>NW_006921822.1:4263183-4269800 GCF_000298275.1 Orycteropus afer afer
TCTGGTTAGCAGGCAAGTGTCTTAGCCACTATGCTACACTTGGGAGAGCAACAGCAGAGTAACTATTCTTACAACATGAGCTACAGAGCATGAAGAAGATCTTTTGTATGTCCACTGGCTGGTGTCCTGTAACAGTTTAAAGTCCTTCGATATCTAGATTGCTTTTGTAAATAGGGGGCACTTATTCCAAGAATAGTTGTGAGAACATATGACAGAGGGTGTTCCTTTTTCCAGTTGAAAATGTGAACTTTTTTAGGCTGAAGATATACTGCCCCCATCCCCACAGGTCCCTTTACCCCCTACCCCGCCCTCCGTGCCCATTTTGGCTGATCATCAGTGGCTTAACCACATCTCAAGTGAAAAGGCCACTCTGCTGCTTTGGGCAATATCGCTCGACTTACCTTCTTGCTTAAGGAGCTCCAGAGTGAATAAATTAGAAAGCTTAAAAGTCCAAGTATACAAATAAACCACAGAGGGCACATGGAAGTGGTTGATTGTTCAGTGTAGAACAAGAAAAGAAACTGCATTTTTGGGGCAGACATCAATGTCTAATTCCCAACAGTGGGAATGTAGGCTGATTCTCAGCACCTTGGCAGAGTGAAGAGCCACTCTAGCTTCAGAGCCAGTGGCATATAGTCAGCAACACTTGACCAGTTTTATTTGACCCTTTCATTGGCATTTGGGAGCATTCTCCCCCCTGCCCCCATCTTGTCTGTAAAGAAAAATTCTGTTCTCCAGATAACCAATCTTGTACCAATGTAGCAGAAAATGGAGTAACTGGAACTTTTGTGTTTGACCTTCAAGGAGTAGAACATGCACTTTCCACTTTTTCTGCTGGAACAGAGGATTGTTGTTATGTACCATAGAGTCAGACCCGACCCATAGTGACCCCTCCTTGGGTTTTCAAGGCAGTAGATTGCCCCATCTTCCTTCCAAGGAGTGGCTGGTGGGTTTGAACCTCCAGCTTTCTGATTAGCAGTCAAGTGCCTTAGGCTTAGGCACTATGCTACCAGAGCTCTTGAACAGAGGATTAGAGAGTAACATTTATGTCCATAGGGAGCTCTGGTATAGTAGTGCCTAAGGCACTTGACTGCTAACCAGAAGGCTGGCGGTTCAAACCCACCAGCCACTCCTCGGAAAGAAGGTTGGGCAATCTACTTCCGTAGTGATAATGCCTTGGAAATCCAAGGAGGGGTCACTATGAGTCGGGTCTGACTCCATAGCACATAACAATAACTTAATCTCCATCAGGTACATTCCCTTGCCTTTCTGGAAGCTTCATGATTTAGCTTTTATTAACCATCAGGAAACACCAGACAATTATGACCCACTAAACCCAAGATTCCAAATCTTGAAAGAAGGGTTTGATGTGATACCAAGGTTTAACACAAGTAACTTGGGATAAATGAGGATAGTTTCAAGATCTAATTTAACAGCAGGAACACTCAATAAAAAAAGTTTCACTGTTTGAGAATATTGCGTTTTGTCTCAATCTGAGTTCTAGCCCCTTGTAGCCAGAGTTCCCCCTCATAGTTCCATGGTAGGTTGTGAAGGTTTCTCCAACCCTCACAGGGAAACAGTACTCAACAAAGGTCGGATCTCCAAACTACTGTCATTTAATTTTACTATGGGCTACACTAGGAGCTCTGGTAGCATAGTGGCTAAAGCACTTGACTGCTACCAGAAGGCTGGCGGTTCAAACCCACCAGCCACTCCTCGGAAGGAAGGTTGGGCAATCCTACTTCCGTAGTGATACTGCCTCGGAAACCCAAGGAGGGGTCACTATGAGTCCGGACCGACTCGACAGCACATAACAACAACATGGACTACGTTAGCTTTTGGAGCATGATAGCTGGCAGCCCAATCATCCTACTAAATTGTTTCTCTTGAAAACAATGTTCTATTCCAAACTGATTTGCCATCAATTTTTTGGTAAGATTAGGAAACATGAAGGTCAAGCTATGAAAATCCTACTCTTTCATTCTGCCTGTAGCTACTGGAGCACAGAGGAAATACTCTGATCCTAGACTCAATTTTATGACTGGCTTTCTACAGAACAAAACTCTGTATCCTCATCTGTGAAGTGTGTGGGGGAAATGTGTCATTTAATTTACAGATATTAACATACTCTGGAGCTCCCACAACTGAGAATTAGGAAACAGAACCAGGTAATTAGGATGAGTGGGATTTTTATGTGCATCTTTTAAAGTTTTATTTTGTTGTTGAGAATTTACACAGCAAAACACTATTCAAGTTTCTACATGTACTGTTTAGTGACACTGATTCTTCAAGTTGTGCAAACATTCTCATCCCATTTTCAGAGCTGTTCCCCCCCCATTAATGTAAATGACTGGCTCCTAAGGTTTCTGATTTTTCAAGTTGTTACTGTCAATTTGATCCCATATAGATCGATCTTAAAAGAGCACATTGCTCAAAACAGACTCTTTACTGGTTAAGCTCATCTATTGTTTAAAGACTATAGGCAATATTTTTAAGTTTAAAGATCATCTCAGGGCAAGTTTTCAGGGGTTCACCTAGTCTTTGTGGCTCCATCAAATCTGTATTCCATGAGACTTTGTAACACTGTTCTGCATTTTACCCTATTTGATCAGGACTTTTCTTAGAATCTTTGATCTGAGCGTTCAGTAACAGTAGCTGGGCACTGTCCAGTTCTTCTGGTCTCAAGGCAAAGGACATAGGTGTTCATGGAAGTCATTAGCCACACATGCCATATGCTCCTTCCTCTATTGCCCCAGGCAAAGAGACAAATTGTTGTTCTCTTTTTGAAGCCAAGTCTTTGATACCATCACACAAAAATAGTTCTTTCATTACTTAATTCCCCTTCCTCTCCCTATACTTACATGTAAGTAAATGCTCCTCCTTAAGACAGGAGTGTTAGGCCATAAAGGAGCTAATCCACCACCAAAATTTCAATCAAATGATGAACTGAGACTACTCATTTGCTCTGCTCAACCTGAACAAAATGAGCAGGCTAACAATGATCTTACCTTGATAGGGGTCTGTGACTACCCTTCTGAATAGTTCCATTAAAATAAGAATTTACTGTTTGGAATGTCCACAGTCTACTATTAAGAAAAAATCGAAAGGAAAAAGTCTTCCTTATGTCTAAAACCTCTATTTCCCTCATTTTCAAATACCCTTTTCTTCCTGTTTTATTTTTAGTAAGCATATTGCTAGGGTAGTTTTCCTTCATTGAAATAGCAGTGCCTAAGCAGTAATTAAGATCCTCCACTGGTTGCACAGTGCCCAAGGCACTTGACTGCTAACCAGAAGGCTGGCGGTTCAAACCCACCAGCCACTCCTCAGAAGGAGGGTTGGGCAATCTACTTCCATAGTGATACCGCCTCAGAAACCCAAGGAGGGGTTGTTATGAGTCGGGTCCAACTCAATGGCACATAACAACCTTTTGCTAAGTAAAGAAAAGTTAGAGATCCAAGTGTTTAGGACAACTTTTTATTGCTACCAGAGGCTTTATCATCAGTACATGGTTGTGACTGCAATACCTTCTTTAGACTGCACAGACAGCTCAGGATCCAGAAGTCATTAAGAGAAATACAGATAAACTGGGGAGGCAGGGGGATAACTTTTATCAAGAAAATCCTAACAACATAAAACTTGGGTACTGCATTCAGTTATTACATGTTACATACTCAAATCATAAAACTGCCCCAACACCTAGACAGTCTTTCCTATTGATTATAAATGAGTGAAAATTCTGATCAGTTACAAAATCTAGTTTTAGTTGTTTACATACATGTTTCTTTGGTGAGCACCTGGATATATTAACTTTATCACAAATTATACAAATGTCAAAAAATGCTTTCAACAAATCTAAGAGTGTCCTAATTACATGCCACTTATGTTTCTCTTGAAGATAAACAAAAATAAAAGCAGTAATTTTGTTCCTAAAACTCGAAATAAGACAAACATTAAAAATCAACATGGTAATGTGAGACTTTTTTCTATTACCACCTTTGATTTATATGGGGCTACTGTGAAGTACCTTTCAGAATAATTTGAATTTGAATCATGGATTAAGCATGGCAGTCATAGAAATAATTTGTTCACTAAATTGCTAAAAAAATAATTTGGGGGTTCCCTATTTAGTGGAGGTCAAGGTGTATAGATCAACATGCACAAAATCAAGAAGTCAAGAAGCAAGCAAAAGAAGAGGAAAATTAAGTCAGGATACTAGAGACGGGTTGCTAGTTATGAATTTTGTAACTTTAAAAGATTAAATGTGATTTTTTGACATGGGGCAAGTTATATTTTAGCAGAGAAAATAGTGGAACTGACAAACACTACAAAGAATTTTTTTTTTTTTTAATTTTAGACCTTTTGAAAATTTTTATACTTTTATTTAAAATGTTGAATTATTAGCCACACAGTAAACAAGGGTTTTATTTTTATTTTTTTCTGGCTCACTTCAATTCAGCCTGATAAGGTATATATATATCCCTTGTATATCCTTTCCTGATTCTGCAAGTTCCCCTTCCCAGAGTAGTCGACCTTAAGTTTTGCACTTGAAGGTAATACCTGTTGAAACTACATGACAGAAACAGGCTGCAAAGGTGGACAAGGGGAAGCATGTCCCTCTTGCCTTGATAAATCACTGCCACACACAGAACCCACATTTTCTGAAGCATTATCTTCATTATAGAGCCGTTTAATTCCATCATAGAAGTCATCCACTTCCATTTCCTCTACTTTACGTTTAGCAGAGGTATGCTTGCACCCACTGACAGCTGGGCGATGATGACAGAAGGCTGCTGCTGTACCTCTGACTGGCACTTCTGGTTTGCTGTTGTCCTTGGAGAAATCTGGGCCTGGGACAGAGGAGGAATGTAATCTGAACACTCCTTTGTCACAGGTCACCAGGGTGTGCTTGAGGGGACGGTAGACATAAACGGAATTCAAAGGCAGGGAAGACTGCAGAGTAGAAAGGTAGTGTGCCACAAGCTCCCGACAGTGGATCAACTGGGAGCTGTCCATCTGAGCCATAAAAAAAAGAAAAACAGTATGAAGTTGCAATTACTGTAGGCTTCTCTCTCATCTTTACTGGCTACCTTTACTCTCTGTGCTCTCTTAAACTGTCTCCTCACCTTTCTTTTCTCCCCACAAATCTTCTACCTCAAAGTCATCTATTCCTCCAGCCTACTTAACGTCTTAATAATTATGCCCAAACTGTGTATCTAATATAAATCTCTTTGGAACTTGAATTCTGTATTTGGAAATGTATGCCAGACATCCCCATGAAAGCAAAAACTATACCCTTTCCTCACTAACTGACATGGTTAAGTTCCAAAGACCAGGTCCTTATGCAAAACTGGTTATGCACAGAGTACGACCTAATCGGGTCACAAAACAAAGGACGACTACATCAGTACGTAACTGCCAAACCACAGAGAGTCACGGCCCAGCCAAGTAGACACATCATCAAGGCCAGCATTACTCTCACCTTGTACCTCAGCACTCATTATTGCCAGACATACATCATTAATGCACAAAATATTTCAATAGACTTTTTTTCACTATTGTTGCAAATATGTAATGTTGAATAATGAGACAGTGAGGAGGTGTATTCTCTTTTACTCATTGCTTTATATCCAGTGTCTGCTTTTCCTCAATCTGTCCAGAACATCTTTCGTCCCTCGATCTTTGCCTCTTCTAATCTCTCCAGCAAAGATTAGGATACAGATAAACTTAAGAATTTAAGGGAAAAGCTGGCGGCAAGAAAAAAAATAAATCAAGATGAGGAATGCTGCCTTGCTAAGAATTTACAACAATTTAATTACTGTGTTTTATAACAATAAACAAAAACTTTTGATACTTTTGTCAGTGCACTTTATAACATCAGGAACAAATGTTTTTGCTAAATGTTTTGTTCAATTTGGGAGATTCCCTCATTCTCACATACTTCAGGATTCAGTTATCAATCCTTCCTACAGTCATCTTTGATTACTCTTCCATGCCCCCAAACACACACAGCAATTGCAGAATCATCGGTTTACTTATTAACTTGTCATTATACTTACATTAATCTGTTTAACCACTGAAACTTCCCATGACAGAATGAGGCAAGCATTATATTATATTTATCTTTTTATCTGTAAGTTTCTAGCATGACATGGAAAGTTTTCAAAATCTGATCTCTAGTGAAGAATCTAATCAGTCTCTCTGCTCAACTCTTCCTCTTATTAATTACAACAAATAATTGGTCAAGTAATTTTCTTGACAACATATGTTTCTTCCCTACTCAGATCTTATCAGCAGCACTTCCAATCTTTATCAAAAATAAGCTAACCTCCTTAGCTTATTATTAAAGCTTTCCCACAGTATGACTCCAACTACTTTTCCAGCCTTTTTGTTGTTAGGTGCTATCAAGTCAGTTCCAACTCATAGAGCCCTATGTACAAGAGAATAAAACATTGCTCAGTCTTGTGTCACCCTCACAATCATAGCTATGTTTGAGCCCATCACTGCAGCCAATATGTCAACCCCTCTCACTGAGGGTCATTCCTCTTTCTCACTGACCTTCTAACTTTACCAAGCCTGTAATGTTGAATAATGAGACAGTGAGGAGGTGTATTCTCTTT
>NW_006921822.1:4270449-4274211 GCF_000298275.1 Orycteropus afer afer
GAAGGGCAGCTAGGGGCCATAGTCTCAGTGGTTCCACCAGGCTCTATCGGACCAGCAAACCTGGTCCCCACCTTTTTTATTTACCTCCAAATGATTTTGAGTTTAGTTCCACATTGTTCTCCTCTCTATCAAGGATCCCCTTCCAAGTAGATGACAGTGATAGCCGGGCACCATCTAGTTCTTCTGGTCTCATAGTTGTAAAGGCTGCAGATCGGATGGTGTACCAGTTGCTAGGACTAATTGTTTTTTAATACTTTTAAGAGGCTTCTGCAGCACATTTGCCCAATGAAGTATGTTGTTTGATTGCTTGACTACTGCTTCCTTGAGTGTGGACTGTGGATCTAAGTAAAATGAAATCCCTGATAATTCAATCTTTTCTCTGTTCACCATGATTTGCCTACTGGTCCAATTTTGAGGATTTCTGTTTTCTTTATGTTGAGGTATAAATCCATACTGAAGCTGTAGTCTTTGATTTTCTTCAGTAAGTGCTTCAAGTCCTCTTTGCTTTCAGCAAGCAAGGTTGTGCCTGTCACCTGTTTATCAAGACTGCTAATGAGTCTTATTCCAGTTCTGATACCATACTCTTTATATAATACAGCTTCTCTGATATGTGCTTAGTATACAGATTGAGTAAGTATGGTGAAAAGGCACAACCCTGATGCACATCTTTCCTGATTTTAAACCACACAATATCCCTTTGTTCTGTTAGAAGACTGCCTCTTGGTCTATGTACAGGTTCTGCATGAGCACAATTAAGTGTTCTGGAATTCCCATTCTTCTCAATGCTATCCGTAATTTGTTATGATCCACATAGTTGAATGTCTTGCACAGTCAATAAAACACAAACTATGACTTGAAATTCTCAAAAGCTGAGAGGGAGGATTGAAATACTTTTTAAATGTCTACTAATTTTCATAATTCACACATCTACAACATTATCAGTTATAATTACCTAACATAAAACCAAATTCAAGTATTATTCTTTTTGTTTTTCTTTTACAGTATTCTTTTCCAAGTTTTATTAGTTTAATAGCTACAGTTATTTTTGTAACACTGTATGCTTTTATTTTTTTTCTTTTTTCTATTGGGCTTTGGGTGCAAATTAACAATACAAAATTTTTTTTACATTCAACAGTTCATGTGCATTTGATTTCATGCCCCAATTACCACCCCCAACCATAATACAACTCTCCTCTTCTCCTACCCCTGTGACAATCCCCCCACCTTTCCCTCCATGTGACTGCTGCCTCTCTGGTGCTCCATGGCCAACTGCTCTAAGGGATGTATCTCCCTGGAGTAGGTGGATGCACCACCTGGGTTGGGTGTTCTGCATGTAAGTCTTTCTACTGTTAGGCTGAGAGCTGATCCCTGGGAGTGAGTCCAATTCTAGGCCTGACGGGTAGGTAACCTCGGGCCATAGTCTTGGGGGTTCCACTAAAGTAGTATGCTTTTAATCTCAGAGTCTTACAATCTTTTCTCTAAAATCCAACTAAATAAATCAGAGTTACTAATAGCTAAATGAAAATAAGCAGAGCAATATAAAGGAAAAGTTCCTAAGTCTTTTCTGGACTCATGTGGCAGAGGAGTACGGTTTGCAGCATGTCTCGTATCAATCAGTTCTTATTTGGTGACATATATAGAACTAGTAAGGGTTCTCTCAAAGTAGTTGCAAAGCACCACATTTTCTAGCCAACCATAAATCATTTGCTTTTCTAACAAGCAACTTCTTGTAAATTGTGTTTGACTTGACTTTTATAAAATGAGTAAAGTATAGAAGTACTATAAAAAAACTCACAGACGTAGCTAGGAAGTTTCTTTGAAACAAACTAAAAGAGAATTACTGAGAATTTTACTAATTTTTCAAAATTCAAGAAATTACTATTTAAGCCTCACAAGAGAATACTTAACCCACACACTTAAAATGTATAATACTTTACTCTTTTCTCCCCTTAAGAATGATTTGCCATTACAAGACTGGAAATAGTTCTTATTTTATAACTAACTCATGTATTGCAATAAGAGATAAACTTAAAATGAACATTATTTAATTAGACTGAGACCAACCTGTGCTTTTTGAAGCAATTCAATTGTAAGAGGAAGCCAATCAGGAATAAGTTTCTCCATTTCCAAACTAACCATGGCCAGAGCAAGCATGGATCCTTTGAATTGCAGAAGTTGGTTGCAGGCCATACAGTGGAGGAGTTGCTTGGTAAGGATTGCCAAATGTTGAGATGGGCTCAGTTTGGGCAAACTGAAGAGTAACTGAGGCCTAATTGACACTGCAATGGCATGGAACTGAAAACCACAGAAACAGTTTTGCTTAAATGTCTGGGTAAATTACGTACAGAAACTAATATAACCTTCATGTATTACTCAATTTCTAAATCTGTAATTTAGCGATCTGACACCCTAAATTCCAATTGTTCCCTGGCTATCATTCAAAATTGACTCAATACCACCAAACAACAATTTCAATAATTTTCCTTTTTCTAAATAACAGGGCAAAACAAATGAGCAGTATTCCACTTTTTAAGTTACTGAAACATCACTATATATTCAAATAAAAACTTGAAGACTTCGGGTGTATTTACAATGTGCAGAAAATCCAAGGGTGTGGCCGTGTGAAGGTCCCAATTCAATTTATCCAGAATAATCCTCTCCATTCTCAGAATTTCAGATGAAGAGCAGCCACAGAAACTGTCTCTTGCCAACACCTTCAGTACTGGAATTCTCTATTCAAAGGGAAAGCAGGAAGAAAAGGACAGAAAGATAAACCTATTTTCAATTTCTGTTTTCACAAACAGAAAGCAGGCTAATAAACTGAGAAAAATTTTCAAAAAAGTTACATAATTAATCTTTAAAGGAAAATATTACCTCATCTTCCTCAACAGTCTTGGCAGCTAAGAAAAAACAGCTGATTGCAATGCAACTCAAGTATTTTGGGTGGGCCTAAAATTTTGAAGAGGAAAAGAGCAACTTTAGTTTTTAAAAATATTTAGTTTATATATTTAAAAAATTAGATATTCAGATGAGATAAGTATGCACATAATTCTAGAGAACTTGATTGATCTGATTCTGCCCCCAATGGTTTCCAGATCAGAGCTAACTTTTAACAACAGCGCCCCAGTCATATAATGCTCTATGGAGATAAGCTCATTATACTGCTGGAGTTTTAACCAAAGCCAGTTAGCTAAAGTTCAGTTTCTATCCAGCAGAGAAGAGTTTGATCTCAGAAGATAATTTTTTAAATAAGTACTATGCCCTGGTGGCTCAGTGACTGCTAACCAGAAGGTTGGTGGTTCAAACTCACCAGCCGCTCAGAGGAAGGAAGATGTGGCAAACTACTTCCGTAAAGATTTACCTCCTCAGAAACCCAACGGCAGTCGCTATGAGTCAGAATGGTCTCGATAGCAATGAGTTTGGTTTGTTTTGGTTTATCGCCTAAATAAGATATGTATTTAATTACGTGTGTGTGTGTGTGTGTGTGTGTGTATGTTTATGGTTTTTTTTTTTAAGCTAGTTTCATTCCCTTGACTGTTGATAAAATATCAGTGAGATATTAGATATTAGGAGAATTAAAGAGAATATTAAAAGGAGACTATTAGCATATTTCAAAAAGCTTACACAAAATTAGAGGAGGCTAAATTCTTACCGTGGAACCTGAATATAGTTTTTTTAAATTTCTCTGTTTTCTGTATTGGACACTTAATCATTAGATAATTTTTATTTGTTGTTGTTGTTATTTGCCATCGAGTCGGCCCC
>NW_006921822.1:4274476-4280997 GCF_000298275.1 Orycteropus afer afer
GGGGCCGACTCGATGGCAAATAACAACAACAACAACAACAAATAAAAATTATCTAATGATTAAGTGTCCAATACAGAAAATAGAGAAATTTAAAAAAACTATATTCAGGTTCCATGGTAAGAATCAAAGTCTCCTAAAATCTGTATAGAATTAGTTTTTTTAAACAAATTCTCTCTTGGCTTTGATAAATATTGCAGAGTTTGAATATGCCTGTTTTTTTTTTTTTTAATCTATAGTAAAGCAGGATCGCTTTCAGTGTGTTTGCCAATGCAACATCAGACTCCAGTTTTAAACAGGTTAGAACAATTTAGTCCACTTTTATTCAATGACAGAGAAGTAAGTCAGCTAACATGAAGACAACAGTAAAAGCTGTTTCAGTATTTATGTTATACTTAGACAAAATATTCTACTTATGTGATGCTTTCCAATGACCAGAGTATGGATTTGATTAATTAGCTTAACATTTAAATAAACATATTAGTGACTACTGCCTAGGTATAAGTAACATACAGTCTAGGAATTGTCCAATCTCTGCTTACAGAAGTAAATGCTGGTGCAATACTACCAAAATTTTCAATTGTGAATATTAATAAGAGCTTTATGGTTTAGAAAGCACTTTTATAATTATTGCATCTCTTACGTAAGAAAACAGTCTCAGAGAGATTATCTAAGAAGTTATCTAAGAAGTGAAGTCAGGTCTTGTTAAGATGGTTTTCCAAGCTCCTTTTTTTCCCCCTCTTATACAGTTAATCTTAAATCTCCATCCCTGAAGTCATCTATGTTCATTACAAAGCAAGACTGTAACAGGTAACAACTTTATGTAGGCAATATAACCCTTAACCTCCACCCCATAAAAGAAAAAAAACAAAAAATCACTGCCAATGAATCGATTCTGACTCACAGCAACCTCACTGGGTTTCCGAGGCTGTAAAGCTTTATGGAAGTAGACTACCCCTTCTTCCTTCCATAGAGCAGCTGGTGGGTTTGAACTGCTGACCTTCTGGTTAGCAGCCAAATGCCTTATCCACTACACCACCAGAGCTCCTTTTAAATCAAAGTACCAACAATAAATTTAATAATAAAAAGACTCACACATCAAATGTGAGATATATTTTTTTAAACAAACAGTTCTTACCTCCTGGAGATTCAGAAGGTCTGGGATAGAGCCTAGGTTTTATAATCCTAAAGAGCTGCAACAGGTTTCTTTTGCACAGCTAGTATTGAGACTCCATTCACTGTTGTGAACCTTTAAAAGCCTTTATTTAAGCTATGAATACATTTTAGAGTGTTTTAATATAAATGAACTATCCCTTTGTAGAGTATCTTCCATCTCTAATTAAAGGTACCTGATGTGATAAAACATACCTGATAAATATGAAATATGAAGAAACGAGATTTGACAAAATTCTCATTATTCCCATAAACTTCCCCAGATTTGTTTAAAACAGTAAACTTGGTATGAATCTTTTTTATGATAGAAGCTACAACAGCAATATTTTTTAATATATGCAACTCATGAAAAGACACTAAGCTTAAACTCATGTTTCTCTGAAATTACCTGTGAAAAAGATTATCTGTGGTAGGGATACAGGGGGGAAGAAGAGGGGACTGGATGCTGAGATAAAAGCATCTCAGATAAACTAGATTGCAGGCTATTACTAACATTTAATTAAGGGTACCCTAAGTCTCAAAATCCCAAGGAGGGGTCGCTATGAGTCGGTCTGACTCGAGGCACATAACAACAACAACAAGTCTCTTGGAGGCCTGGTGGTGCAATGGGTAAGCACTCAGCTGGCTAACCAAAAGGTTAGTAGTTCAAACCCACCAGCCTCTCCATAGGAGAAAGATATGGCAATTGTGTCTGTAAAGATTTACAACCTTGGAATCCTATAGGGCACTTCTACTCTGTCCTATAGGGTCACTATGAGTTGGAATCAATTAGACAGAGTGGGCTTGGAGTTTGAAACATAAAAAGGTGACTGAATGGCTATCCAAATCTTCTCATTCCATAATTCTTTAGCTTCTATTTTGTTATATCTAATAAGAAATAGTATAGCATCCTCAGCACTATATTTAAAGTTCCCCCAGTTAACACATTTAACGTATTTATAGACATGACTGCAACTAAATTTGCTTTTCTACTCTTTCATGTCTTGCCATTAAATAAATGCCGAATTTCTGCCTTAAATCTGTTGAGGGCCTACTATAAACACCTGTGTATAACATAACCAATGAGATGTTAATACCAAGAGGGATAATAAAAAACATATGAATGTATTTGCACAATGCCATTCAACCAAAATATACCAAAGTTCTTACGCTGATCTTGTTCTATTCCAAACGTATGCTCCAAAAAAGTATTTATACATTGTTCAGAGAAACACACATTATAGATATTCAATAAATAAGTAGTGACAGAGAAAAATATGCAACAGGCTTATGCTTTTCTATTCTGTCTACATCTAGTATACCGATTGTTAAAAATGACTAAATGACCAAACATTCTGCTAATGCTATATGGTTTTCGATTAAAATCAACAGATTAAAAATCTTATAGGTTAACTACATATTATCAATAATATTTACAGTGAAAGAAAATTACAAAACATAATGAGAAATACTTCTGAAAACTTCAGCAATAAGCAAAAGATACCAAGTCTTCTTATGGTACAACCTTCTCTAGAAATTTTCCCACTTCTTTCCACTTCATAAAATGTTCACTAATAGCTCCTGGTTTAGCATATAAACCTTCAAACAAGACACTGGTGTAACTGTATCTTAAAATACATACCTTTACGGTAGCTAAAAACCTGTCCAAAAGACTGCTAGCCAGAGCAAACGTTTCTGGGTAAAGATTGAATTGGTACTTGAGTTTGGCCAGCCACTGAATCACTTCATCTCTCTGGGATGGAGAAACATTCTACGAGGAAAAAAAAAAACCAATAAATAAAAATAAAAGAGAACAAGCAATGTGTCAAGTATCATCATGAATGTATTCTAAATTCTCTCCTAACAAGTTATTAGCAAATACTATGAAATCTGTGTCTATATATTAAAAAATGTTTTTACGGCTATTAAAATATCTTAACAACTTGAGATAAATGAAGATAAAACTTTATGTACTGGATATAGAATTTAATATCAATAAATTCACTTACTCTTTTCATTAATAAAATCTGCACTATGTCATCTCATTAAACATTATACAATTTAAACTGAGGTGTTCTGGAAATATAACATTTTAAAGATATGCAACACTATTATTCAACTAGCAGTAATTTTATAACGAGCTCTGGTAGCACAGCGCTTAAGGCACTTGACTGCTAACCAGAAGGCTGGCGGTCCAAACCGGCCAGCCACTCCTCCGAAGGTAGATCAGAAGCACTGTGTTGTTGCTTTTTTATGGTGGCTACAAAATTTAAGAGTAAAGGGACCTAAATCATTATTGCTTTAAAGTGTATCACTTTATTATTTGCAAGGCAAGGGAAAGAGCCATCTTTTCAAACTTTACCCTGAAAGACAGGAATAATATTCAACTTCAAGGGACTAACTTAAAATAAGCTCCTCAAACTTAAAATAAAATCAAGGAAGATAGAAGAGAGGAAGAAAAGAAGAACTAACAACTAGCCACGTGGTACAAGGTAAAAGGAAAAACAGCTCATATTTTAATATAACTTTAAATACAGCCACCACTCATCTGTCACTCTGTCATACCATGGTGGCCTGTATGCTTGTGTGTTGCTATGCTACTGGGAGCTATGCCACCAGTACTTCAAATACCAGCAGGGTCACCCATGGTGAACAGCTTTCAGCAGATCTTACAGACTAAAACAAACTAGGAAGAAGGATGTGGCCATATTCCTTTTAAAAAATCCGGCCACCTCTTGAAAACGTCATGAAATATTGTCTGATATAGTGCTGGAAGATGAGCCCCTCAGATCGCAAGGCACTCGAAATACAATTGGGGAAAAGCTGCCTCCTCACAGTGGAGAATGGACCTTAATGACGTGGATGGAGTAAAGCTTTCAGGACCTTCAAGTGATATGGCACAACTCACAATGAAAAGAAACAGCTGCAGACAACCATTAATAATTAGAACATGAAAAGTACAAAGTATGAGTCTAGGAAAACTGTTGTTGTTATGTGCCGTCAAGTCGCGCCCGACTCATAGCGACCCCTCCGTGGGTTTCTGAGGCAGTATCACTACAGAAGTAGATTGCCCAACTTTCCTTCTGAGGAGTAGCTGGTGGGTTTGAACTGCCAGCCTTCTGGTTAGCAGTCATAAATTTGTTGTTGTTGTTGTTGTTATGTGCCGTCGAGTCGGCCCCGACTCATAGCGACCCCTCCTTGGGTTTCCGAGGCAGTATCACTACGGAAGTAGGATTGCCCAACCTTCCTTCCGAGGAGTGGCTGGTGGGTTTGAACCTCCAGCCTTCTGGTTAGCAGTCAAGTGCTTTAGCCACTATGCTACCAGAGCTCCTATCCTAGACATTAGTAAGCTGAAATGGACTGGTATTGGCCATTTTGAATCTGACAATCACATAGTCTACTATGCCAGAAATGACAAACTGAAAAGATGGGATTGCATTCATCGTCAAAAAGATCTATCCTGAAATACAATGAGGTCAATGACAGGATAATATCCATAATCTACAAGAAAGACCAGTAAATACTACTATTATTCAAATTTACACAAAAGCACTAAAGCCAAGAATGAAGAAATTGAAGATTTTTACCAACTTCTGCAGTCCAAAACTGACCACACATGCAATCAAGAGGCACTGATAATTACTGGTAACTTGAATGCAAAAGCTGGAAACAAAGCAGCAGCATGAGTAGTTGGAAATCATGGTCTTGGTGACAGAAATGACACTGGCATGTACATGACAGAATTTTGCAAGATCAGTGACTTATTCATTGCAAATACTTTTTCAACAATACTAAAGGAGATGATACACATGGACCTTACCAGATAGAATCTAACACAGGAATCTAACCAACGACATCTTGAGAAAAGATGATGGAGATGCTCATTATCAGTCAGAACAAGGCCAGGGGCCAACTCGAATAGCCCAGCAATTGCTCATATGCCAAGTTCAAGTAGAAGCTGAAGACAGTTAAAACAAGTCCACAAGAGCTGTAGTTATATCTCACCTGAATTTAGAGACCATATGAAGAAGTGATTTGACACACTGAACACTAACCAAAGACAAGATGAGTTGAGGGATGACATCAAGGACATCATACTTAAAGAAAGCAAACGTCATTAAAAAAATAGGAAAGGACGAGAAGACCAAAATGGATGTCAGGAAAAAAAAACTGAAACTTGCTCTTGAATGGAGAGTAGCTAAAACAAATGGAAGATTTGATTAAATAAAAGAACTGAATAGAAGATTTCAAAGGACAGCTCAAAAAGACAAAGTAAAGTATTATAATGAAATGTGCAAAGACCTGGAGCTAGAATATCAAAGGGGAAGAACATGCTTGGCATTTCTCAGAGCTGAAAGAAATGGGGGGAAACAAAAAAAAATTCAAACCTGGAGTTACAACATTGAAGGATTCTATGGGTAAAATAATGACGCAGGCACCATTAAAAGAAGATGGATAGAATACACATACTCACTGTAACAAAAAGAATCAGTCAATGCTCAACCATTTCAAGAGGTAGCCATATGATCAAGAACTGATGATACTGAAAGAAGATCAACATGCACAGAAGGAATTGGCAAGAAACAAAACTTCAGGTGCTCTTGGAAATATCCATTGAGACATTTCAAAAAAACAGTTGCAATGCTGGAGGCACTCACTTGTTTATGCCAAGAAATTTGGAAGACAGCTACCTGGTCAACCACCTGGAAGCAATCCCTATTTGTGTGCATTCCAAAGAAAAACGATCCAACAAAATGCGGACATTATCAAACAATACCATTAATATCACAGGCAAGTAAAATTTTGTTAAAGATAATTCAAAAATGGTTGCAATAGTATACTGATGTGGAACTCCCAGACATTCAAGTCAGATTCAGAAGTGGGTGTGTCACTGCTGTCAGATGGATCTTGGCTGAAAGCAAAGAACACCAGAAACAATAACAACAAAATCCAAAAGGTATCAGTTTGGTAAGGCCCACTCTTAGTGAAACAATACTGATTATAAGATCATTTTTTAAAATCAATTCAAACATGAAATCTCATTCATATTAACCTAAAATCAATCAATCAATCAATCAAAAAAGAATGTCCTCATATTTCCTGATTTCATCAAAAGATCTGTTTTCTCTCACATGAATTGCTCAAACAGGGTTTAAGAGGATTCAGTAAACTGACTGAACTAATAATCTCTAAAAGAATTTATTAATGGACTGATTCCACATGGTAAAACATAAGGCTATTTATATTCCACATGCTGCTAATTTGGTCATTAAAACACAGCTCCTCCCCAGCTTTAAACTTTAAAAGGGTCACCATTACTTAAAATACTAAATGCAGTTCCTCAGGCATGGTGTACAAATCCCTCTACGATC
>NW_006921822.1:4281120-4290619 GCF_000298275.1 Orycteropus afer afer
TGGGTTTCCGAGGCAGTATCACTACGGAAGTAGGATTGCCCGACCTTCCTTCCGAGGAGTGGCTGGTGGGTTTGAACCGCCAGCCGTCCGGTTAGCAGGCAAGTGTCTTAGCCACTATGCTACCAGAGCTCCTTTGTAAAGAGTAGCCCTTAGCTATTTACAGTTCTGCCCTGCCCCTGCTATGTATTTTACATCCCTGCTCTTTCACTCCTATCATTCCTTCTGATTGGAACACACTCTCCTCTCTCACTTGCGTTATTATTTATCCTTCAAGAGTTTTTTCTATGGTTACCACACCCAACACTGTTCCCTCAAAACACTTTTCTTCATTAATACAAGTTGGGCTAAGCACTTTCCTGTGCTCTCATAACAGCTCCTAGCTTTTGTTACTTTTTTTAAAATTACATTTCTCCTTTCAGTTATGATGGAGGGAGATAACAGCAAATCTATAAGCCAGTTAATAAAAAATGTAACAGCAACAAAAATCTGTTTTAAAGGATCAAGCAGCAGAGGCAAGAAGGCCTTGAGAAGCCAAGGTTCTGTAGAGGTAGTAAGAGGAGAAGAGTCAACATTCTCCAGTAGCCCATGCTGAGGTCAAGGAAGAGAGGCTAAAAGCCTGGACAAAGTGCCAAGAAAGGGCTGCTGCTGAGGAGACAGAGAAATCAACAGAGCTTTGGAGTCCTGTAGTACTGGAGGCAAAATCTGAAAATCTGAGGAGCCAAGAACCTAGTGGGGAGAGGGTCGGAAAACAAAACATGACATTCAGCTGATTATCCTCCAGACATTTTTGCAACTTTTCAGAAATTCTGAAGCTAGATGTGGCAGGAATCTAAGAAGCCAAGTACAAAGCCTCCAAAAAGCAAGAATACAATCAACTCTTTCCTTGGGGAGTTCAGCACCCTCCAGAATAAGGGACTCTGGTGAACATGTCAAACTCAGAAACCCTGCATTCCCTTTGGCAGATGGGACAAAACAGAGGCAGATGAAAACTTATCCAGTCAGCTCAGTTCCTCAACAGATTAAAAACTCAATCTCCCAATTCCATGTGCCCATCAAACAGGGAAGACTGAACCTTCTTCTCTAAATATCATCATCTAGAACCTCTACAATTATTCTTACACAATGTTCAGCATCCAATCAAAAATCAGACATGACAGGAGAAAAAAAGAACAAATGACCCAAAACAAGAGAAAACAAAAACAAAAAACAGGCGAATTATCTGGAAAAGCCTTACTAAAAAGGGGAAGGTGGGGAGATAAGTAAAATAAATGGAAAGGTGAAGAATTTTACTACAAAAATAAAATCTTTTTTTTTTTTTTTTTAAGGAACTTCTACAACTGAAAGATATAACAAAATTAAGAACCCAATGTGTGGGTCTAACAGCAGATTAGATGTGGCAGGACAGCTATGTGTTTTTTTTTTTTATTTTTTTCCTTTTTTAATTTTTATTGTGATTTGGGTGAAAGTTTAAAGAGTAAATTCACTTTCCACACAGCAGCTCACATACACTTTGTCCCATGACATTGACTGCAATTTCCCACAATGCAACAGCTCCCCTCCCACTTCCTGCCCATAGTTACCTCTTCTGTGTCCTTCCCTCCCATGCACTCCTGCCTCCTGAGCTGTCTCCCTCTGCATACACAGCTCTTCTATTCTCCCATGACTGATCTCTGCAAGGAGTGTATCTACCTAGTGTGTAAATGTTCAGCTCATATGCCTGCCTTTTGTTTGGCTGGAAGCCACAGGAGTGGGGTCAACTCCAGACCTGAAGGGCCAGCTAGAGGTGCCACAGTCTCAGTGGTTCCATCAGGCTCTGTCAGACAGACCAGCAAACCTGATCATTTTTTTTTTAAAATGATTTTGAGTTTTACTCCACATTGTTCTCCCATTCTACCCAGGATCTCCTACACAGATCCCTCTCTGAGTGGTTGACAGTGGTAGCTGGGCACCATCTAGTTCTTCTGGTCTCATAGTCATACAGGCTGAGAATCTCATGATGTACTAGTCACTTGGACTAATTGTTTCCATGCATCCTTGGTTTTCTTCATTATTCTTTGTTCTAGATGAGGAGAGACCCATCGTTGCATGGAGATGACTGCATGCAAGCTTTTAAGATCCCAGTCACTACTCACCAAAGTAGGATGTGGAACAATGTTTTGGGTAGTATGTTATGCCAATTGAGCTTGATGTCCCGTCACTATGGTCCTGAACCCACAGATCCAACTACTTGCTCCTTCTAGGTAACTGACTAAGGCCAAAAAGTGACTACAACCTTGTCCCTTGTCAGCTCTATTATATACCTGAACATTGTTACAGAACATATCAAATACACTTGTAGAAACACTGTCTTCCAACCCTATACATGGTCATGGGCACACTCTCCCTGCATAGACAGATCTAACAGTTCAGCCTGTCCACCCATCTATCCACCTGTATATCAATGTTTACATTCACTGACAAAAGGGTTGTGCAAAAGGGTTAATCTACATTGTCTGTACCTCCCATGTATCTCTCTCTGTCTTCCTCTTCCTCAATGCCACTGTGTTGATCACTCACATTTGTTACATTGCCCTTCTCTTCACCCAAATCAATACTTGTCTCTATCTATCTAACAGTGTTCCCTTCCCTCCTCTCCCACCCTCGGTAACCAACAAAACAAATTTCCTTCCATATAGAAACCTTCCCTTGACTTTACAATTAACAGACTTATACAATACTTGTCCTTCTATGACTGACTGATTTCACTCAGCATAATGTCCTCCATGTTCATTCATGTTATGCGGTGTTTTGCGATTCTATGTTTTTCTTTAGGGTTGCATAGTATTCCACTGTGGGTGCGTACCACAGTTTGGTTATCCATTCTTCTGGTGATGGGCACCTAGGTTGTTCCATCTTTTTGCTATTATAAATAGTGTTACAATGAACATGGGAGTACATATGTCTGTTATTGTCCTGGCTCTCACTTCTTCAGGATATATACCTAGTAATGGAATTGCTGGTAGAGTAGTGCCTAGGGCACTTGACTGCTAACCAGAAAGCTGGTGGTTCAAACCCACCAGCCACTCCTCGGAAGGAAGATGGGGCAATCTACTTCCATAGTGATACTGCCTTGGAAATCCAAGGAGGGGTCGTTATGAGTCGGGTCTGACTCGGTGGCACCTAACAACAACAATGGAATTGCTGGTCGAATGGTATTTCTAATTCCAACTTTTTAAGGAACTACCATACTGCTTTCCACAGTGGCTGTATCATTTGACAGTCCCACCAGCAGTGTACGAGAGTCCCAATCTCTCCACATCCTCACCAGCATTTGTTACTTTCTGTCTTGTTGAACTTTGCTACTAGTGCTGGGGCACGATGGTATCTCACTGTTGTTTTCATTTGCATGTCCCTCTGGTAGCATAGTGCCTAAGGCACTTGACTGCTAACCAGGAGGCTGGCAGTTCAAACCCACCAGCCACTCCTCGGAAGGAAGGTTGGGCATACCTACTTCCGTAGTGATAACTGCCTCAGAAACCCAAGGAGGGGTCGCTAGGAGTTGGGGCCGACTCGATGGCAAATAACAACAACAACAACAACAATGGCTAATAAGGAACTCCGGTAGCATAGTGCCTAAGGCACTTGACTGCTAACCATAAGGCTGGCGGCTCAAACCCACCAGCCACTCCTCGGAAGGAAGGTTGGGCAATCCTACTTCCGTAGTGATACTGCCTCGGAAACCCAAGGAGGGGTTGCTATGAGTCGGGGCCAACTCGACGGCATATAACAACAACAATGGCTAATAATTGTGAAGGACAGCTATGTTTTAAGGAAAAGTTACTGTTCTCAAATATATAGTTTAACAAAAGAGAAGCTAACAACAAATTAAACACCTATTTCAAGAAGAACAGCTAACTGCAAAGAAAGTAAAAAGTAAATAAAAATAAGATAAAAAATTAATGAAAAGAAAAATAAATGTACAACTTGGAAAACCAACAGAACCAAAAGTTGTTCATTAGAAAACTAATAAAACTAACAATCCTCTTGCAAGATTGATCAAAAGAGAGAACACAAATCACTAACTCAGAAATGAAAGAATATCACTATGGACCCTTTGGATGTTAAGAGAGAAGAGATTTTATGAACTTTATACAACTAATTTGGACAATTCAGATGAAATGAAAAAAAAAAAAAATACATTTACCAAAACTGGAGCAAGAATTACATGGAGATCTGATTAGTTTCATATTTAACAAAGAAATTAGATTAATGATTAAGTTCTTAGCCACAAATAAATCTCTAGTCATCAATGGCTTTCCCAGCAAAACTTTCCAAACATTTAAGAAAGGAAAAAAAAAAAAAAAACCTAAATAAACTCTTTGAGAGCATTAAATAAGAATGAACACTTACCAACTCATTTTATAAAGTTAGCATATCCGTATCATAAAAAGCCAAGAATGGAATTTCTTAATCTGATAAAGATATCCAAAAGAAATATATAGCAAAAATTATAATTAACAGTAAAAGGGTAAGCTTACCCACTCATACTGAGACTGACGCAAAGATTCTTACTATCACTAGTTATATTTAGCATTGTTCTGAGGGTCCCAGTTAATTTTCAAAAGTTAGAAAAATAAATAAAAAGCAAAAGGACTAGGAAGAAAGAAATACTATGATTATTTGCAGTTGACAAGACTATATATGATATACATAAAATCCACAACACTATGCAAACTATTAGTAAGTTAAAAAATCCAGACATATAAGAATTAATTTGATTTCTATATATTAACACATAAACACACAGAAAATAAAAGTTTCAAATATCATTTGATAAAAAATAATCAAATACCCAGAAATACACTAACAATTAGTAAAAGAAACTACAAAACAAAAGAAACTAAAGACTACCTTAAAAAGAAAAAAAGGAGACATATATACTGTTTATGGATTGACAGATACGTATTGTAAACATGTAATTTCTCCCTAAATCGAATTATAGACTTAATAAAGCCAAAAATCCCCCCGTTAATTTCTTTTATTTGAAAACTGACAAGTATATCTGCATAAAAGGCTTAAGAGCCACATCTATCCTCCTCTAACTTCACAAGGAAGAAGAATCATCAAGATTCACATCAACAGCCCAGCTGATTCCTATAAAGCAGGGTCAGACATGCCACTACCCTCTAACCTTCTTGCCATTGTGACACCCTATCATCTCTCCCACAGCTCTCTCTACTTGTCTGCTTGGTTTTATTAATTCACTGTAATGGCCACACAGAACTCAACAATAGTCATAATTATGAGTTTAATTAGGGAAGTAACAGATTACAAATCACGATCAGAAACTACTCAGGATACAGTTCTTTGATCAGAATAGCCTGCTCTCACCTGTGCCACAGGCATACAACTTCTCTTTGGCCTCTGCTGCCTCTGCCCTGCTTGGGCAAGTGTTACAAAGCTCTTTTCCCACTCACTGCTATAAAATCAATTCCAACTCATAGCGACTCCCATCAGGTTTCCAAGGCAGTAAATCTTTACAAAAGTAGATTGCCCCATCTTCCTTCTGCAGAGCAACTGGTGGGTTTGACCCACCAACCTTCTGGTTAGCAATCAAATGCCTTAGGCACTGTGCCACCAGGGCTCCTAAAGGCTCTTTTAGTTCTGTTGATAGGTGCCCAAAGAGGCATCCCACTCCATCCGCAAACCTCCTGCTCGAAGGCACTCAACTTTCTAGCTCCATGTCTGTGAAGCCCACTGCTCTACCTTATAGGGGTCTCTTGGTGCTGTTGGTTCTGCTGCTGCCATTTCTCTGCCACTGCTTCTTGCCATCACACCAAAGTGTTACAGCTCTCTCTGTCTCCTGAGTCAAGGAAGTGCAGGACAGGAATCTCAGGTCCAAAGGACACGCTCCACTCCTGGTTCTTCTTTATTAATGGTACTGAGATTCCCCCTTTCCACCTCTGGGATGGCTCATTTTAAGCTAAAGGGATGGCAAAACTGACCAATCCCCAAAGGAAGGTTCCATAAACCTTCTTTTCATGGTCCCACTCTCACAAGGGTGCCATGTACTTTCTTTACATTAATAGAAAATTGTCCAATCCCCTTGGTGGGCCACAAGCACCTTACATTTGTATAGTCCCATCCAGTCACCTGGATGGCTAGAAAAGTCATATTAAGTAATTTATTGCACTGCAGTATTATAAAATTATATAAAAGCTAAAGGCCAAGAATAACCAAGACAACCTTGAAGAAAAAGAAGAACGTTTATACTACCAAACAGAAAGACTTACACTGTAAGACAGTATAATATTTGACCCTAAAACCAGAACTAGATGGTAGGTACCCAGCTATCACTGCCAACTATTTGGAAATGGATTACAACAGAAGATCCTGGATAGAAAGGGATAAAAATGTGGAACTAGGCTCAAAATCATAAAAGAGACCAGACTTACTGGTTGAAAAGAGACTGGTGGAACCCCTAAAACTATGGCTCTTAGTCACACCTCTTCAAGCCTGGAACTGAATACACCCCCTATGGCTCAACTTTCAGCCAAACAATAAGGCCTATAACATGAACAGAACACCAGGGAAGTATGTGCCCTTGGGACAATCAACTATACAAGACCAAAAGGCCAACATTTGTCCAGTGATAAAGCTCAGAAGGCAGGAAGGGACAGGAAAGAAGGATGAATAGAAACAATAAACATAGGGAGGAAGTGGGAAGAGTGCTGTTACACTGTGGGGATTACAATCAACATACAAAAACAAACTGTGTGTATGCTGCTGAACAGGAAACCAATTTGCTCTGTAACCTTTCACTCAAATCACACACAAAAAAGTTAAATACAAAAAACAACAGACAACATGTTATTAACTCAAAGAGATACAGACAGACCAACGGATGAAAAAGAGTCCAGAAAAGACGTGTGTGTGTGTGTGTACATGTATAGATGCATACATACATAACATAGTCACTTGATTTATGACAAAAGTACATTGCAGTGCAGTGGGGAAAAAATGTCTATTTAATAAATGGTGTTGGTTATCAACATGGACAAAAGTAATTTATTCTTACTTCACCCAACCCCCTGCCCCAAAGTTAATTCCAACTGGAACGCAAATATAAATGTGAAAGATAACATGATAAAGTTTCCAGAAGAAAACCACAGACTTCTTCATTACCTTACGTTAGGCAAACATTTCTTTCAAACAAAAGAAAAACGTAATTTGGTCATCAAAAATCAAGACCTTCTATTCATCAAGTCAACAGGAATACAGCGAAAAGGACAGAATACATTTGCAATACATACACAACCCACTAGGAAAGAATTTCTACAGACAGTAAGAAAAAAAGACAACCCAATAAAAAACCCAGGTAAAAGCTCTGAATAGACACTTCACAAAAAAAAGGATACTTAACTGCCAATAAACATATGAAAAGCTGATCAACTTCTTTAGTTATCACAGAAATACAAATTAAAATCCAATGTGATACTAGAACACACAAGAAATTAATTAAAATGAAAAATGGCAGACAATATAGAATAACTGTAAGTTTCACACAATGCTGGAGATGGTAAACACTGGTATGACAACTCTGAAAAACCATTTAGTGCCTAAGGCACTTGACTGCTAACCAGAAGGCTGGCGGTTCAAACCCACCAGGTTGAGCAATCTAATTCCGTAATGAAACCACCTCAGAAACCCAAGGAGGGGTCATTATGAGTTGGGTTCGACTCAACAGCACATAACAATACCTGAATTAAAAACTAAAATAGTACACATAGCATAAGGAAAACCTGGCTTAAAAATAGACAAAAACAAGGTGTTATAGAATAAGTTCAATTAAGTCAACATGATGTTGCTGCTAAAACAAAACAAAAAATCAATGAAATTATGAAGCCAAGATAAAGTGAAGTAAGTGATAGTCTCACTTTGTTGTTGTTGTTATGTGCCGTCGAGTTGGCCCCGACTCATAGCGACCCCTCCTTGGGTTTCCGAGGCAGTATCACTACGGAAGTAGGATTGCCCAACCTTCCTTCCGAGGAGTGGCTGGTGGGGGTCTCACTTTACTGCTCATTAATCATATGTGAAATGTCATGATTTAAGAAACATTAAAAAGAGTATATACTTAGGGGAAAGAAAACTGGGATGGTGAAATGGAAATTTTGTCAAACGGAAAAATGATGAAAGAACAAGGCATGTTCTGTTAGGGAAAGAGGTAACTTAATAGGCATGATACCACTCTTTAAGTATCTGAAAGGCTACCATTTAAAAAAATGAAACAGATTTATCCTGTACTGCTCCAGTGAACAAAACCAGGGCCAGTAACTGGCTGGTAGAGAGAAGTAGCTTTGACGTTCAATTTAGGAAAACTTTCCAATAATTACAGCATTCTTCCATGGAGAAATGGGCAATTTTATATAGTGGTGAACTCATTAAAATTGTCTGAAACAGTTTCTTCCAATAAGATGGAGGAACAGGCAGACAAGAGACATACTCTTCAACAAGGAAAAGAAAAACCAATTGACAGAGATACAGAAGATAATCCTGGAACCCTGAGGTTTGAAAGGAACTATACAGAAGTTGATTAGGCACCAACTAGTGAAAAAACCTGAACAAAAACAGTGAGCAGAGACGGTCGGAACTGTGGACTACTCTGAAGAGACCAACAGCCTGAATGTTTCCAAGTGGTGTTGGGATCTGAGAATTGATCTAAAGATCAGTTCCAGTCACCAAGGGCTGCAGGGACAACAGCTCTGGTGGCCTATGACTAGGAAGGGAAACAGCAAAGAGGGAGACAACCTGAGCTATGGACTTTCTGCTGTCCGGAGGGCACAACCATTTTGAATGTTTACAAGCAGCAGCCATTTTGGATATTTAAAGTGACTGAGGGTGCAGCCATTATGAATGCTTACAAGTGGGCAGGAATTTTGGATATTTAAAGTAACAGAGGGTGCAGCCATTTTGAATATTTACAGGTGGCAACCATTTTGGATTTTAAAGTGAAAGCACTCTCATTCGGATTCCAGGGACCTAAGAACAGGCTCTGTTTGCCAGGGAAGCCAAGGACATAGGAGAGGCTGACAACAGGAAAGGAGACAGGTGGTGAGTGTGTAAGTGCTGTCAACTAGCGAATAGAGGAGCACAGCATGGTACCCTGCCTGTACAGATAACATACAAACAAATCAAAGAAAACTAAATATGTAGGCAAGTCACTCCAACATACAACCACCAATTAAATATAAAAACAAAAATGTAACAATGCCTCTGCAGTGTAGTAAATTACTTAGTGTGGCTTTTCTACCCATAAGTCTTTGTAAACTCCCAAGGTGGGATTTTCTATGAGCAACTGAGGAACTATCCACCTGGGTTATTTCTGTTGGGCGTGGCACAATACAATGTTCTGGGAGGTTCCCACTCTCTCTCACGTGCTTAGAGTTCTGATGCTGTGATTGGCTAGTTTGACCACCCTTCTGGGAGCAAAAGGAAGCCTCCTGGAGGCAGAACTCTCTCT
>NW_006921822.1:4294065-4294866 GCF_000298275.1 Orycteropus afer afer
ATAAATTATATTTCAATAAAATGCATTTAAAAAATGGCCTGAAACAGAAGACTGTTAAAATTTATCAAAGACATTAAGAAGGAGAAATTGTGTGTGTGTGTGCTGTTAAGACTAGATCAGTGTTCCTAAACCTAATACCTATCAATAAACCTTTTTAAAGCTACAAATTTTCATAGCTACCATCCTAATCCACCACCATAATCCTAAGAGATTATGATCCAATAGGTCCGGGTGGGGTCTGGAATCTCTACTTTTTAAGAAGCTTCCTGATGATTTTGTTGTACCAAGTCGCCCAATAGTTCAAGAGCCCGTATTTGGCAACCACATTAGAGTTTAAGGTTCCTCAGAGCTTCAAGGTTCTAATAAAAACAACCATTATATAAATAGCAGGGTTTCATCTTTGTAAATCAACAGCATTTTAGCAAAATACATTGAAAGGACCAGTATCACTTTCACCTTTTTTCCAAAATTTTTATCATTGTTTGTGGACTCTGTATTTGTGAATTAACTTACTCACTAAAATTTATTTCTAACATCAAAATGAGTATCATGAAACCTGTGAGAGCAGAAACTCGATGGTGTTGCCTTATTTTTCTGGGTCTCTCAAGTTTTGTTTTTTTTTTTTGCCTTTGACAGGGGGCAGTCATTTTTCTATTGTTCTCTATATTAAGAATCATACTCCATAAACACCCATAAAATGTTTCTTTTCAACTTTACAGGACTGGAAAAGAAACTAAACCTTTATTTATTTATTTTTAAAATCACCATCATTCAATAAAAGAGCATTTTCATTAAAATACA
>NW_006921822.1:4295576-4298750 GCF_000298275.1 Orycteropus afer afer
CTTTGCTTTTCTTCATTCTTCTTTGCTCTGGATGAGGAGAGACCCATCGTTGCATCTAAATGGCTACTTGCAAGCTTTTAAGATCCCAGTCGCCAGGTCCAACTACTCACTCCCTCTGGATAGCTGTGGCCAAGAAGTGACTACAACCTTGTCCCATCAGTGCTACTATATACCTGGGAACAGAACATACCGATACAGTTGTAGAAACATTGTCACGCCAACCCTATACATGGACTTGGGCACAATCCTCCCTGCAGAGACATACCTAGTAGTTCAGCCTGTCCACCCATCTATCCATCCGTATATCCATGTTTGCCTTCACTGACAACGAATACCATATGCGCAAAAGGGTTCATCTTTGTCGTCTGCACCTCCCACACACCTCTCTATGTCTTCCTCTTCCTCAATGCCACCATGTTGATCACTCATATTTGGAAACTAAACCATTTTTTATGATTTGCATGGTTACACAAATTATGTAGTTATGTGCATATATTATTCAAAAAGATATGGGTAAAACTCACAAAGTATCAACGCAAAAGGAAGTGGAAGATAGCCTTCATCTCTGACTTTTGTACTTGGAACTATTTCCAGCTTTTGCATCTGCTCTTCCTCATATTCAAGTTGCAACACCAATGACTTTCTCATTCCATCTACATCTTCTATGTTCCAGATTTCAGAGAATGTTTGTTAGGACTCATTTTAGTAATCACTTATATGACTTTTCTTTCTCCAACAGATTTCCACCATACACAGGTTCTGGTTTTCCCAGGTTTTACTCTATGAGTAGAGCTTCTGAAGTCATTTGCAGACACGCACAGAGCACAAAAAACTTTGGATTGCTCAATATGCACAATCCCATCTGAGGCTGAACAAGGCAATGCTCTGCTTGCTTGTCTCAGCTTTCATGACATAAATAAGTTTCTTTCTTGCCATCTATTTAATGCCATGATTTTCACATTTCTTTTGCCTTTTGTTGATTTATTTTGCTTCTTAAGATGATCCCCAAGTACAATGCTAAAGTGCTCTGGCTGCAGTAATTAAAGCATTCAGCTAGCTAACTGAAAGGTCTAGTTCAAACCCATCAGCCTTTCCACAAAAGAAAGATAAGGCAGTCTGTCTCCGTAAAGACTGTTAGCCTTTGAAACCCTATGGGGCAGTTCTTCTCTGCCCAGTAGCATCACTATGAGCCAGAATTGATGGCAGTGGGTTTTAGTGTCCATAAGTGCAGGAAGGCTGTGATGTGCCATACAGAGAAATTATATTGTTAGATAAGCTTTATTAAGGCTTGAATTAATAGTGCTGCTGGCCATAAGTTCAAAGTTAATGAATAGACAACAGATATTAAACAAGGTGTCTTTAAGCAGAAATACATATAAAACAAGGTTATGTATTGATCACGTGACAAAAATAATGTGACCAGAGGCTCACAGGAATCTAGCCTTGTATTTCCCAATTAGGAGCAATGGTTCAGTATTTGCTAATTTAGGGTTTGCTGTGAACTTTATAGAGCTCTGGTAGTGTAGTGCCTAAGGCATTTGACTGCTAACCAGAAGTCTGGCAGTTCAAACCCACCAGCTACTCCTTAGAAGGAAGGTTAGGCAATCTACTTCCATAGTGATACTGTCTCAGAAACCCAAGGAGGAGTCGCTATGAGTAGGATCTGACTTGATGGCAGTGCACTTGGTTTTGGTTGGTGAACTTTATACAACAATCAGGAATAACAAAAACTGACTGTTAAAAATACTACTATCTAAAAGGTTATCTCTAAATAACAAGTGCCAAGGAACACAGTAGAGTACTTGGACGAATTATTTAAAAAAAGAAAAAATGATAATTAACATTCTTTTCACAAATGTTTACTGAAAGCCTATGATATGCCAGTAAACAAAAATGATACAATCCTACCCCAAAGAAACTCAGTCAAATCATCAAAAATTATACTACTATGTAAAAAGTGCTATCTTAAGGGATGTACACAGTATTGCAAGAACACATATAAGGAGAGTAATAAGTGTGTAATATTCTCACCTGAGCACATTATCCTAAATTTGGGGGGTGGAGCATTTAAAACAAGCAAGCAAAAACTGGCATCAAGTTTATTCTTACGTCTAATGACCACAAAGGACAGAGAAGGATTGCCCCAGAGGGTTTCCAAGGTTGTATTCTTCATGACGAGGAGCCCTGATGACACAGTGGTTAAGCACTCAGCTGCAAACTGCAAGATTGGTGGTTTGAACTGACCATTCAGTGGGAGAAAGATTAACAGATATAGGCTGGATTAAGTGGTAACATAGCAATACACTTCAATCTTGTTAGAATATCACCAAAGACCAGGTTGTAAATGTGTATTATTACCGGTTAGATGTTAACTCAGGAAGAAATCAAGAGTGAAATTTAAAAATATTAAAAAATATTTGAAGTTAAAAAAAATGAAGAAATTAAACAAAACTGAAAACAAAACATACCAAAATCTATGCAATATTACTAAGGAAGTCATCAGAGGGAAATTCATAACAATAAACACATAGTTCAGAAAAGAAAAATCCCAAATCAACAGTTGACAACTTGAGGAACTAGAAAAAGAACAAACTAAGCCCAAATCCACCAAAAGAATGAAAGATAAAAGCAGAAACAAATGAAACAGAACAGGAAAACAATAAAGAAAATCAACAAAATCAAAAGTTGAAAAGTTCGATAGAACTGACAAACCATTAACACACTGACAAGTCAAAAAAGTGAGAGGATGCAAATAATGAAAATAAGAAATACAACTGCAGACATTACAACAGATCTAACAGAAATGGAAAGGATTATAACAGACTTTGAAAAGTTGTACTCCAACAGATTCAATAATGACAAAAAATTCCTAGAACCACATAACTTACCTAAACTAACACAAAATGAGACAGCAAATTTCAACCAACCATATTAAGAGAAAAAATTTAATCAGTAATAAAAAATCACCCAACAACAAAAAAGCTCTGAACCAGACAGATTCACTGAGGACTTTTACCAAATATTCAAAGCCTTGACATCAACCTTGCTCAAACTTTTGAAATACAGAAGAAGGAATATGGCACTCCCATGCTACAAAGCAAGCATTAATCTGAAACCAAAGCCAAAGACACCACAAGTACATACCTCATGAAAACAGATGGGGGAAAAAAAAAA
>NW_006921822.1:4300355-4302196 GCF_000298275.1 Orycteropus afer afer
CACCAATGGCTCATATGCAAGTTGGAAGCTGAAGGAAATTAAAACAAATCCACAAGAGCCAAAATACAACCTAACTATATTCCACCTGAATTTAGAGACCATCTGAAGAATAAATTTGATCAATGAACACCAATGACCAAAGACCATACAAGTTGTAGGATTACATCAAGAGCATAATACATGAAGCAAGCAAAAGGTCACTAAAAAGACAGGAAAGGAAGAAAAGACCAAAATGGATATCAGAAGAGGCTCTGAAACCTGCTCTTGAAGAGAGAATAGCTAAGGCGAATGAAAAAACAATGGAATGAAAGAGTTGAACAGAAGACTTCAAAGGATGGCCTGAGAAGACAAAATAAAGTATTAGAATGAATGTGCAAAGACCCAGACTTAGAAAACCAAAAGGGAAGAATATGCTTGGCATTTCTCAAGCTGAATAAAGTGAAGAAAAAAAATCAAGCCTCGAAATGTAATACTGGAGAATTCTATAGACAAAATATTGAATGATGCAGGAAGCATCAAAAGATGGTGGAAGAAATACAGTCACTGTACCAAAAAGGATTAGAAGACATTCAGCTATTTCAGGAGATAGCATATGATCAAGAACCAATGGTATTGAAGAAGACATCCAACCTGCATTGAATAAATTGGTGAAAAACAAGCTCCAGCAATTGACAGAATACCCATTGAGATGTTTCAACAAATAGATGCAGCCCTGGAGGCAGCCACTCATTAATGTCAAGAAATCTGGAAGACAGCTACCTGGCCAACTGTCTGGAAGATATCCAGATTTTTGCCCATTCCAAAGAAAGGTGATCCAACAGTATGTGGAAATTATCAAGCAGTATCTTTAATATCACACTCAAGTAAAATTTTGCAAAATGCTTGCAGCAGTATGCCGACAGAGAATTTCCAGAAATTCAAGCTGGACTCAGAAGAGGATGTGGAACAAGGGATATCATTGCTAAAGTCAGCTAGAACTGGGGTGACAGCAAAGAATTCCAGAAAGATGTTTACCTGTGTTTTACTGACTACGCAAAGGCATTTGACTGCCTTTGCATAGATACAGATAACAAATAGATCTACCGGCTCAGGACCATAGGACTGGGGGACACCAGACTCAACTGGCACAACAAAATACATAAAAGCCTTGTTCTACATCCTACATTGGTGAGTAGTGACTGGAGTCTTAAAAGGTTTCATGAAGCCATCTATGATGCAACTAACAGTCTCCTAGTATCAGAAGCAAAGAAGAATGCAAAAAAAATAACAAAAAAAAAAAAAGAGCATTTGGGAGCAATCAGCCATAGGACATGATGGCCCCTGAGACCAGAAGAACTAGATGGTGCCCGGCTACGAATGCCAACCACTCAGGAAAGGATCAAATCTGGAGATCCTGGATAGAGTGGGAGGAAAATCATGAAACAAAATCCAAAAACTCAGTAATGACCAGAATTACTGGTCAGAGGAAGTCTGATGAGGCCCCCCAATACTATGGCCCTGAAATACATTCTGCACCTGGAATAAAACTTACCCCCAGGGGCTGGCTCCCAGACCAACAATTAACAAGATGTACATGCAGACCACTCAACCCAAGATGACACATCCACATACTCTATGGTAATACATCCCTTACAGCAATGGACCACGGGTCAACAGAGGACCAACAATTATGTTGAGGAAATGCAGGACAAACAGGAGTGCGTAAATATGAGGGGCACAGCGGGAGGATTACAGTGTAGGGATGGGAGGAGACTGGGTTAGGGTTGGACATGGTAAATTGGGAGTGAAACTAAATGTACACATAACGTTGAATGTAAAACAAGCTCTTAAACTAAAAAAAA
>NW_006921822.1:4303316-4303857 GCF_000298275.1 Orycteropus afer afer
ACGGGAAAAACAAAAAGTTACCAACAAAGGACAGCCAGTAAGAATAAGCTCTGATTTCTCAGCAGAAACCATGCAAGCGAGAAGGCAATGGGATAGTATATATAAAACCCCGAAAGAGAAAATTTTTCAACCAAGAATTATACACCCAGCAAAACTGTCCCTCAAATATGATGGTGAAATTAGGAGATTTCCAGGTAAGTAGAACTAAGGGAATTTGTTAAAACGAGACCAACCTTACAAGCGATGCTAAAGGGAGTCCTTTGAACAGAGAACCAAAAATGGCAAATACCAACCAACCATTAATACACAAGACGACATAACCCAGAAACCACAGCTATGGACATATGCAGAGTAAAATGAGCTTACCAGATTGTAAACGTGGAACCAGAGACATCAATTGGCAAGTGAGGACAACTACAAACAAAAAGAGGGAAAAGACTGTGTAGTTATAGGACTTCTAAATGGTGAGGAAGTTAAGAGAGTTGCAAGATACAAAGGACTGTTCTAAACTTGGGGAGAAAATTATAAATCATAGGGTAAC
>NW_006921822.1:4305241-4309982 GCF_000298275.1 Orycteropus afer afer
AACTAACACAGATTGATGTGGAAAAGTTGAACAGGCCCATCACAAAAGAAGAAATTGAACAGGTCATCAAAAAATTACCAACTAAAAAAAGTCTTGGCCCAGACGGTTTTACCAGAGAATTCTACAGAACACTCCTTAGAAGTGAGAATGGCCAGACTTCATCTCACCTACTTTGAGCATATAACCGGAAGGGACCAATACCTGGAGAAGGATATCGTGTTTGGTAAAGCAGAGGATCAGTGAGAATGGGGAAGACCCTCTACAAGACAGACTGCAACCACTCTTAACAGTAGCTACAAATATGGACTCAAACATAGCAAGCATTGTGAGGATGGTGCAGGGCTGGGTAGTATTTCACTCTGTGGTCCATAAGGTTGCTATTAGTCGGAGCCAACTTAATGGCACCTAACAACAACAACAAAGACCAGCCTTGGTGGTGCAGTGGTTAAGCAATTGGCTGATAAGCAGAAGGCGGTTCGAAACCACCAGCCACACCACGAGAAAGATGTGGCAGTCTGCTTTCCTAAAGATTTATAGCCTTGGAAACGCTATGGGGCAGTTCTACTCTGTCCTACAGGGTCGCTATGAGTCGGAACTGACTCGATAGCAGTGCGTTTGGTTTTTGCTTTAAAGAAAATGGTATAAAGATATTGTGGTAGTTACGTTTGTATGTCAACCTGACTGAGCCTAGGTGAGTGGGTGGGCAGCTGGTAGTAGTTATTCCCCATGATGAGACTGGCAATCAACTCCATGGTGCAATCTACCATAATCAGCTGAGTAGCTGCTTTAGGGATGTGGTCTGCTTCCCATATATAAGCAGCAGCTTTCGGAATGGTCTCTAGCTTATGGCATGCTTGAACCATGCATTTGTTGTTGTTGTTGTTTGCTGTTGAGTCAGACCCGACTCATAGCAACCCCTCCTTGGGTTTCTGAGGCAGTATCACTACGGAAGTAGATTGCACCATCTTCCTTCCAGGGAGTGGCTGGTGGGTTTGCACCGCCAGCCTTCTGGTTAGCAGTCAAGTGCCTTAGGCACTATGCTACCAGAGCTCCCATGCATTTAGCCAAGTCTTTATTCAGCAGCATGCCATGCTCTGCTGATCGTTGGACTTTCAACGGACTTGAAGCAATGGCCTGCTGTGTTGCTTGGTAACAATTGAGACTGTCCCTTTTTACTTGCCAACCTTGTCACCCTCAAGCATCTAGCAGCTGTATGAGAGAAGAGAAGCCTCTAGCTTCAGTGGCCAGGAGCAAGAGGCAGAGCTGAATCCCAAGGTCAAGGGGCTTTCACCCAGCCCCTAGAGCCTGGCACTTTGAATTTGGATTTCTAGCCTCCCTAACTATAAGAGAATAAACTCCTATTTGTTCAAGGCCACCGATTTGTGGTATATTCCTGTCAGAGTGGTACTAGGTAACCAAAACAGATATTCAGCCTCCATGACTAACTAAATATCTATAAAAGAAAGAAAGCTTACTACTTTTAGTATTAGACCAGAAGGAGAAAGGAGATAAGTATTCTAAAGTTGTAACTCAAAAAACAACACAACAGACAAAAGGAGATAACTCATTATGTTTCAGAAAGAAATGAAATAAAAGATATACTCTATTAATTCTTTAAAAATACATTATTTCTACAATGCTGTGAAGGTATTGTTTATTATATCTGACAACAGTATACGTATTTCTAGAAAAATTCATCTCTCTAGAGTTAAGAGAGAAATCATTACCTGATTTGTAGGCATTTTGGGCACATTTACTTTCCACATCTGAGCTTCCCTGGAGATTGCCTTTTCCAACAGGAAAGACAACCTCTGGTTTTCCAAAGATCCTGGAAACTTCATGATATCCTTTGGATCTGCCTGGCACCCAATTTGATGTAGCTACCTATAAAATCAAATATAAAAAATGCTTTTTATTTAATTATAGAATAAGCATAGCATTATATACATATATAAATGTTGTTACTTATTAAACAATTCATAAAAGAATGACTCAGCATAGACTTTCATAGCTCTTTAAATTAAAAAATGTTACAGTAATGTTAATTAAAACATTTTTCACTTTAAATTTGAAACTCAGTTATCCTGAAGGTAAAAAAAGGCATAAATAAATGGAAAAACAGGAAAGGACACCTGGACTAATGTGAATTCCAAAAAGGAAGGACAGAAAATTTACAGAAGGGAAATCATCTAGGAAATAATTTACCACCCTCTCACCCTCCAAATCTAGAATGGAAGGATGAGATGAAAGTATCTTAACATAATGAATGACAAAAGATTCATATTAAGACACATCATTGTGATCTGTGATCATAATAGATCACAGATAAAGATCTTTAAAAGCTCTGAGAGAGAGAGATTAAAAAAAAAAAAAATCTTCAAACAAAAATGCTGGTCACACAAACATGATGGGACATCACAATGACATGAGATTTCTCAACAATACTGAAAGCCAAGTGTCAAATGGACGTCTTCAAAATTCTGAAAATGTCTTAGAATTTCCTACATAAATTTTATACCCAGGCAAACCCTCAAATAAAAGGGTGAAAAAGAAATTTTATGATATGTAAGGTCTCAATTTTTATTTTCTGTGCACCCTACCCTTCCTCAAGAAGAGACTGAAGACTGTGTACCTTCAAAATAAGGGTGCAAATCCAGAAAAATCTAATTAGACCTAAAAAAATCTAATCTCCTTTTCACAGGCTAATCCTTCAAATATTCCAAGGCTGATGTTATCCTCACTTTTTTTTTTCCCTCAGTTTGCTCAATGGTTCCTCACATGACATGATTTCTGCTCTTGTGTATCAGTACCTGTTTAACTACTGTTGTTGTTAGGTGCTGTAGAGTAGGTTCTGACTCATAGTGACACTATGTACAACAAAGGAAAACACTGCCCAGTCCTCAGCCATCCTCACAATCATTGCAGTGTCTGAGCCCACTGGTGTGTCAATCTATCTTGTTAAGGGTCTTCTTTTTTGCTGTCCATCTAGTTTACCAACCACAATGTCCTTCTCTAAGGACTGCTCCCTCCTGATATGTTCAAAGTACATGAGACAAAGTCTTGCCATCCTCACCTCTAAGGTAGATTCTGGCTATACTTTTTCCAAGACAGATTTGCTTTTTCTGGCATCCACAGTACATTCAATATTCTTCACCGACACTGTAATTCAAAGGCATCAATTCTTATTTGGCCTCCCTTAGTCACTGCCCAGCTTTTGCATGAATGTGAGGCAAATGAAAAAATACCATGGCTTGGGTCAAGTGCACCTTAATCTGAGCACAATTAAGTGTTCCAGAATTTCCATTCTTCACAATGTTATCCATCATTTGTCATGATTCATACAGTAAAATGGCTTTGCATAATCAATAAAAAAGAGGTAAGTATCTTTCTGGTATTCTTTGCTTTCAGCCAAGATCCATCTGACATCAGCAATCATATCCCTTACTCCATGTCCTCTTCTGAATCCAGCTTGAATTTCATGCAGCTCCCTGTTGCTGTACTGTTGGAATCTTTTCTGCAGTATCTTCAGCAAAATTTAATTTACTTGTAGGAGCTCTGGTAGCATAGTGCCTAAGGCACTTGACTGCTAACCAGAAGGCTGGCGGTTCAAACCCACCAGCCACTCCTCGGAAGGAAGGCTGGGCAATCCTACTTCCGTAGTGACACTGCTTCGGAAACCCAAGGAGGGGTCGCTGTGAGTCGGGGCCGACTCAATGGCAAATAACAACAACAACAACATTAATGATACTAAGTGATAATTTCTGCATTTTGTTTGATCACCTTTCTTTGAAATGGACACTAGTATGGATATCTTTCAGTGAGCAGCTCAAGTAGCTATCTCCCAAATTTCTTAGCATACACTGTTGCATCTGTTTGGTGAAACATCTCAACTGGTATTCCTTCCATTCCCAGAGTCTTGCTTTTCATCAATGCCTTCAGTGCCGCTTAGATGTCTTCCTTCAATACCATCAATTCTTGACCATGTGTTACCTCCTGAAATGGCTTTATACTGACCAATTCTTTTTGGTACACTACAGACCAATAAAGACTCTGTATTCCTTCCATCTTGTTTTGATATTCCATGTATTATTCCATATTTTGCCCAATTCAAGGCTTGAATTTTTTCAATTCAGTTTGAGAAATGCCACATGTATTCTTCTTCTGTTTTTCTGACTCCAAGTCTTTGCACATTTCATTATAATATTCTTATTTTTTCTTCTCAAGCCACCTTTTGAAATCTTTAGCTCTGTCGTCATTTCTTTCATTTGCTTTAGCTACTCTACATTCAAAAGTAAGTTTTAGTTTCTTCTTTTTTTTTAAAATTTGGATTTGGGTGAAGATTTACAGAGCAAATTCACTTTCCATACAGCAGTTCACATATACTTTGTTTCACGTCATTGACCACAGTTTAACACAATGCAACAGCACCCCTCACACTTCCTCCCCATAGTTACCTCTTCCCAGTGTCCATCCCTCCATATTCTCCTGCCCCCTGAGCTGTCTCCCTGTGCATAAGTAGCCCTTCCTTCTCCCATGATTTTTCTCTCCAGGGCATGTGTCTACTTGAGGTAAATGTTTAACTCACATGCCTGCACTTTGTTTGGCTGGAAACGACAGGTGTGGGTTCAATTCCAGACCTGGAGGGCAGCTAGGGGCCATAGTCTCAGTGGTTCCACCAGGCTCTATTGGACCAGCAATCCTGGTCCCCACTTTTTTTTTTTTTTGCCTCCAAATGATTTTG
>NW_006921822.1:4311544-4312023 GCF_000298275.1 Orycteropus afer afer
GTTTTGATTTGCATCTCTCTAATAGCTAATGATCGTGAGCATTTCTTCCTACGTTTGTTGGCCACTTGAATATCCTCCTTGGTGAAGTGTCTATTCATGTCTTAAGTTTCAGTTTCTTCTGACATTCATTTTGGTCTTTTATCTTTTTCCCCTGTTTTTTGAATGACTTTTTTTTTCTTCATGTATGTTGTCCTTGATGTCATTCCACAACTCGTCTATTCAATGTATCAAATCTGTTCTTTAGATGGTCTCTAATCTCAGGTGGGATATACTCAGTCAGGAGCTCTGCTGGCATAGTGCCTAAGGCACTTGACTGCTAAGCAGTAGGCTGGCAGTTCAAACCCCACTCCTTGGAAGGAAGGTTGGGAAATCTACTCCCATAGTGATACCACCACTTCTAGAGGTTCAAGTCGGATTCAGAAGAGGACGTGGAACAAGGGATATCATAGCTGTTGTCAGATGGATCTTGGCTCAAGGCA
>NW_006921822.1:4313254-4322627 GCF_000298275.1 Orycteropus afer afer
AAACAACAACAAAAAGTGATACCACCTCAGAAACCCAAGGAGGGTTCGCTATGAGTTGGAGCTGACTCCACAGCAGTGGCTGTGTTTTGTTTTTGCATATACTCAAGTCATACTTTGGCTCTCATGGACTTGTTTTAATTTTCTTCAGCTTCACTTTGAACCTGCTTATGAGCAATTGATAGTCTATTCCACAACTAGCCTCCGCCTTTATTCTGACTAATATTCAGATTCTCCATTATTGCTTTTCACAGATGTAGTCAATTTGCTTCATGTGCATTCCATCCAGCAAGGTTCACATGTATAGCTGCCATTAAGCTGTTGAGAACAGAGGTTTGCAATGAACAAGTCATTGGTCTTGCAAAATTCAATCATGTGATCTATATCTGGCACCATTTCTATCACCAAGGCCATACTTTCCAACTACAGATCTTTCTTCTTTGTTTCTAACTTCCATATTCCAATCACCAGCAGTTATCACTACATCTTGATTGCATGTCTGATATTTCAGATTGCAAAGGCTGGTAAAAATCTTCATTTTCTTCATATTTGGCATTAGTGATAGGTATGTAAATTTGAATAACATCCATATTAACTGGTCATCTTTGTTGGCGAATGGACATGATCCTACCACTTATAGTGTTACATTTCAGGATAGATCTTGCAATGTTCTTGTTGACAATAAATGAAATCTCATTCCTCTTCAATCTCATTCTCTGCATAGCAGCATATGATTTTCTGATTCAAAATGTCTAAGAACAGTTCATTTCAGCTCAGTAATGCCTAAGATATCGATCTTCAAGCATTCAATTTCATTTTGACAATTTCCAATTTTCCTAGATTCATTCTTCACACATCCCACATTTGGACTATTAATAGGTATTTGCCACTGTTTCTTGTGAGTCAGGAAAAGCTTTACTCTAATCACATCATGAAGATCAATTCTACTCTATGGAGGCAGATCTTCCCCGCAGTTGTATTTTGAGTGCCTCCCAGCCTAAGTAGTTCCTCTTTCGTCACTGTATCAGACAATGTTCTGTTGCTATCCATAAGGTTTTCACTGGCCAATTTTACCAGTAGACCACCACGTCCTTCTTCCTAGTCTGTTTTAGTCTGGAAGCTCCACTGAAGCCTATCCACCACGGGTGACCCTGCTGGCATCTGAAATAGGCACACCCTTCAGCAACAAAATACAAAAGCCACCACAGTATGACAAAGTGACAGACAAGTTCCAGATCAATACTTGAATATAATTTTATTTTCACTATTAACTGCTCCATGATACTGAGTATTTGTAGACCTGCCTCCTCTTCCAACCTGGAGATCCTTGATAGCAAACAATCTCCTGAGATTAGTATTATTAGTATTATTTATGCCTAATAAATAATAATAGTGTATACCTATTAAGAGTTTAACAAGTACAATTAGTGCTTACTACCTTGGGCAGGCATTATTCAAAGTGTCCTATCATACTGATTTATTTTATCCTCACTGGGAGCTCTGGGGGCATAGTGTCTAAGGCATCTGACTGCTGACCAGAATGCTGGTGGTTCAAACCCACCAGCCACTCCTTGGAAGGAAGACTGGGCAATCTACTTCCGTAGAGATACCACCTAGGAAACCCAAGGAGGGGGTGCTATGAGTCAGAACCAACTCAGTGGCAGTGAGTTTCGGTTTTTTTTTTTTGGTTTCACAGAACACTATTAAGTTGATATCATCATTAAGTCCATTGGATTATTAGTCACCATTGAGCCCATTTCAACTCATGGTGACCTAATATGTGCAGAAGGACTACTCCATAGGATTTTGAAGGCTGTGACCTTTCAGAAGCAGACTGCTAGGCCTACTTTCACAGTGCCTCAGGGTGGGTCTGAACAGCCAATGTTTTTGTTTGTAGCCCAGTGATTAACCATTTGCACCACCCGGGGACCAAGGCTATTTTACAGGCAAAGAAATGTGCACAGAAGTTAGTATTTACTCTTCATATTTAATGTATAAAACAATCAGAACAAAACACTTGTACATATGCTCAACTTCCATTCTTGAACAAGACATTCTGTAGTTCCATTCTAACCTATCAGGATTTTACAATGTCACATGAAACATTTCTAACTGCAAATCACCTCTTCTGTGCTTTCCCCAACATAGATAGATTCTTTCTACAGGTTTCTCTTTCATCAATATTTGTTAAGAAACCACTCCCCTGGTGCATGGGTCAGAATCTCAGGCCTGTCCATTCTTTATTTATCCAACCTTTACTAAAGTGACAAGAGAAAAGCTAAAAGCAGTTAACACTAATTTTATTTTTAACCAATTCATTTTGGGACACAAACCACTAGCAGAGTCAGACTGCCCACGTAGAAATCCTGGCTACAGCGTTCAAGCTGTGTTACCTGAGGAGAAAGTTACTTAAATTTTATGGAGCTTTGGTCTTCCTCACATGTAAGAGTATCCTCCTTGCCTCAAAGAGTTGTCTTTAAGATTAAAAGGCTTGGTGCCTAAGGCATTTGACTGCTAACCAGGTTGGTGGTTCAAACCCACCTGCCACACAGCGAAAACTGGGCAATCTACTTCGGAAAAGATTTACCGCCTCGGAAACCCAAAGGGGGTCGCTATGTGTCCGAATCGACTGGATGGCTGTGAGTTTGATTTTTGGTTTTTAAAATCATTTACAATGTTGTTGTTGTTGTTGTTTGCCGTCGAGTCGGCCCCGACTCATAGCGACCCCTCCTTGGGTTTTCGAGGCAGTATCACTACGGAAGTAGGATTGCCCAACCTTCCTTCCGAGTAGTGGCTGGTGGGTTTGAACCGCCAGCCTTCTGCTGAGCAGTCAAGTGCCTTAGCCACTATGCTACCAGAGCTCCCAAGATCATTTACAATAGTATATAGCAAATAATATGCTTCAGCAAGTGTTATTATTAACATCATACATCATGCTCTTCTGAAGTTCAGTGGCCCCCCAGTGACATTATAAAATCTACATACTTTAGCTTGACACTTAAAGACTTTCAGTCTGATCCCATCCTATCTCCAGAGGTTTCTTAAACTCTCTCAACTCCTACCAAAATGACGTGCAATGTAACCCCTAGTTCATCAAAAGCTCCTTTGCCTTCCTTTCAAAATTTCAGTATCTTTATTGGCCCTTCCGGATGCAACTTTAATCCCACCTCCTGTAGTTTTCCCCCAAGCACTGAAGTTGTGGGTAATGGTCCCCTCCCCCAAAATGGCCGCAGCACTGCTATTCACTCCACTTTGAAATATACATGATGTTTCCGCGGCTCCCGTGGGATCGTTAAAGTTTTTTTTTTTATTGAGGGGGGGTCACCTTGTATAATACAGGTTCGCAATACCTACGATATGTACGCCATGTGTTACTGCTACAAAAAAGTTACTCGCTAACAGAAAAATGTGGCCTGAAAGGGAATATAGCAAGCATTCTCAAGCTGGGCAGTTGCCGTTTTGTTTATACCGGAGGGGCGGGGGCACGTCCCGAAAATTTCCTTTGGAGGTACGAGGTGGGGCTGGGGGAAGGTCTGCCTAGGCGCGCGCGCTAGCTAGGCCACTTCTTTCCGCGAGGTAAGAAAGGGAAAAGAGGCGCAGCCCGGGGCGCGCAAAGGCGGAATGCGCCGGCGCCCGGCACCGCGACGCCTAGAGTGCCCCGCCCCGCTCTCTCACCTTCTCCTCCTCTTCTTCCTCCTCCTCCTCCTCCCCGGCAGAGCTGTAGGCCTCACAGTGACGACGCGGGGTCATCCGCGGGCCCGTTACCACTTCATTTTCCTTTGCGCGCGGCGGTGGAGCGCGCGGGACAAGGACGAGGCCGACAGAGGAGGGAGAAGAGGGGGAACTGGGCCAGGGGACACGGGCACAAGCGCTTAAGCGGGAAGCACAATTGCGGCTGGTGGGTCGGGTCCTCAGCGAATTAGTTCCATGATGACCCCAAACCTGTGGCCACTGCCACCGCCGGTCCCTCTCCTCCAACCGCCGCCGCCGCTTGTGCCCGGGTGGGGAGGGGGCTCCCTCTCGCCATAGGGCGGCGGGGGCCGGGGAGAGGCGGAGGGGGAGACCGGCTCTGCCCCTGCCCGGGGGATGCGCCTCCGAGGGGAAATGGTGAAAAGGGGGGTGGGGAGGAAAGAGGGGGAAAAAAAAAAAAGGAAAGGAAAAGGGGGGAAAAATAAGAAAAAGCGAGACAGAAGCGTTACCGCGTCCGCTCGCAGGGAAAGCTAGGGAGGGAGGGAACGAAAGGAAGAAGTGCCGGTTGCCTCAGCTCCGCCTTCGCGGACCGATTCCTAGGTTCTCTCTTTGTAAACAACACAAAAGTCGTCTCTCACTCCGCCCCCCTCATTTTCTTCTCTGATGCTTTCCCGGCCCAACGAACGTACAAATAAGTTTAGAAAAAAATCTGGGCTGTTGAAGAGGGGATGGTGAGGTTGTTGGCGATTGGTTGGGAGGAAAGCAGACATTTACTGTGGAGAAAGAAAACCCAAAGGTATAAGGACTCGTTTTCCTTGCAGGAGCGGAAGGGTTCTTCACTGCCGCACAGTGACGTAAGTGATCTCCTCGCTCCCTGGAAGAGGCGTGTGGTGGACAGACAGTGTGCTGCGCATGCGCCCGGGAAAGAAAGAAGCGGAGTAAAGCTCAGCTTGGGGGTTGGGTTCTGTCTGGATGGTACTTTGCCCATTCTAGAGCTGTCTGTAAAGATTTTGCATTCTTTGTTGACCTCGCAAAAAATTACGTATATATTTCTTACCAGTGATGTTTAAGTGGATTTGCCGATTTTTCACTATAACACAACGCTTTAGGAATGGAGAACAGAGGGGAACAGGGGGAATTACATATTTAAGGACCTTCTTGGATATTTAAGGCTTCTCCAGTGGTGTAGTGCTTAAGGCATTTGACTGCTAACTAGAAGGCTGGTTCAAACCCACCAGCCACTCCTTGGAAGGAAGATTGGGCCATCTATCTACTTCGCAGAGATACTGCCTGGGGTACACAAGGAGGGGTTGCAATGAGTCCAATTGGACTGGACGGCAGTGAGTTTTGTTTTGTTTTTTTTGGTTTTGACACGATAAATTATGCGGCTGAGGGGCTGGAACCTGTTTGGTAATGCACCAAGGGAATACTACTTAACAAAAATGTCTCAGTATTTCAGAATGGGTTTTATTACCGTTCCTTAACCAGTGATTAATGACATATAAATGTGTATTATTTACGATTCTTTTGCTCACCTAGGGTAATTTTGTGTTCCTTTAATCTTTTTTAATTATAAGAGGAATTAATTGCATTACAGAAAGTTTTGAAAGAGAAGGAAAAAAAGACTCCCACCATTTACACAAGTAGTCCCATTTATGTTTTCCGTTTCTACCTTTTAAATGCCTGTTTTAACAGTGAAAAAAAAATTGAGCTTATTCAGCAGGCCAGACTTTGTGCTAACTTCCAGCAAATGGAAGTAACCAAGACATAAATCACTCCTGCCCTCATTGAGTTTACAGTGCAAGCAAGAAGGATAACCATTGAGGTAATAATCACTATCTAAAATTACCTAGTATGTTAATTTGTTTACTTTTATATAATCTTTTGGATGGCAGAGATCTCCTCTATATCCTTGATCACTGACTGAATAAATAATTACTAGTATCAAAAGTATTAAGATGGAAAATTACAGGCTACCATGGAAGCACTTAATGGTATCCTAGTAGGGTATCAGAGAAGGCTTGCTTCTCTGAGGTAGTGACATCTAAGATGAGACTTGGTACCATGGGGAAAGAGTGGTACAGGCAGAAGAACAATATACCCAAAAGCTCTGACGCTGAGACATTCCAAAAATCTCCCAAAACCGTTGAGTATATCTGGACCTCAGAATTGAGGGGAGAAGGGGAAGAAGACCAGAGCAGAAGGCAGGTGTCAGATTCCATAGCATGAGTAGCAAAAGGAATGCCCCAGAAGGATTTTACATGGGTTGTATACTTCTTTTCTCATTTCATATAAAATTTTCCATGTTACTGCAGTCTTCATTCTACCTAGCCTACATTTTTTCTGCAGTATACTCCCAAAAGTGTAGTATAATTCCATCGTTATCCTATGAAATTGCATCCGCTTTTTATTCCTATAGTAATAATAATACAAATTCTACTCTTAGGTATATACATAAGAGAAATGAAAGCATGCCCACGCAAAAATTTGTACACAAATATTCATAGCTTTATTCATAATAGCCAAGAAGTGCAAACAACTCATTTTTCCATCAACTGATAAATCTGTAGGTGAAATGTGGTATATTTATGGAAAGGAATATCATTCAGCCATATAAAGCAAGTTCTCCTACAAGCTATAACATTGTGTTATTGTTAGTTGCCATTGAGTCGACGCCAACTCATAGTGACCGTATGTATGTACAACAGAAGGAAAAACTGCTGGATCATATGTCATCCTCAAAATCCTTGCTATACTTGAGCCTATCTTTACAGCCGTTGTGTCAATCCATCTCAATGAGGGCCTTCCTCTTTTTCCTTGACCTTCTACCAAGCATAATATCCTTCTCTAGGGAATGGTCCCTTCTGACAACATGACCAGAACAGATTTGTTCATTCTTCTGGCAGTCCATGGTACTTTCAGTATTCTTTGTCAACACCACAACTCTGAAGCATCAACTGTTCTTAGGTCTTCCTTACCCCTTGTCCAGCTTTCACATGCATATATGGCAGTTGAAAATATTATGGCTTGGTCCTACTTTGGCAAGTAGTGATGGCAACGTTAAAAGCTTGCAAGTGACCATCTAAATGCAACAATGGGTCTCTCCTTGTCCAGAGCAAAGAAGAATGAAGAAAACCAAAGATGCATGGAAACAAGTAGTCCAAGGGACTGTTAGACCATGGGATCCTCAGGCAATATGACTGTGAGACCAGAAGAACTACATCATGCCCAGCTACCACTGTCAACCACTGGGAGGGGGATCTACGTGGGAGCTCCTGGATAGAGTGGAAGAACAATGTGGAACAAAAATCAAAATCATAAAAAAAAAAAAGGACCAGGTTGCTAGTCTGATAAAGCCTGGTGGAACCCCTGAGACTATGGCCCCTAGCTGTCCTTCATGTGTGGAACTGAACCCACTCCTCTGGCTTCCAGCCAAACAAAAGACACGCATATGAGTTAAACATTCACAATAGGTAGATACACTCCTTATACACTTCCATACATTCCACAAAGAATGTTTCAAGATCTCACCTGAAGTACAACGTTGTAAGTGATAGGATAATACCCATATGTCTATGAGGAAGATCAGTTAATATTACTATTATTCAAATTTGTGCACCAACCACCAAACCCAAGATGAGAATATTGAAGATTTTTACCAACTTGTGCCATCTGAATTGACCAATCATGCAATCAAGATGTGTTAATTATCACTGGTGATTGGAATGCAAAAGTTGGAAACAAGAATCACCAGTAGTTGGAAAATATGGCCTCAGTGGTAGAAATGACACTGGAGATCACATGATAGAATTTTGCAAGACCAATGACTTATTAATTGCAAATACCTTTTTTCAACAACACAAATGGTGGTTATACACATGGATTTTGTCAGATGGAGTACACAGGAATCAGATTGGCTATATCTATGGCAAGAGGCAATGGGGAAGCTCAATACCTTTAGCCAAAACAAGGCCAGTAGCTGATTGTAGAAAAGACCATCAACTGCTCATATGCAAGTTCAACTTGAAGCTGAAGAGAATTAAAACAAGTCCACAAGAGCCAAAATATGACCTGGAATATATCCCTCCTGCATTTAGAGACCATCTAAAGAATAGATTTGATGCACTGAACACCAGTGACTGAAAAACAGAGGAATTGTGGAATGACATCAGGAACATCATCCATGAAGATAGCAAAAGGTAATTAAAAAGACAAGAAAGGAAGAAAAGGCCAAAATGGATGTCAGAAAAAAATCTGAAACTTGCCCTTGAACGGAGAGTAGCTAAAGCAGATGGAAGAATTGACATAATAAAAGAGCTGAACAGAAGATTTCAAAGAGCAGCTCGAGAAGAGAAAGCCAATTATAATGAAATGTGCAAAGACCTGGAGTAAGAAAACCAAAAGCAAAGAACACACTCAGCATTTCTCAAGGGGAAGGAACAGAGGAAAAAAATTAAGCCTTGAACTGCAATATTGAAAGATTCCATGGGCAATATGTTGTTGAATGATGCAGGAAACATCAAAAGAAGATGGAAGGAATACACAGAATCATTATAGCAAAAAGAATTTGTTGGTGATCATCCATGTTAGGAGATGGCATATGATCAAGAACCAATGGTATTGAAGGAAAAAGTTGAAGCAGCACTGAGGGAATTGGCAAAAAAAAAAAAAAAAAAGGCTCTGGGAATTGATGGATTACCCATTGAGATGTTTCAACAAACGTTTGCAATGCTAGAGGCACTCACTCAGTTATGCCAATCCATCTCATTGAGGGTCTTTCAAAGAGATTTGGAAGTCAGCTAGCTGGCCAACTGACTGCAAGAAATCCATATTTGTACCCATTCCAAAGAAAGATGATTCCACAGAATGTGGAAATTATTGAACAATATCATTGATATCACACACAAGTAAAATCATACTGAAGATAATTCAAAAACAGTTGCAGCAGTATATTGACAGAGAACTTCCAGGATTGCAAGCTGGATTCAGAAGGGGATGTGGAGCAAAGGATATCATAGCTGCTGTCAGATGGATCTTGACTCAAAGCAAAGAATAACAGAAAGATGTTTCTTGTGTTTTATTGACTATGCAAAGGCATTCGTTTGTGTGGATCATAACAAATTGTGGATAACACTGAGAAGAATGGGAATTCCAGAACACTTAATTCTGCTCATGAGGAACCTGTACATAGACCAGGAGGCTGTCATTAGAACAGAACAGTAGGATACTGCATGGTTTAAAATCAGGAAGGGAGTATGTCAGGGTTGTATCCTTTCACCATACTTATTCAATCTGTATGCTGAGCAGATAATCTGAGAAACTGGACTATATGCAGAAGAATGAGACATCAGGATTGGAGACTCATTAACAACCTGCAGTACCCTGATGATGCAGCATAACATTGCTTGCTGAAAGTGAGAATGGCTTAGAGCACTTCCTGATGAAGATTAAAGACTACGTTCTACAGTATGGATTACACCTCAATATAAAGAAAACAAAAATCCTCACAACTGGACCAATAAGCAGCATGACGATAGATAGAGAAAAGATTGATGTTGTCAAAGACTTCATATTACTTTGTTCCACAATCAACACCAATGGAAGCTGCAGTCGAGATATCAAAAGACATATTGCATTGGACAAATGTGTTGCAAGAGACCTCTTTCAAGAGTTGAAGAGCAAAGGT
>NW_006921822.1:4326327-4341352 GCF_000298275.1 Orycteropus afer afer
AATGTTTCCAGACTATTCATAAAGTTGCACAGTAATGTATCAGACAGTGTTTCTCTGCTATTCATAAGGTTTTCCCTGGCCAATTCTTTGAGAAGTAGATGGCCTCCTCCTTCTTCCTAGTCTATCTCAGTCTGCAAGCCAGGCTGATACCTGTGCAACAGGTGCACCCCACTGGGTTTGAAACACCAGTGGCACAGCCTCAATACTCACAGCAACATGTCACCATGGTAGGATAAACCAACAGACAAGTTTGTCTCCCTTAGCTATTGGAAACCCCTCCAACCACCCTTACCTGGATCCCTGTGGCTAACTCCTCAATCTGTTCCAGTTCCCTTTGCCTTTTATGTCCTCTCCCTGCTTCCCACCTTGCTGCCTTGTCTTAGGCCATAGACTCTTTCAATATTGTTGACTTAAGGCTTGAATTTTTTCTCCAGTTCTTTCAACTTGAGAAATGTTGAGTGTGTTCTTCCCTTTTGGTTTTCTGATTCCAGGTCTTTGCATATTTCATTATAATAATTGACTTTGTCTTCTCAAGCTGCTCTTTGAAATCTTCTGTTCAGCTCCTTTATTTTATTTTAATATTTATTGTGATTTGGGTGAAACTCTACAGAGCTAACTCATTTTCCATACAGCAGTTCACACATATTTTGTTTCATGACATTGACTATACTGTTCAGCAATTTTAACTTGTCATTTCTCCCATTTGCTTTAGCTACTCTCCATTTAAAAGCAAGTTTCAGATTCTTTTCTAACATCCATTTTGGTTGTTTCTTCCTTTATTGTCTTTTTAATGACCTTTTGTTTTCTTCATGGATGATGTTCTTGATGTCATCCCACAATTCATCTGGTCTTTGGTCATTGTTGTTTATTGTTTCACGTCTATTCTTTGGATGTTCTCTAAATTGAGGTGGGAGATAATCAAGGCCATATTTGGGCTCTTGTGAACCTGTTTTAATTGTCTTCTGCTTCAATTTGAACTTTCATATGAGCAGTTGATGGTTTGTTCCACAGTTAGCTCTGGCCTTGTTTTTGCTGACTATATTGAGCTTCTCCATCATCTCTTTCCACAGATGTGTTTTTGTTGTTGTTGTTTGCCATTGAGTTGGCCCCAACTCATAGCGATTCCTCCTTGGGTTTCCGAGGCAGTATCACTACAGAAGTAGGATTGCCCAACCTTCATTCCGAGTTGTGGCTGGTGGGTTTGAACCACCAGCCTTCTGGTTAGCAGTCAAGTGCCTTAGGCACTATGCTACCAGAGTCGATCTGATTCCTGTGTATCCCATATGGCAAGATACATGTATGTAGCCACTGTTTATGTTTTTTGAAAAAGCTATTTGCAACAAAATGCTGTATGCAATCTCTAGTGTCATTTCTATCACCAAAGCTGTATTTTCCACTACCGGTCATTCTTCTTTGTTTCCAACTCTCACATTCCAATCACCATTGGTAATCAAAACATCTTAATTGCATGTTTGGTCAATTTTAGACTGCAGAAGTTGGTAGAAATCTTTAATTTCCTCTTCTTTGTCTTTAGTGGTTTGTGTATAAATTTGAATGACAGTAGTTTTAACTGGTCTTCCTTGTGGGTGTGTGGATATTTTCCTGTCAGTGACAGCATTGTATTTCAGGTGAGATCTTGAAACTTTCCTTGTGATGATGAATGCAATTCCGTTCATCTTCAATTTGTCATTCCTGGCAAAGTAGGTCATATGATTGTCTGACTCAAAATGGCCAAAACTCGCCCATCTGAGCTCACTAATGCCTGTTTTGGTTATCTTGTGCCACTCTTAACAGAAATACCACAAGTGAATGGCTTTAACAAACAGAGATTTATTCTCTTACAGTTTATGAGACTAGAAGTCTGAGTTCAAAGTGGCAGCTCTAAGGGCTGACTGAAGACTCCTTGACCTTGGGCTTCAGCTCTTTCTCTTGCTCCCAGCCCACTGGAGCTAGAGGCTTTTCTTAACTCAAGCAGTTGCTAACTGCTGAGGCTAACAAACCCAAGGTTGACAAATAAAATGGCACAGTCCCAAGATTATCAAGGAACACTGCAGGCCACTAGTCCAAGTCCAGAAACAGTCCTGAGATCTGCAGACAGAGTGGCAGGCCACTCACTGATAACTCAGACAAATGCAGGATCCAAATGTGCAAAGAAGCTCGAGACTTTTCTCCAAGCTTCTCCTTATATACTGGAAGCAGACCACATCCCTAAGGCAACTACTCAGCTGCTCTGCTCATGGCAGATTCCACCATGGAGTTGATTACCAGTGTCATCCAAAGGAATAACTATATCCAGCTGCCCAGCCACTAGAAACTAGACCCACCAAGTTATCACACAATGTTAACTACCATAATGCCTAAGATACTAATCTTTATGTGTTCCATGTACATATATGTACAATTCAGTGACATTAATTACATTTTTTTGAGTTGTCCAACCATTTTCATCTCCTTTTCTGAGTTGTTCCTCCCCCATTAACATAAACTCACAGCCTCCTAAGTTTCTTATCTAATCTTTCGAGTTATTGTTGTCAGTTTAGTCCCATATAGGTAGATGTTAAAAGAGCATGATGCTCAAGGCAGATATTCTTTACTAGTTAAACTATACTACTGCTTGTTTTTTAAAAGACTTCAGGGGATATTTTTATTGGACAATATTATTAATATCACATGCAAGTAACATATTATTGAAGATAATTCAAAAATGGTTGCAGCAGTATATTGACAGAGAACATCCAGAAATGCAAGCTTGATTCAGAAGAGGATATGGAACAAGGTATATAATTTCTGATGTCAAATGGATCTTGGCTCAAAGCAAAGAATACCAGAAAGATGTTCACTTGTGTTTTATTGACTATGCAAAAGCATTCGATTGTGTGGATTATAACAAATTATGGATAACATTGAGAAGAATGGGCATTTCAGAACACTTAATTGTACTCATGAAGAACCTGTACATAGACTGGAAGGCTGTCATTTGAACAGAACAAGAGGATACTGCATGGTTCAAAATCAGGAAGGAAGTGAATCAGGGTTGTATCTTTTCACCATACTTATCCAATCTGTATGCTGAGCAGATAATCCAAGATGCTGGACTATATGAAGATGAATGTGGCATCAGGATTGGAGGAAGAATCATTAACAACTTGCAGTGCGCTGATGAAACAACATTGTTTGCCGAAAGTGAGGATGGCTTGAAGCACTTACTGATGAAGATTGAAGAATACAGGCTGCAGTATGGATTACATCTCAATATAAAGAAAACAGAAATACTCATAACTGGACCAGTAAGCAGGATCACGATAAGTGGAGAAAAGATTGAAGTTGTCAAAGACTTCACATTGCTTGGTTCTACAATTGATGCCAATGGAAGCAGCAGTCAGGACATCAGATGACATCTAGCACTGGGCAAATCAGCTACAAAAGACATATTTCAAGTGCTGAGGAGCAAAGATGTCTCCTTGAGGACTAAGGTGTGCCTGATACAAGCCCTGAGCTCTGGTAGCATAGTGCCAAAGGCACTTGACTGCTAACCAGAAGGCTGGCGGTTCAAACCCACCAGCCACTCTCAGAAGGAAGATGGGGCAATCTACTTCTGTAGTGATACTGCTTTGGAAACCCAAGGAGGGGTCACTATGAATCGGGTCCGACTCGAGGGCACATCACAACAACAACAACATATCCATGTGAGAGCTGGACAATGAATAAAGAAGAATGAAGAAGAGTCAATACTTTTGATTGTGGTGCTGGTGAAGAATGCTGAAAGTACCATGGACTGCTAAAAGAACTAACAAATCTGTCCTGGAGAAAGTGCAGCTGGAATGCTCCTTGGAAGCAAGAATAGCCAGACTTCATCTCACATACTTTGGTCCATTCCCTGGAGAAGGATGTCATGCTTGGTAAGACGGAGGGTCGACGAAAGAGGGGAAGGCCCTCAGCGAGATTGATTGACACAGTGGCTGGGCAATGGGCTTAAGTATAGCAAGGATTATGGAGCTGGCGCAGGACTGGGTTGTGTTTCATTCTGCTGTGCATAGGGTCGCTGTGAGTTGGAGATGACTTGATGGCACCTAACAACAACAACAACAACATTTGCATGTGGGAGCTGGACAATGAATAAGGAAGACCAGAGAAGAGTTGATGCTTTTGAGTTATGGTGTTGGCAAAGACTACTGAAAGTACCATGGACTGCTAAAAGAACTAACAAATCTGTCCTGGAAGAAGTGCAGCCAGAATGCTCCTTAGAAGCAAAAATGGCCTGAGTTTGTCTCACTTACTTTAGTCATCTTGTCAGAAGGGAACATTCTCTGGAGAAGGATATCATGCTTGGTAAAGTGGAGTTGTTGTTGTGTGCCGTCAAGTTGGCCCCGATTCGTAGCGACCCCTCCTTGGGTTGCCGAGACAGTATCACTACTGAAGTAGATTGCCCAACCTTCCTTCCAAGGAGTGGCTGGTGGGTTTGAACTGCCAGCCTTCTGGTTAGCAGTCAAGTGCCTTAGGAACTGTGCTACCAGAGCTCCTGGTAAAGTGGAGGGTCAACAAAAAAGGGAAAGGCACTCAACAAGATGGACAGTAGCTGTGATGATGGGCTCAGGTATGGCAAGGATCATGAGGCTAGCACAGGACTCAATGACACATAACAACAATGATGGTTTCAGCGGTTCATCCAGCCTCCATGGCTCCAGAAAGCCTGTATTTCATGAGAATTTGACATACTGTTCTGCATTTTCCCTCTTGTAATCAGGATTCTTCCACAGAATTTTTGATCATAATGTGTACCATCCAGTTTTTCTGGTTTCATGGCAAAGCATGCAGTTCTTTGTGGAGGCAATTGGCCACACATTTGATTTCTTCCTTCTGTTCCTAACTCTCCTTCTTCTATTGCTTCATCTTTTTACCATACTTATCCAATCTGTATGCTGAGCAGATAATCCAAGATGCTGGACTATATGAAGAAGAATGTGGCATCAGGATTGGAGGAAGAATCATTAACAACTTGCAGTGCGCTGATGACACAGCATTGTTTGCTGAGACTACTTTTGTCTTGGATGGCCATTTTGAAGTTTTTATGACATCAGTCACTACTCAAGGAGATAGTAGGTAGAACAGAAGCACTAAACATGATATTAGGCAAATTAATTGGGATGTCCCTGAAGCCAGGACTCTACACCTGCAAATCAAGGAATAGATCCCATGACATGTTTGGCTGTCCTGAAGCAGCTCAGCAGTTACTCTTTGTTATTATTGTAAATATAGCTACTGTATTTTTACTCATAAAACATGCATCACCTTGTTTTTCAATCACACCCTCCCTCTGCATGGTATTTTCATAAGTACGTTATGCTAAAAATTTTTACAGCAACATGTAAAACAATTAGCATAGCATGTTTTCAAAAATACCTTCTGGTAGGGAAGGGCATGACTGGCAAGCATAGAAGGTGTGTGTTATTTGCATAAAAATACAGTATCACACAACTTTTGCAAACTCAACTTTTACAGGTGTACAACTTATTAATAGTAATTACATTAATCCCCAGTGCAACCTGACCTTTAATGAATGTGAATTTTCCATTACCCTAAACCAAAACTCAGTAATCCATAAACAATAACTTCACCTCTTTCCTCCTCCTTCCTGCCCTGGTAACCACTAATAAATTTTATTCTCTGTACATTAGCCTGTTCTTGTCTTTTTGTATGAGTGAAATTATACACTGCTTGTCTTTTTATAATTGACTTATTTCATTCAGCATAATGTCTTCAAGCTCCATCCATATTGTAGCAAGTATCAAGACTTCCTTTTTACTACTAGCTGTGTAGTATTCCACTGTATGTGTGTACCACACATTTTGTTTAACTATTCATCCATTGATGGGCATTTAGATTGCTTCCACTTTTTGGCTATTTTGAATAGTGCTGCAGTGACCATTGGTGTACAAGTCTCTTTTTGAGTCTCTGCTTTCAAGTCTTTGGGGTATATACCTAGGACTGGAATTGGTAGTTCTTCCTTGTAGAAGTATGAAGATTATCCTATCTCACTGACTGCATTGTATTTCAGGATACATCTTCAGATGTTCTTTTTGTTGATGAATACAATGCCATTCCTCTTCAATTTGTCATTCCTGGCATAGTAGATCATATGATTGATTCAAAATGGCTACCAATCCTTTTCAGCTCACTAATGCCCAGGGTAAGGAGCTCTGGTTGCACAGTGCCTAAGGCAATTGACTGCTACCCAGAAGGTTGGTGATTCAGACTCACCAGCCACTCCACAGAAGAAAGAAGAGGCAGTCTACTTCCATAAAGATTTATTGCCTCAGAAATTCAATGGGGGTTTCTATGAGTTGGAATTGAGTCCATGAAAGTGGGTCTGGTTTTTTGGTTTAATGCCTAGGATATCAATCTTTATCTGTTCTAGTTCATTTTTGACAAATTCCGTTTTTCCTAGATTCATACTTCTTAATTCCATGTTCAAATTATTAATGAATATTTGCAGCTGTTTCTTCCCATTTTGAGTTAAGCCCCATCAGCAAATGAAGGTCCTGAAAGCTTTACTCCATCCTTGACATTAAGGTCAACTCTACTTTAAGGAGGCAGCTGTTCCCCAGCCATGTTTTGAGTGCTTTCCAACCTGAGGGGTTCATCTACCAGAACAACATCAGACAGTGTTTCAGGGCTATTCATAAAGTTTTCTAGTAATATATCAGACAGTGTTTCACTGCTATTCATAAGGTTTTCAGTGGCCAGTTATTTTCAGAAGTGGATGGCCCTGTCCTTTTGCCCAGTCTGTCTTCGTCTGGAAGCTCCACTGAAACCATTCCACTATAGGTGACCCTTTGAAACACCTGTGGCATAGACTCCAGTATCATAGCAACATGCAAGCCACTAGAGTACAAACAACTGACCAACTACTAAAGACAAAGTTGAAGAAATTAAAGATTTTACCAACTTCTGAAGTCTGAAATTTAACAAACATGCAACAAAGATGTATTGGTGATAATTATTGGTGATTAGAATGCAAAAGTTGGAAACAAGAATTAACAGTGGTTGGAAAATATGGCCTGAGTAAAATGATGCCAGAGATCATGTGATTAAATTTTGCAAGAACAACCACTTATTCATTGCAAATACCCTTTTTCAACAAGATAAACGACAGCTGTACATATGGACCTCACCAGATGGGATATGCAGAAATCAGACCAACTACATCTGTGGAAAGAAGCCATGTAGAATCTCACTATCATTAGTCTGGACAAGGCCAAGAGCTAACTGTGGAACAGACCACCAATTGCTTATATGCAAGTTCAAGTTTAAGCTGAAGAAAATTAAAACAAGTCCATGAGAGCCAAAATACGACGTTGATTGTATCCCACATGAATCTAGAGACCATCTGAAGAATAGATTTGATGCACTGAACACCAATGACTAAAGACCAGACGAGTTGTGAGATGACACCAAAAACATCATACCTAAAGAAGGCAAACAGCCATTAAAAAGACAGGAAAGAAAGAAAAGACCAAAATGGATGTCAGAAGAGACTCTGAAATTTGCTCTTAGATGGAAAGTAGTTAAAGTGAACGGGAAATACTGAAATAAAAGAACTGAACAGATTTTAAAGGGTAGCTTGAGAACACAAGTAAAGTATTGCAATGAAATGTGCAAAGATCTGGAGTTAGAAAACCAAAAGGGAAGAACACACTCGTCATTTTTCAAGCTGAAAGAACTGGAGAAAAATTACAGGCCTTGAGTTGCAATATTGAGGGATTCTATAGACTAAATGTTGAATGATGCAGGAAGCATAAAAAGAAAATTGAAGGAATACACAGAGTCACTATATCGAAAAGAATTGGTCAATGTTCAACTATTTAAGGAGGTAGCATATAATCAAAAACCAATGGTATTGAAGGATGAAGTCGAGGCTGCACTGAAAGAATTGCCAAAAAACAAGGCTCCAGGAACTGATGAAATACCTACTGAGATGTTTTAATAAACAGATGCAGCCCTGGAGGTGTTTACTCGTTTATGCCAAGAAATCTGGAAGACATCTACCTGGCCAACTGATTGGAAGAGAGCCATATTTATGCCCATTCCAAAGAAAGGTAATCCAACAAAATGTGGAAATTATCAAACAATATCATTAATATCATACACAAGTAAAATCTGAAGATAATTCAAAAAGGTTGCAGCCGTATGTTGACAGGGAACTTCCAGAAATGCAAGCTGGATTCAGAAGAGGATGTGGAATGAGGGATATCATTGCTGATATAAGATGGCTTTTAGCTGAAAGCAAAGAACACCAGAAAGATGTCTACCTGTGTTTTACTGACTATACAAAAGCATTCAACTGTGTGGATCATAACAAATTATGGATAACATGGCAAAGAATCAGAATTCCAAAGGACTTACTACTTTCTTTAGGAACCTGTACATAGACCAAGATGTTGTTCGAACAAAACAAGGGGATACTGCATGGTTTACAGTCAGGAAGGGTATGCATCAGGTTTGAATCCTTTCACTATTGTTATTCAATCTGTATGCTGAGCAAATAATCTGAGAAACTGGACTATATGAAAAAGAATGTGGCATCAGGATTGGAGAAAGAACCATTAACAACCTGCACTATGCAGATGACACAACCTTGCTTGCTGAAAATGACTTGAAGCACTCATTGATGAAGATCAAACATTGCAGTCTTCTGTATGGATTACACCTCAAATAAAGAAAACAAAAATCCTGACAATTGGGCCAATAAGCAACATGAAAATAAATGGAGAAAAGATTGACATTGTCAGGGATTTCAATTTACTTGGATCCACAGTCAGCATCCATCAAAGTATCAATCAAGAAATCACTGGCCAAAGCTGCTGCAAAAGAACTCTTTAAAGTGATAAAGAGCAAAGAGCAAAGATGTCACTCTGAAGATGAAACAAACAAACAAAAAACTCACTGCCATAGAGTCAATTTGACTCATAGCGACCCCTATGGGTTTCCAAGGTAGTATCTCTACAGAAGCAGATTGCCCAGTCTTCCTTCTGAGGAGTAGCTGGTGGGTTTGAACCGCCAGCCTTCTGGTTAGCAGTCAAGTGCCTTAGGCACTACGCTAGCAGAGCTCCTTTATAAGAGTATCTTATTTCACCCAGACACTTTTCTTCTGTGATTTTAAATTAGAGTAAGTTCCTTCCATTGGAAGGAACCATTTGGTTTCCCAAAAGGCTGATTCAAGGTTTGAGGTTGATCTCCCCTGAGGACCTAGTTTTATCAGGATACACAATTTTCTGTATAGCAAGGGAGTAACAGTTTGAGTACAAGTATTAGACAGGAATTTCATGTAACATTGTCTTGACCAATTAAAATAATTACTGACTTACTTTAAACTTAGCTCTCCATCTGATCTTTAGAGTCTGTTTCTCAAAACAGACTGAATTCTTTAAAAGAGCACAACAATCAGAGCAAAATGGCCTTACTAGTTTTTCTGAACCATTATTTGAGTCAAAAATGGCTTTTAGGCACCAGTTTTTCCAAAACTCAAGCTTCAAAAGGACACCTAAGAGCAATGGCCTATGTGACCCCAACTTCCATGAAACCCAGAAATCTGGACAGTGAATTAAGAGGTAGTTCAAAATATTAGCAATATTAGGCCATTTGGCTGAAATAACCCACAAAGACCTAGACCCTAAGGTCTTTGTACCAAAGAAAAAAGTCCCATAAGGAATTTATTTATACATTAGCAGCATGAGTGACTGTTTTCATGTACCTCGGTGCAAAAATATTTTGTTTGAGATTGTGTATCAATATAAACTAAAGCACAAACTTATTCCTTTGGAGACTTACCAAGAAATCCAATGTCAGTCTATTTTGTAAAATCATAGCTTGAACTTCAGACACTTCTCTGCTTATGGTATGTGCAAGTTTGCTAAGCTTACCAATAAAAGCTTCTAATGTGAGAGTTACAGAGTTTAAAGTTCAATGATTTCCTTTAACATAAGAATCAGCTATTTCAGTAACTAATAACACTATGCTGACTATAATAGACATTTCATCAAAGACAACAATCACATGGCCACCAAGCACATGAAAAGATGCTCAAAGTCATTAGACATCAGAGAGATGCAAAGCAAAACCACAATGAGTTACCATTTCACTCCCACTAGGATGGGTAAGATTTTAAAAAGAAAACAATACTGGTGAGGATTTGGGGAAATGGAAACCCTTTTCCAGGATTGCTGGAAATGCAATATGGTACAGCTGTTGTGGAAAACAGAGTGGATGTTCATTAAAAAACTAAAAGTAGAATTACCATGTGTTGTTAGGTGTTGATGAGTTGGCTCTGGCTCACAGCAACCCTATGTACAACAGAATGAAACACTGCCCAGTCCTACACCATCCTCATAATCCTTGCTATACTTGAGCCCATCACTGTAGCCACTATGTCAATCCATCTCTTTGAGGGTCTTCTCCTTCTTTGCTAGTCCTCTACTTTGCTGAGCACGATAACCTCCAGAGACTAGTCCCTTCTGACAACATAACCAAAGTAGATGAGATGAAATCTGGCCATTCTCCCTTCCAAGGAACAGTCCAACTTCACTTCTTCCAGGACAGATTTGTTCATTCTTCTGGCAGTCATGGTATTTTCAGTATTCTTCGTCAACACTACAATTCAAAGGCATCAACTCCTTTGGTCCTCTTTATTCATTGTCCAGCTTTCACGTGCATATCAGGTGATTGCAAATACCATCCATGGCATGGGTCAGGTGCATCTTAGTCTTCAAAGTGACATCTTTGCTTCTTAACACTTAAAGAGGTCTTTTTTTTTTTTTTTTTTTTTTAAGTGTGATTTGGGTGAAGATTTACAGAGCAAATTCACTTTCCATACAGCAGTTCACATGTACTTTGTCTCATGTCATTGACCACAGTTTACCACAATGCAACAGCTCCCCCCCCCACTTTCTCCACATAGTTACCTTTAAAGAGGTCTTTTGCAGCAGATTTGCCCAGTGCAATATGACATGTGATTTCCTGACTGCTGATTCCATGGGTGTTGACTATGGATCTAAGTAAAATGAAACCCCTGATAACTTCAATCTTTTCTCCACTTATCATGATTAATTAATTAAGTCTTCTGGAATTACCTTTCTTCACAATGTTATCCATAATTTGTTATGATCCATACAGTTAAATGCCTTTACATAGTCAATAAAACACAGGTAAACATCTTTCTGGTATTCTTTGCTTTCAACCAAGATCCATCTGACATCAGCAATGATATCCCTCAACCCACGTTCTCTTCTGAATCCAGCTTGATATCCAGTTCCCTGTCAATATATTGCTGCAACCATTTTTTGAATTATCTTCTGCAAAATTTTATTTGCATGTGATATTAATCATATTGTTTGATAATTTCTACATTCTATTGGATCACCTTCCTTTGGAATGTGCAGAAATATTGATTTCTTCCAGTCAGTTAGCCAGGTAGCTGTCTCCTAAATTTCTTGGCATAAATGAGGAAGCACCATCATGGCTACATCTGTTGGTTGAAAACATCTCAATGGGTATTCTATCAATTCTTGGGGCCTCGTATATATATATATATATATTTAAATTGTGATTTGAGTGAAAGTTTACAGAGCAAATTCATTTTCCATACAGCAGTTGATACACATTTTGTCTCATGACATTAATTGCAATTCCCAACAATGTAACAGCTCTCTTCCCACACCTCCCTGTAGTTACCTCTTCCCTGTGTCCTTCCCTCCCATGCACCTCCATCCTCTGAGCTGTCTCCCTGTGCAAACACTGCCCTTCTGTTCTCCCCTGATTGATCGCTCCAAGGAGTGTATCTACCTGTTGTAAATGTTCATCCCATATGCCTGTCTGTTGTTTGGCTGGAAGCCACAGGAGTGAGTTAACTTCCAGACCTGAAGGGTGGCTAGGGTCCATAGTCTCATGGAACCTCATTTTTCAACAATTCCTTCAGTACAGCTTGGACTTCTTCCTTCAGTACCATTGGTTCTTGATCATATGATACCTCCTGAAATAGTCAAACACTGACCAATTCTTTTCAATACAGTGACTCTATATATCCCCATCTTTTGGTGCTTGAGTGTATCATTCAACATTTTGCCCATAGAATCCTTCAATATTGCAACCCAAGGCTTAAATTTTTCCTTCAGTTCTTTTAGCTTGAAAAATGCTGAGTGTGTTCTTATTCTTCCCTTTTGGTTTTTTAACTCCAGGTCTTTGCACATTTTGTTATGATACTTTACTTTGTCTTCTTGAGCTGCCTTTTGAAATCTTTTGTTCAGCTGTATTATTTCATTTCTTCTGTTTGCTTTAGTTACTCTTCATTCAAGAGTAAGTTTCAGAGTCTTTTCTGACATCCATTTTGACCTTTTCTTCCTTTCCTGTCTTTTGAATGACCTTTTACTTTTTTCACGTGTGATATTCTTGATATCATCCCACAAATAGTCTGGTCTTTGGTCATTGATGTTTAATCAAATCTTTCCTTCAGATGGTCTGTAAGTTCAGGTGGGATATAAACAAGGTTGTATTTTGGCTCTTGTGAACTTTTCAATTTCTGTAGTTTCACCTTGAACTTGTGTATAAGCAATTGATGGTCTGTTCTATAATCAGCTCCTGGCCTTGTTTTGACCTATGATACTGAGTTTTTCCATTGCTTCTTTCCACAGATGTAGTTGATCTGATTCCTATGTATCCCATCTGGCCAGGTCTACATGTATAGCTGCCATTTATGTTGTTTCAAAAAGGTATTTGCAATGAATAAATCCTTGGTCTTGCAAAATTCTATCATGTGGTCTCTGCTGTCATTTCTATCACTAAGGCCATATTTTCCAAATACGATGCTTTTTCTTTGTCTCCAACTTTTGCATTTCAATCATCAGTAATTATCAGTACATCTTGGTTGCATGTTTGGGCAACTTCAGACTCCAGAGATTGATAAAAATCTTTAATTTCTTCATCTTTGGTATAGTGGTTGGTATGTAAATTTGAATGATGCTAATATTCACTGACCTTCCTTGTAGGTATATGGATATTATTCTATCACTGACAGCATTGTACTTCAGGACAGATCTTGAAGTTTTCTTTTGGACAATGACTGCAATGCCATGCCTCTTCAATTTGTCATTCCTGGCATAGTAGACCATATGACTATCTGATTAAAAATTACCAAAACCAGTGCATTTCAACCCACTAATGACTAAGATATCAAACTTTATGTTTTTCATTTCATTTGTGACAACTTCTAATTTTCCTAGATTCATACTTCTATGTTCCACATTCCGATTATTAGTAAATTTTTGCAGCTCTTTCTTCTCATTTTGAATCATGCCCATCAAAAAATGAAGGTCCCAAAAGCTATACTCCATCCATGTCATTAAGTCAACTCTACTTTGAGGCAGCTATTCCCCAGTCATATTTTGAGTGCCTTTCAACCTGGGTGGCTCATTTTCTGGCACTATATCAGACAGTGTTTCATGGCTATTCATAAAGTTTTCCAGTAATAGACAGTGTTTTATTGTTATTCATAAGGCTTCCAGTGGCCAGTTTTTTGAGAAGTGGATGGCCCTGTCTTTCTTCCCAGTCTTTCTTAGTCTGGAAGCTCCACTGAAACCTGTCCACTATGGTTGACCCTGCTGGTATTTTAAATACCAGTGGCATAGCCTTCAGCTTCTTCAGCTTCACAACAACATGCAAGCAACCACAGTATAACAAACTGACAGACCAATGGTGTCTGATGGATGACACAATGTTTAGCTCAGACTCTGTTTTGTCTTAGACTCATGTTTCTGAGAAAGTGACCCATAACTATTGGTGAGTAAACAAAGGAGGGGCAGCTTGCTCTAGAGAAGAACACTTAATCCTAATCCAATGCCACTGAGTTGAATCTGACTCATAGTGACCCTGTAGGACAGAGTAGAACTGCCCCCAAAGGGTTTCCAAAGATGTAAATCTTTGTGGAAGCATGTTTCCCATCTTTCTCCCACTGACAGCTGGTGGGTTTGAATTGTTGATCTTTTGGTTAGCAGCCAAATGCCTTAAGCACTGCTCCACCAGAGCACCAAAGATTCCCAAAAGAAGGGGGTCAGTTCTGTATTATCTTGCTAATCACGTATCTTTTGCTAATCAAATAACCCTTAATTGAATGTTTTTCTTCTGTTTTTTGTCGTTTAGGAGGTCTCATGCCTTAGGGCACCTGTACTTTAGATTGTCTTTCAAAAAAGTAAACCTTAGATATGCTTGTCACAGCTTAAAGGAACTAAAGCACCCATTTGGATTTGCCAATTGACTGGAAACTTAAAACTGAAACTGAAACACCCTACTGTGCACAAGCAGAAGACAGTTTTCCCAAGATCATAGAGCAAGACCTCTCATAATGCAAGCTCCTTAGGTCACTGGACTTTGTTTAAATCTTTATTGCTTTTAAGATTGCTTTACATTGGCAACTTGAGTTTATTGGCTGGTGTTCTGTTACCTAGTACCATTCTGACAAGAATATACCACAAATGAGATGGCCTTAACAAAGAAGAGTTTATTCCCTTACAGTTTGGAGGCTTTAAGTCCAAATTCAAAGTGCCAAGCTCTAGGGGCTGGGTGAAAGCCCCTCAGACTTGGGCTTCAGCTCTGCCTCCAGTTCCCGGCCAACTGAAGCTAGAGACTTTTCTTCACTCAGACAGCTGCTGGCCGATGAAGCTGCCAGGCCCAAGGTTGACATGTAAAAAGGCACAGTCCCGATGTTACCAAACCACATAGCAGGCCATTGATTCAAGTCCATTGTAAGTCCCCAGGTTGGCAGAGTATGGAAGGCTGCTGAACAATGACATGGCTATATGCAGGGTCTAAGCATACCATAAGCTAGAGACCATTCCCCAAGGCTTCTGCTTATATACAGGAAGCAGACCACATTCCCTAAGGTAGCTACTCAGCTGCTCACAGTAGATTCCACCATGGAGTTGATTACCAGTCTCATCATGGGGAATACTACATCCAGCTGCCTAGCCACTCAACCAGG
>NW_006921822.1:4342582-4345108 GCF_000298275.1 Orycteropus afer afer
GAGACTATCCCCAAGGCTTCTCCTTATATACAGGAAGCAGACCACATCCCAAAGGCAGCTACTCAGCTGCTTGTGGTAGATCCCACCATGGAGTTGATTGTCAGTCTCATCATGAGGACTAACTACCGCCAGCTGTCCAACCACTCAACCAGGCCCAGCCAAGTTGACATACAAACTGAACTACCACAGTTGGTAAGAATTTTTCATACAGATTATCAAGATATTTGCTATCTGCTTTCATATTCATTGCTTTTGTCTTACATGCCTTTAAGGTATGTAAACTAACAGCTTTCCCTTAGTGAATGAATGTTGTTGAAATTATTGCCCTGGGCCTAAACCTCAATGACTTTGAGGTAGTTTTGTCCTATCACTTAGGTTTTTTTTGTGTGTGTGTGTGGTCTTACAAAATTCTGTCATGAGATATCCCACATCATTTCTATCCCCAAGGCTGTATTTGCCAACTACTGACCCTTCTTTGTTTCCAAGTTGTGCATTCCAGTCACCACTAATTATCAATGTGTCTTTATTGCATATTTGATCAATTTCAGACTGCAGAAGTTGGTAAAAAATCTTCAATCTCTTCATCTTTAACCAGTCTTCCTTGTAGGTGTAAGTATATTATCTTATCACTGACAACATTATTAATAGGATAAAAAAAGAAAAACCAAACTCACTGCCCTTAAGTTAGATCCAACTCATAGCGACCCCTCCTTGGTTTCTGAGGCAGTATCTCTATGATAGTAAATTGCCCAATCTTCCTTCCGAAGAGTGGCTGGTGGATCTGAACCACCAGGCTTCTAGTTAGCAGTCAAATGCCTTAGGCAGTACGCCACCAGAGCTCCCCTATTGATCAGAATAGATCTTGAAATATTATATTTGAAAATGAATGCGATGCCATTCCTCTTCAATTAGTCATTTCCAGCATAGTAGACAGTCTGATTATCTAGTTAAAATGGCCAATATCAGTCCATTTCAGCTCACCAATGCCTAGGATACCAATCGTTATGCATTCCATTTCATGTTTGACAACTTCCAATTGTCCTAGTTCATACATTCCGTGTTATTATTAATAGATGTTTGCAGTGGTTTCTTCTCATTTTGAGTCATTACACATCAGAAAATGAACGTTTCCAGAGCTTTACTTCATCCACGTCATTAAGGTACACTCGACTTTGAGGAGTCATCTCTTTCTTTTTTGGAAGTTGCCAAGGATTTCATTTTATTTGGATCCACAATAAATGCCCATGGAAGCAGCAGTCGAAAAATCAAACTACATATTGTGTTGGGCTCTATCACTTACGTTTTATTAATTTGTATGGGTAAACCTTTCCATGTGTTTTAACTGAAAAAAAAAATTCTTCATATTTTTCTTGTTAGTATTTTAATCTATCCTGTTGACTGGATTAGTGATACTATTATTAGAATTATTGAATGTTGTGTGAAGGTTCCCTTGTCTTTTCTTTTTTAAAATTGTTATTGTGATTTGGGTGAAATTTACAGAGCAAATTCATTTTCCATACAGCAATTCACACACATTTTGTTTCATGACATTGACTGCAATTTCCCACAATGTAATTACTCTCTCCCATCTTCCTCCCTGTAGTTACCTCTTCTCTGTGTCCTTCCCTCCCATGCACTCCCACCCCTCAGCTGTCTCCCTGTACAAACACTGTTCTTCTGTTCTCCCATTATTGATGGCTCCAAGGAGTGTATCTACCTGATGTAAGTGTTCATGCCATGTGCCTTTCTATTGTTTGGCTGGATGAAGTTTACTTTTAATGTAATTTTTCAGAGAGGTAATGTGCTGCCCATGAAGTGAGTCTGTGGATGGACTTGAGCTTCCACTTTAAGGTTTATAGCCTAACCACAGGCCAAGTAGTTCTTCCAATGTGACCTCACTCCATGTTTACCTTCATAAGATGATCACTGAAGACTGGCTGCTATAGTAAACCATGGTGAATAAATTAGATGTTTCCCAGCTATCAAAAATGATCATGTCTGGGGTTTTAAAATCTTTTCCTAAAACAGTCATCTGAAGGAGCCATCAACCAGTCCTTGAAGAAGAAAGCATACCAACCTAAGTGTGATCAAAGGGTTTTAAATAAAATCCATGATCAAGTATGTGTGTGGGCAATGCATTTAGAGCTTAAATTTAAAACACTTGGTTTGTGTAAGGTTGCAGTCTACAATGGAAGCCCTACCTCTACTTTGAGTTCAGACAGCATTTGAGTTCTTTATGTTACTTCCCCAGTGCGTGGTGGCCATTAAACCAGCAGTATGTCTATGCTTAGAAAAGTCTGGGGCAAGCCCAGGGAAGGGTAATTTGCCCTCAGAGTGTTGTTGAAAGTAGATTAAATACTATGTAGAAAGATGCTCACATAGTGAACTAGAGAACTGGCCTGGGCATTTACTGAGAGTAGCATATTAGAGGTTTGTTGTTGTTGTTATGTGCCGTCGAGTCAAACCCGACTCATAGCGACCCCTCCTTGGGTTTCTGAGGCAGTATCACTACGGAAGTAGGATTGC
>NW_006921822.1:4345208-4372703 GCF_000298275.1 Orycteropus afer afer
CCTTCCGAGGAGTGGCTGGTGGGTTTGAACTGCCAGCCGTCTGGTTAGCAGGCAAGTGTCTTAGCCACTATGCTACCAGAGCTCCCATATTAGAGGTATGTTATCTAATTTATGTTAAAGGTTGGGTTCTGGTGTTGTCTTGTGGACACCTTGTGGCTGTGACTCAGGGTCCATGATCATGAGTGACACCCAGACTATCATGTAGCCAGGTTATCAATCCTGTAACCTTTTTTACCTGCAAGTATGTACATATTCCAATCATGATCCTTTCCTTGCTTCTGTAGTTCCACCTTCAGCAGTGATGAATTGACCTGTCAGCACTCATGGTCTTGTGATGATTCCTTTTGTTCTCAATCATATATAATGAACACTATGGCTGTGATTCATTAGATTCCATCAGCCTCCCTCATCCAGATGTCTGTCTCTGTCCTGTTTAAGGCTTAATAAAAGGGTCTCTATAGGTCTTTTTTTTCCCCCTAGCATATCAGTAAATGAAAAGAATTATGTTCTGGAAATCACCTTATCCACAATCAGATTATTCAAGACATCCTTCTCATAGTGCTAAGCTACTTTTATTGCCAGACAGTGATTTCGTACATATTTGAATCCCAACTGCATATTGGGCTAGGTACAGTAAGAAACTCTAAGATGAGTCAAATATGATCCTGTTTCTAAGAAACTTATTCATTCTTTAATTCAGCAACATTTACTAGCCATGTATCCTGGAGCGAGTTAGTCAAGTTCTCCATAATTTGACCTGTGTCCTCATCAGTAAAGTGGGGGTGATAATAATATATATTTCAAAAGGTTTTTATGATAGTTAAGTGGGATACTATTCGTAAAGGGCTTAGAACAATGTCTGGCACATAAAAAACCAAAAAACTAAATCCAATGTCGTCAAGTCACTTCCAACTCATAATGACCTTATAGAACAGAGTAAATCTGCCCCACTGGGTCTCCAAAGCTATTATCTTTACGGAACCCAGGCTGCCACATCTTTCTCCCATGGAGCAGCTGGTGAGTTCAAATCTTTGACTTTTTAGCTAGCAGCCAAAAGCTTAATTGCTGCACCACCAGGGCTCCTTATATGGCACATCTAAAAAACCCCAAACTCACTGCTGTCGAGTCATATTTGACTCATAGGGACCCTTCCTTGGGTTTCTGAAGTGGTTGTTGTTATGTGCCATGGAGTTGGACCTGACTCATAGTGAACCTTGGGTTTTTGAGGCAGTATCACTACAGAAGTAGATTGTCCCATCTTCCTTCCGAGGAGTTACTCATTGGTTTGAACCACCAGCTCTCTGGTTAGCAGCCCAGTGCCTTAGGCACTACACTATCAGAGCTCCCTCTGAGGTGGTATCACTACCAAAATGGATTGCCCAATCTTCTTTCCAAGGAGTAGCTGGTGGGTTTGAACCACCAGACTTCTAGTTAGCAGTCAAATGCCTTAGGCACTAAGCCACCAGAGCTCCCCTTTATGTCACATAAACAAGCAAACAAAAAAATCAAACTCGCTGCTATCGAGTCAGATCTGACTCATAGTGACCCCTTCTGGGGTGTCCGATGCTGTATCACTGGGGAAGTAGATTGCCATCTTTAACTGTGTTAAATGTATGTGGGGGGAGGAGTCAAACTCAAGCCTGACATATAGAGGCCTTTTATAGTAGTTAAACTAGTAATTTGTATGGCACAGAGGAAATACTAATTACTAGTTTAACTACTGTAAAAGGCCTCTATATGTCAGGCTTGAGTTTGACTCTTTAAAATTTTTTTCACTTAATACAGTTAAAGATGACTTACCCTCAAGGAGCTCACAGTCTTGCAATGAAGGCATATAAACATATAAAGAAACATGTTTAATATAACATAGTAAGTATTATGGTAGTTGCTATAGGAAAGCAGGAGAAATCCTGTCTGAGTTGGTCAGAGAACTTGAGTTGAGTGTCATATTATTTGCTGTAAAACAAATTAGCACAAAGCTTGGCAATAAAAGCCAAGAAATATTTATTATGTCATATAATCTTTGAGGGTCAGGAACCTTTGAGGACCTTCGTTGGGTAATTCTGGCTCAAGGTCTCTCATGAGCTTACAGTGAAGTTATTGGCCAGAGATGCAGTCATCAGAAGGAGCTGGAGAATTTGCTTCCTCTTCATAGAGCTACTCATGACCAGGCAACTGCTGTTCCCCAGAGCAAATGATGAGAGAGGAAAAGAGAGAGAGAGAGAGAAAATGGAAACTGTGGTCATTTTATATGGTAATCTCAGAAGTGATGTACTGTTGCTTCTGCCATATTCTGTTCATTAGAAGCAACTCACTAAGTCCAGCCTATAATGAAACGGAACAGAACCAAGCTTGAAGAGAAGGTTATCAAAGAGTTTGTGGATATATTTTTTAAAACCACCACAGGTGTGGAAGAGAAAGTAAATTTAACTAAGCTAAGAGGTAGAAACAAATTTATGACAAGCAAAGGGGGTAGCAGAAATAAAGGAATAGAGATAATATTATTGTTAGCTGCCTCCAACTCATTTTACCCCCATGCACAATGGAAGGAAACACTGCCTGGTCGGCATCATCCCCATGACTGGTTGCAGATTGAACCATTATGATCCATACGGTTCTTACGGGCTGCTTTTCAGAAGTAGATTCCCAGGCCTTTCTTCTTAGTCTGCGTTAGTCTAAATGCTCTGCTGAGACCTGCTCATCATCGTAGCAAAACACAAACCTCCTTTGGCAAAGGGGTAGTGGCTGCTCATGGGGTGCACTGACCAGGAATCAACCTGTGCCTCTTACCTGGAAGGTGAGAAATCTGCCACTGAACTACCACATGGCATGTAATCCAGCATGGCTAGAGAGCTAAGTGGGTTAATGTTTTAAATACTTTAAAGATGAGGAAAGTGAATCTTAAGTAAAGTTACTTTCCCAACGTATATAATTTGTAAAAGATAGGTCCAGGTTCTGAACCCAGATTCCTGATTACAGAATCCATAAACTTAATCACTATACTATACAGATTGCATAAGGACTAGAGTACCATACTAGGTGCTTATTGGACTTAAAAAATTGACCAGTGGTTTTCTCTGAGAGATGTGACCTTGGATTTTAGGTTTAGTGCAGCTATAACAGATACCACAAATGTATTTTTTGTACAAACAAAATTTATTTTCCTCACATTTTAAAAGGTTTTACCACCCACCCACTGCCATCAAGTTGATTCTGACTCCTGGTGACCCTGTGGGACAGAGTAGAACTGCCCATATGGTTTCTAAGGCAGTAAATGTTTATGGAAGCAGATTGCCTCATCTTTCTCCTATGGAGCAGCTGGTACCTTTGAACAACCAACATTCTGGTTAGCAGCCATATGCTCTAACCACTGTACTACAGAGCCCCTTTAGAAGGCTGGAAATCTGAATTTAGGGCACTAGCTCTAGAGAAAGACTTCTTTCGTAGTTGGCTTTGTGGGGAAATATCCTTGTTTCTTTTCAGCTGCTGTTCTTCTGTTCCTTGGTGAGCTTCATGTGGTGGCATGACATCTACCTTCCCTCATCTGTGCTTGCTTGTCCCTGTGCCTAATTTGCCTTTAAAAAAAAAGTTCAAGAATTTATTATAAAACATCTCAAACAGATAAAAAAAGACTAGTACAATGAACCCCCATGTGCCCATAACCTAGCTTCAAAAACTATCAAGTAATGGCTAATCTTATTTATTTTTCTTTATTATTATTATTATTTTAAAATCCCTTCACCCATATCAAGCCTGTCTCTTAATTATCCATCCGTTTTCCCTCCCTTCCCTCCTCTTCCATCTCTGGTAACCAGAAAAGAAAATTTCCTTCCTTGTGTAAATCTTTCTTTGACTTTTTACAATAATGGACTCATACAATATTTGTTCTTCTGTGGTTGCTTTATTTATCAGGCAACAGGATTCAGCATAATGTCCTCCAAGTTCACCCATTTTATGAGGTGATTCACTGAATCTTCATTATTCTTTAATGTTGCATAATATTCCATTTTGTGTATGTACCATAGGTTGGTTATCCATTCTTCTGTTGATGGGAACTTAGGTTGTTTCCATCTCTTTGCTATTGTGAATAGTACCGCAATGAACACAGGTGTGCATATATCTGTTCCTGTCTTGAGTCTCAGGATATATTCCTTTAGAATATATTAGGATATTCTCCTAGTAATGGGACTGCCAGATCAAATGATATTTCTATTTCCAACTTAAGGAATCACCATACTATTTCCACAGTGGTTGTATCATTTTACAGTCCCACCAGCAGTGTCTGAGAGTCGTAATCTCTCCACATCCTCATCAGCATTTGTTATTTTATGTCTTGTTGAACTTTGCTGTTAGTGCTGGGGTGAGATGACATCTCATTGTTGTTTTGATTTGCATCTCTCTAATGGCTAATGATAAGGAGCTCTGGTGGCATAGTGGATAAGGCATTTGGCTGATAACCAGAAGGTCAGTGGTTCAAACCCACCAGCCACTCTGCAGAAGGAAGACAGGGCAATCTACTTCCATAAAGACTTACAGATTCAGAAACCCAATGGGGGTTACTATGAATCAAAATTGATTAGATGGCAGTGAGTTTGGTTTGGTTTTGGTTTAATGGCTAATGATAGCAAATAGTTCTTCATGTGCTTGTTAGCTACCTGAATATCTTCTTTGGTGAAGTGCCTGTTCATGTCTTCTGCCCATTTTTTAATTGAATTGTTTTGTCTTTTTGATGTTGTGGTATTGGAGTTTTCTATAAATTTTAGAGATGAGCCCCTTGTTAGATGTCATTGCCAAATATTTTTTCCCAATCTGTAGGTTCTCTTTACTCTTTTGAAGAGGTCTTTTCATGCCTGTAAAAATTTAATTTTATAAGATTCCAATCATTGAATTTATCTTCTGCTGTTTGTGCATTTTACTTATGTTTGGTAGTATGTTATTGCTGTATATTAAGGTCCCTAAGTTTACCCCTATTTTTTCTTTAATGAACCTTATAGTTTTAGGTTTTACATGTAAGTCTTTGATCCATTTTGATTTAGTTTTTGTGTATGGTGTGAGGTATGATCTTGTTTCATTTTTCTGAAAATCGATATCTGGTTTGCCAGCACCATTTGTTAAAGTGTGTCATTTGGTTTTACATAGGGTCACTATGAGTTGGAGCCAACTTGGTGGCAAATAACAACAACAACAGCATTTGTTAAAGAGACCACCTCTTCCTCATTTAATGAATTTTGGCCCTTTGCCAAAGATCAGCTGACCATAGGTAAACTAAAAAACTAAACTCACTGCTCTCAAGTCGTTTATTTTTGGGTTCTCGATTCTGTTTCACTGGTCTATGTACCTGTCACTGTACCAATACCATGCTGTTTTGACTACTGTGGCTGTAAGTAAGTTTTGAGATATGGAAGTGTGAGACCTCCTATTTTGTTCTTTGTCTTCAGTAGTACTTTGCTTTTCTGAGGTCTCTTTCCATATAAAATTAATGATTGGTTTTTCCATGTTCTTAAAGAATGTTGTGGAATCTGGATTGGGATTACATTGAATGTATAAATTGCTTTGCATAGTATTGACATTTTCACAATGTTCAGTCTTCCTATCCATGAGTGTGGTATGTTCTTCCATTTATGTAGATCGCTTACAGTTTCTTGAAGTAGTGTTTTGTAGTTTTCTTTGTATAGTCTTTTGTTTATGTCTGTGATAAGCTTTATTCCCAAGTATTTTATCTTTTTTTGGTAGCTATTGTAAGTGGTATTGATTTCCTTATTTCCTTTTCAGAGATCTCTTTGGTGATATAGAGGAATCCAGCTGATTTTTGTATGTTGATCTTGTATCCTGCATGATGCTAAATCTTTGAATTAGTTCCAGTAGTTTCTTATTGAGTCTTTTGTTTTTTTTTATGTATAGGATCATATCATCTGCAAATAGGGATAGTTTTACTTTTTCTTTACCAATTCAGAGGCCTTTTATTTCTCTTTTTTGCCTTATTGCCCTTGCTAGGACTTCCAGTACAATGTTGAATAGAAGTGGTGATAGACAGCCATCTTGTCGGGTTCTCATTCTCAAGGGGAATGCTTTCAGTCTCTCTCCAATGAGAATAATTTTGTCTGTTGTTTTTGCATATATGCCCTTTATTATGTTGAAGAATTTACCTTCTATTCCTATTTCTCTGAGAATTTTTATCAGGAATGGGTGTTGGATTTTATCAAATGCCTTTTCTGCATCTATTGATATGATCATATGGTTCTTTTTATTTTACTTATGTGATGGATTACATTGATTGTTTTTCTAATGTTGAACCATCCTTGCATACCTGGTGTGAATCCCAGTTGGTCATGATGTGTTAATTTTTTGATATGTTGTTGGAGTCTACTGGCTAGGACTTTGTTGAAGCTTTTTGTATCTCTGTTCATGAAGGATATTGGTCTGTAATTTTCCTTTCTAGTGGTGTCTTTGCCTGGGTTTAGTATCAGGATAATGGTTGCTTCATAAAATAAATGTGGGAGGATTCTGTGCTTTTCTGTGTTCTGGAATAGTTTGAGGATTGGTGTCAGCTCTTCTCTGAATGTTTGGTTGGATTCTCCAGTGAAACCATCTGGGCCGGGACTTCTTTTGTTGGTGGTAGTTTTTTTTTATGCCCTGTTCAATTTTCTTTTGTTCTGAGTCTGTTCAAATTTTCTACCTCAGTCTGTGTTAGTTAAGATAAGTAGTGTATTTCTAGAAAAATGTCCATTTCTTCCAGATTTTCAAATTTGTCGGAGTACAGTTCTTCACAATTTCCTGATATTATTCTTTTAATTTCTCTTGGTTCTATTGTGATGTCATCCATTTCATTTGTTATTCATGTTATTTGCATCTTCTTCTTTTCCTTTGTTAAGTTTGCCTAGGGTTTGCTGATTTCTTTAATATTTTCAAAGAATCAACTTTTAGTCTTGTTGATTTTTTTCTATTGTCTATTTCTGTGTCAATTATTTTTGCATGAATCTTTATTATTTCTTTTCTTCAGGTGACTATAGGCTTTTTTTTTCCTGTTCTTTTTCTAATTGTTGGAGATGTTGAGTTACGTTGTTGATTTTGGCTCTTTCTTCTTTTTTGATGTGTGCATTTATTGCTATAAATTGGCCTCTGATCACTGCTTTTGTTGTGACCCAAAGATTTTGGTATGTTGTGTTTTCATTCTCGTTTGATTCAAGGAATTTTTTATTTTTTTTATTTCTTCTACTAACTAGTTAATTTTAAGGAAGGTATTATTCAGTTTCCATGTGTGTTTTCTTTTTCCATTGATCTTCCTAATGTTGATTTCTAATTTTATAGCAATGTGGTCTGAAAAGATGCTTTGGAGTATTTTAATGTTTTTAAATTTGTTGAGGCTTGCTTTGTGGCCTAACATATGGTCTATCCTGTATAATGTTCCTTTTGCATTGGAAAAAAATGTACATTGTGCTGTTGTTTGGTGAAATGCTCTGTAGATCTCTGTAAGATCAAGTTGATTGATTGTACTGTTTAGTTCTTCTGTGTCTTTGTTGATTTTCTTTCCAGTTGTTCTATTTTTCATTGAAAGTAGTGTATTAAATTCTCCTACTATTACTATGGAGTCATCTATTTGTCTTTTCAATTCTGTCAAAGTCTGATTTATATAGTTTCAGGCTCTTCCATTGTGTGCATAGATGTTTACTATGGTTATGCCCTCTTGTTCAATTGATTCTATAATCATTATATAATGTCCTTCCTAGTCTCTTATAGTAGTTTTTGTCTTAAAGTCTATTTTATCAGAAATTAATATTGCCACTCCTGCTCTGCTTGATGTATCTTTTTCCAACCTTTGATTTTTAGTCTATCTTTATCTTTATGTCTAAGGTGGAGTCTCTTGTAGATAGCATATTAATGGGTCATTTTTTTTTTTTTGAGTCTTCAGCTCTCCATCTCTTGAGTAGTGTATTTAATCAATTTACATTCAGTGTAATTATCAACAGGTATGAATTTATTGCTGTCATTTTATGTATTTTTTTGTGGTGTTACTGATTTCTTTGTTCCATATAAATTTCTGTACTGAGTTCATTTTGTTTATGAAATTTCTTATTATTTCCTTCATTGCTATTGTTTTAGTATTTGCTATTTATGCCTCTCTTTTAGTTTGATGTGAAGGTTTTTTTTTCTTTTTCTTTTTCTGTTACCCTGTGATTTATTATTTTCTTCCCAACTTTAAAACAGTCTGTTCTATCTTGTAATTGTTTTGACTTCCTCTCCATTTGGAAGTTCTGTACCTACACTATTTATTCCCTCTTTTTGGCTTGTAGTTGTCCTGATTTACCAATTGACATCTCTGGCTCCCTATTTACAGTCTTGTAAGCTTATTTTACTTTGGATACTTCTATAATTGGGTTAGGAGCTCTGGTGGCATAGTGCCTAAGGAATTTGACTGCTAACCAGAAGCTTGGCAGTTCAAACCCACCAACCACTCCTTGGAAGGAAGGTTGGGCAATCTACTTCCATAGTGATACTGTCTTGGAAACCCAAGGAGGGGTTGCTATGGGTTGTTTTTTGGTTATGTTGTCATGTGTGTTAATCATCAGTTGTCTACTTTTATTGATTCTCTGTCCGATGGACTCCCTTTAGCATCCCTTGTAAGGTTGGTCTGGTTCTAAAGAATTCCCTTAATTTCAGTTTATCTGGAAATGTCCTAATTTCACCATCATATTTGAGGGACAGTTTTGCTGTGTATATAATTCATGGTTGGAATTTTTTTTCTTTCAGGGTTTTAAGTATATCGTACCATTGCTTTCTTGCTTGCATAATTTCTGCCAAGAAATCAGAGCTTAGTCTTATTGGTTGCCCTTTGTAGGTAACTTTTCATTTTACCCATGCTATTTTCAGGATTGCTTGTCTGCTTTTGGTTTTGGTGAGTTTGATTTTGGTATATCTCAGTGATTTTCTTTTGGGATCTGTCATGTTTGGGGTTCATTGAACTTCTTGAATGAGTATCTTCTAATTTTTCATCATATTAGGGGAGTTCTCATCCAATAAATCTTTGACAATTTTCTCTGTAGTTTTGTTTGTCTCTTCCCATTGTGGAATTCTGATCATACATAAGTTATTCCTCTTGATGTTATCCCACATGAATCTTAGGCTTTCTTCATTTTCTTTTGATCTTTTTTTCTGATTGATCCCTTAACAAAATTGTATTGAGGTATTTGTCTTCAATCTCATTAATTCATTCTTTCATTCATTCAGTTCTACTGCTTTGCGCATTCATTGTGTTATCTAATTTTGAGTATCAATCTTCTGGATTTCTATTTGTCATTTTTGAATGATTTCTGATTTTTCTTTTATTTTATCAGTTTGTTCTTGTATTGTTTCCTAAATTGTTCTGGAGTTTTGTCTGTGTTTTCCTTATTTTGTCAGATTTTCCTTGATCTGTCTCTCAATGCATTGATGATACCTAAATATAATTCTTTTGAATTTCTTATCAGGCAATTCCAATACTGCTTGTTTCTAGATCTGTATCCTGGTCCCTTTTTTGTACTACTTTATCTTGCTTCTTTGTGTGGCCTGGGATGGTCAGTTCAAGATACTGTGCTGTAGTTATGTTTATATTTGATTGATGATTTTATGTTGGCATGATTTGCTAGGTTTTTTTTTTTTTTTTTGCTTTATTTTGTTTTGATATATCTGACTGAGCAGGGCTATTGTGCTTCTCTATTTGCTCATTGGAAGTACTAGGCACTCACCACCTGTCTCCTGGTGGGTGTGATATAGAATGAAAGTGTGTGCACAGGTCTCTGTTAGCTATTAGTGAAGAGCATTTGATGGTGAGTTGGACTCATATTGGCCACTGCCTATTATTGGTAAGTTGGTGCAGAAGCAAATGGTAGCCCTCACCCAGTTTCCAGTTTGTGGGGCTACAGAAGGTGCAGGTATGGTTGGGTTTTGTGGACACATTTACTGTTTCCTGCCCAGTTAGACAAAATAATTATAATGATGAACACCCAAAGTATAAAAACAAGAGAACAAAAAACACAAACTGCATAAACAAACAGCTACAATTGAAAGAGAAAGAAAAGAAAAGGCAATAAATGAAAAGAAAAATAAAAAAAAAGACAAGAAAAAGACAAAGAGAAAAAAAACTTCACAATATCTGGAGTGGAGAAATAAGAGAAAAAGCATAATAAAAAATGATAAAAATGCAAATAAAATAAAATAAATATAATAATAGGAAGAACTGAAAGAGAATAAGAATCAAAGAAAAGAAAAAGAATGGAACCAGGAAAAGAGAAACAAAATAACAAGAAGTAGTGAAAAAAACCAAACCAAGAAATGAAAGAGAAATAAAGAAAAAGAAAAGAAGAAAAAAAGAATAATTTAAAAACCAAAACAAAACTGGGGGTGGGGCAAGGCACTCATGCTTTGTGAGGGCACCTAAACTGGGAAGGAATTCCTGTAGGTCCAGAAGGTGGGTGGAAGGGGTATGGTCACACCTCTGTTCACCAAAAGAGTGTGAGGACAAGAGTAACAAGGGGAATATCACACCTTTCTAATCATTAGCCTGCAGGGCATTGCCTGTGTTGTCCTCTGCAAGTGGAGCCTATTCTTAGGGTGCTGCCCAGATCAGAACACCACTTGTAATTATTCAAATTGGTCATGCTGTCAGGACAGTCAACACTCTGCAGCTCCATTTGTTTTTTTTACTGTTTTCATTAGATTAATCTACAAACTAGTATTTAATCCATTTCTTTATCTTTCTCTCCAAAACTCAGGGTTCCAGGATTATCTTCTCTATCTATTTCAACTGATTTCTCGTTTCTTTGTTGCAGAGGGTCTGTGTAGCTTTTCTGCCTATTTGGCCATCTTGCCAGAAGTCCTCTGGGTTGGGTTTTTTTTTTTTTTTTTTTTCATTCCACCAACACATATTTTGGAGAGCAACACAATTCATTCCATAACATCTGATATGGGGGAGGGAGTTTTCCATTGGGATATTATAATTCCTTTAGGGAATGGATTCTAGAATATTTGTCTATCATGCTTGATCTTCTGTTTTGATCAATGAAAATCTGGTATTTTATTAACGTATTTTTTATGTTACTACTTTTCCTTTTCAGTTCACATATTTTAGTGATTAGCCTTTGTCATACAATTCACATATTAAGAATTATGACTTTCATTTCAAAGATGTTTTTCTCTATTGTTTATCCTCCCCCATTCTTAGATCTTTTTCTCTTAACTTTTTCTTTCTCTTGCCTCCTTTCAAGGCTTCCTTTTAGCCATGCCTCTTACCAGAGTGAAATGTGAAATTAGGAAGGAGGTCAGAAATGTAGGTGGGATCTAACAGCACAGGTTTCAGACCAGCTAGACGGGTGATTCCAAACATATAAATATTGCTCATGCATTGGGGTTATTTGCAGAAAGTCCATAAAAGAAAAACTGCTGGGAACATATCTCTCTGTAGCTAATATAGAGCAGGAAACTCTGAACATTTTTCTTGGAGCCTCAGACCCATTCCATTCTGTGTCATATTGAAGATGAAACACAACAGATATGTGGGGATGGGCTGGAAAGTGTTGTAAAGTCACCCAAAAGTGATCTTTTAGAAATTAAAAGTCTGTGGATACACTCTACCCAGAGAGAGCTAGATGCACAATCTAGAAAATTGCTGGTGTAAAAGGTGCAGCAAGCTAGAGGGGAAAGCAGAATTGGACTGACTGTCAGAAAAGATGGAGCCTGAGACAAGCACGAGGTCCCTGGGTGGTACAAATGGTTTGCATTTGAGAACTAACTTAAAGGCTGGCAGTTTGAACCCACCCAGTGGCACTAGGGAAGAAAGGTGGCCAGCTGCTTCTGTGAAGATTATAGCCAAGAAAACTCTAGGGAGCAGTTCCACTCTGTAACATATGTGATTGTCATGAGTCAGAATTGACTTAATGACAACAAATTGGGTGTTTATTTTTTTGTTTGTTTTTTTGGAGACAAGCACAAAACAAGATCAGATGGTGGTTTGGGCACTAGTTCTACATGCAACACATTTTGAACTTTCCCTCTTAAGAACAGCATATCATTCTGTATTATTCTGAAAGATTGCCAAAGAGATATTCTACAAATACTCTAATCCATTCCATAGGAATATTATATCATACTTTTTGGGCTGCAAAACCCAATGGGGTTGATTATACACTAGGTGGTTTGGTTAGTTCAATTAAATAAGCATATTTTGTGGATGAATGGGGAAGACATCACAACCATTAAGGGAGATATTAGTTTCCTGAAAAGGGAAATTTTAATGTGTAGTGCTGCTCTGTCTTCTTTTCTTCCCCTGATGCTATACTGATAATCCTACAATCTCAGACAGCTGTGATTTTCCTATAGGAAATATTTTTGTAAATAGCAGGAAAGGACAGCTAAAAGTTTTATCAAAACCACTTTATTTTCTTTTTTACAGATAAACACAAATATCAAATCATTGATATGGAGAAGATTTGATGACTTATTGAATTTACCTTTCTGTTTTTAATAAATTAAACCTAAACCATCTTGGAAAAATAGTTTTTTCTGTATTATTCTGAAAGATTGCCAAAGAGATATTCTACAAATACTCTAATCCATTCCATAGGAATATTATCTTCCTCTTGAATGTATTCTTCTCTATATTTCAGAAGGCTGTTTTTGTCATGTTATGCATATGAACTGTGTTATAGCAGAAACTAAAATCCAAAGATTTAACCATACAAAATAACTGTTTGGATCAACTCATGTAGAAAATGATCAGCTAATTTTGACTTACATCTTATTTCTGGTAATAACCACTTATATTTTAAAGAAAAAAATTATATAAATTCCAAAATCCACTGCTCTAAAGTATAAGAAAAATTTCATTCTTGAATCAAAAATGTATTCTGAAAGCTTGAGGATAAGGTTGGGTAAGGAAGAAAAGGAATGCTGGAGAAATATGGTGAGAGGAATTGAGCTTTATGCTAAAGAAACTAATATTCTGAGATATTCCCCTCCTCTCTCAATATCAGATATCATCCACCATGCCTCTCAGGAAAGGTCCCTGGTCAATTTTTATAGGTCCATTGAACTTGGCCTCCTGAGCACTATTAGTAATTTACAATATTTATATAAGTAGGTAATGGATATTAAAAGATTGATTTAAATGCCAAATCAGGGTTTTGTTTTGTTTTATATTGAGAATTGCTGAATAGAACATAAAACAGACTTCCTTTGACACCTACTCTCACATACGTTATAATATGTGAACCACATTCCTTACTGTAAGCAGTTACATTTAAAATCACAGAAACTTGTTTTTGTTGGCTGCTGTTGAGAAGGTTCTGACTCATAGCGACCCCATGTACTGTCCAGTCCTGCATCATCCTCACAATTGTTGCTGTTAGAGCCCACTGTTGCAACCACTGTATCAGTCTGTCTCATTGAAGACCTACCTTTTTTTCATTGACCCTCTACTTTATCAAGCTTGATATTCAGGGACTAGTCTGTCCTGATAACATGTCCAAAGTATGTGAGACAAATCTCACCATCCTCTCTGTTAAGAAGCATTTTGGCTGTGCTTCCTCCAAGACAGAGTTGTTCGTTCTCTGACAGACCATGGTCTTTAGAGTGAGTTCTCTGCCTGCTCACATCATCCCAAGGAAATTAGATGACCTCTATTTCTCTTCTGCCCCTCCCTCTAAATAATACTGTGAGTACCATAGAAAGATCACTCTCTCTCTTTTTACCTCTCTTCTTTCTCTTCTCCTTCCTTTTCCAGAAGGCCCACTAGAGCCTCTGATGACCTGCTCCAATTTGGTTTACTTCCTCGAATGTGTGAGTAGATCAAGCCCCCATGTTAATACAAATTTTACTTTTTACAAGAGAAATTTATCTTCTGTCATCAAGAAAGTAGAACCATAAAATTCTATCTGATAAAAAATAATAAAATAATTTTTATTTAATGTTACGGTTACTTAAGAAAAATGTAAGGAAAGAAACATTGTACTGAAGACTATATTTGAAATCAGATTTTATTATTTACTTTTGAAAATTCTATGTTTCTTGTTAAAACATGTTTGTATTTATTTAGATCAACTAAGCAAAGTCTTTAGGGTTAACTGGGTGTTTCATAAACTGCTATTAACTACCTTCAATTGCTTTTTTTAATCAAGCTTCTCTTCTGAAGAAAACTTGCAGAGAAGCTGCAGAAAGGAATTATTTCCCAGGATGAAATATCCTGCCAGAGCAACATCATTCTATGTTGTATTTACCAATAAGTTGATAAAATTATGCTTTCTCAATAGAGCTATCCTATTTTTCTTCTAAAATTAGGCATTTTAAAAAGTGAACTTTAAATACCTTTCAGTTTCTTTAAGACCCAGTTGTGATATATTCTTCCCCAAGGCACATTTAGAAACAACATGGCGCAGTGTATGATAGACTGGTGCTGATATCAGTTGATGGCAAGTTACATTTGCTAGAAGAAGCTAGAGTTGTGTGACAAGACTCAATACCAGATTCAATTACATTCAGATATTTATTGAGTATTAACTGTGTACAAGGCCTTGGGCTGAATTAAAATGTCAAGCTGACTATGAAACTAGGAAATAATGTTACAAACACCAGTATTCCTATTAGAAAATACGCAGTGATCATAATTTTAACAGAAAATTGTGAAATAACTGTGAAAATTATTTGTTCAACAAAATTAAAAATTTCTGTATACATCTGAAATAAAGTTACCCATAAGGCCATATTGTTAGATGCCATTGAATCTATTTTTGGCTCATAGTGACCCCCTATGACAGAGCAGAACTGCCCCACGGGGTGTTCTTGGCTACAGTCTTCACAGAAGCAGGTCACCGGGTCTTCCTCCCATGGAGCTGCTGCATGAGTTTGAACTGCTGACCTTTAAGTTAATATCTGAGCACTTAACCATTATGCCATCAAATCATAGAGCAATTAATTCAAAGGACATTGTGGATCTACTCCAATATTAGATTGGGTTTGTGATTAATATTCTTCAGGATTGGTGTAGACCAGATGGAAAGGAAGCAAATCTCTAATACCTCATAGTCAGGCCACTGTTTTCCAGTTTTATGTATAAAATTTTCCTGACAAGTAGAATCAAATGCTTTCTATTACTTTTCTAATAGCTAGGATATTAGCTTTTAGATTATACTCAATTTTGAATTTTCAGAGACCCCAAAATGACTTTTTTCCCCAAAAAGCATTGTCATCCTCAAGGTACTATCTCTTGTCAACTATTTTGTGTGTATGTCTTCCTATTTCTCCTTACATTGAGCCTACTTACAATTGTACCTGTCCTCACACTGAGTGTCCACCTTCCTAAAAGTCCTTAGCTCAAATCCTTTCCTTAATAGAATCTTAGTGGATGGATCTGTATCACCTCCCAGGAGTCTACTTATTGTCCCTATCTATTTTCACTATGTAGTAGTATACCTATCATCTCTTAAAAACATTCTGTGCTCTTTTCATAGATCTGTCATGTTTCAATAGATGGAGAGAGATATTTGAAAGGTCAGTATCCTGTTGGCTTATAGGCATGAGATCTTAATTAGGGTACCGGTTAGGCTATTGGAAAAACAGACTCCAAAATACAGAGATCCCCAAATGGCAGCTGTATGATATAGAGGGCCCTTCTTGTTGCTTTTCCATCTTTAGGGTATTGGTCTCCTTTTATACCTGAAAATGGCTCAACTACCACATCTTATTTCTAGTCCACTTGAAGAGAGTGAGAAAAGCGCTTGACTCAGAAGTTGCATTCCTCACTTGTGCTCACATTCTCTTTATTATGCACTGTTTAGGTATATTTGGATTCAACTTAAACTATTATTAGCATAGAAGATAAAGTACAGCAAAGGGACAACTAGCAAACTCTCCTACTCACTAAGATGATCCAGATCACTATTTTAAAAAAATCAAAGTACTTTTGGGTAGCGGTATGAGTTTTTTTTTTTTTTTTTTAAATTAATTCAAGAAACAAAAAGCGAAAACTGGCACTTAGTACTTTGGCTGCTTCAGTGCTTCCATTCTAACTCCCTTGAAATTCCTATTAGTATTCAAGATGGAGTGGGGTTGTAAGGAAAAGTAAAGAAAGATAAGTAGAAACAACTTCTGATGGAGGTGCACTATGCAGTGGTACACCTCTGCTGACTGTTGCTGCAGAGGTATACCTCTGCCCCGATGGTCACAAAGGACCAAATTTATGACCTTTACCATCACTTTATCTTGGGCATACACTGACATTATATTAAAAATATAATTGATATTATTAAGATTATCAAGCTGAATGTACCCTTTTTCTGTGTAGCTAAAATCTCAATATGTTTAAATGTCCCCACTTTACTCTTTGTAGGTAGGAAATCTTCCTGTTTGGGGGCCAAATCACCCCAGCATCTACCCTGTTGACCCTTCACCTACTGCTTCTTTAAAGTCCATGAATCTGGGCTGCATTACTCATTTTACATCCCACAGGAAACCCTGCAGTCTTAAACACATTCCACAGGATATGTGCTTCCTTCCTTAACTGCTCTGAAACCAGTGACTAATATGGACACCACGGTCTTAATTATGGATCTTTTTTTTATAGGATTGAAATCCCCTCAACCCAGCTCTATGAGTGTAAGTAGAAGGGTATCTATTGAAGAAAGTCAATAATATCAGCACCTAATTTCAGAAAATAGAGTCCTATTTCACAGGAGCTCTGGTAGCATAGTGCCTAAGGCACTTGACTGCTAACCAGAAGGCTGGCGGTTCAAACCCACCAGCCACTCCTTGGAAGGAAGATGGGGCAATCCACTTCCGTAGTGATACTGCCTTGGAAACTGGAGGAGGGGTCATTATGAGTCGGGTCTGACTCGATGGCACATCAGAACAACAACGTTTCACAGGAAGTAGAAGTTGTCCAACAGTTACTCTCTCGAGAATCAGATGATATTTCGTCTCTGCTTCTCCGGGTACATCTGTTTTTCCCTTCTTTTCTATCCCTTCCATTTCTGACCTTTCCCAGGCTTTTGAGGTTTGTTGTTTGTCACCATCAAGTCTCTTCTGACTAATGGTGACCTTATATATAACGCAACAAAACATCGCCATCTTCATGATCTTTGATATGTTGGAGCCCATTGTTGTGGCTGTTGTGTCAGTCCATCCCACTGAGTGTTCCCCTCGTTTTCACTGACCATTTACCAAGCATGATTTCCTTTTCTAGGGTTTGAAGTTTACTTCTCTGTAGTTCTCACTTACTCAAGGCCTTGGTTTGCTGTGGTTTTAGATTTGTCCCAACAGTCCCAGACCTCAGAACTCTACTGCAAAATGTGGAGAATCTCAGCCTCTGAATTTTGGTTCAAATTCTCAAAAAAGAATATCAGTGTGGCTCAATTCAGATCAGGTGTCCACCCCTGGTTTTCATTTGTGGGTAGGAAGGTAGGATACCTGGTCCAAGCATGAACATATGAGCTGTAGGCAGAGGGTAAAGAAAGATTCTCTTAGAGTGGGTTGTTGGTGGGAAGAAGATGATTGATATATTTAGTACAGACATAATGTTTTTTTTTTTTTTTTCCCCAAAGTATTTTTAACCCAGTACAAATTTTGAAAGAGTGGGGTCAGTGCTGGATTAGTGGAAGAGTTAAGCATGTGGTCAGTTATACAATGCCATCTGGCCAAATACCATAATTGTTGCCAGGAGAGGTGTGTCAAAGCCAGCTAATTCCATAACCAAGATGATTTATCACTTCTTGCCTTTATCCACTCACATGGAATTGGTAGCTATTAGCCCTTCTGCAGTGGTATCAGCTTCTAGGAATATGCCACATCTAGACCACTGGATTAATTTCTTACTTTGGACACAGCTTCTTCACATTTCCATGTGAAATCTTTCATGTTTTATTTTATGTTCTTTTGAGTTACATGATCTGTGGGCATTGTTTAGAAACACAAAAACATAGATTGCAAGTGTACTTTAGCAGGAGTAGAATGAGGTTTTTGGATCCTGCAGTTTACAGTTTGGGAAGATTTTTTTTAAGAAAAGAAAAAGACTATAAAATCAGGTATGAAACTGAATGTCTATTCCAAATGAGAAAAAAATATACAACAGGTTATTAAAAAGATGAGTGTTTTTAAAATTTCATTGGGTATAGAAATAACATGGCAATCTTATTAAAAAGCAGATTGCTGGGTTCAGCCTAGACCTACTGAATCAGAAATTTTGAAGTGGAGTCCTGGAATTGGATTTTAGCATTCATCTCCCAGGTAGTCTGAAGACCACATTACGAGATAAATTAATCAGTGCGGTGGATTAATAAGATTCTAATGATAATGATATCCAAAAAAACCAAACTCACTGCCATTCAGTCAATTCTGACTGATAGTGATCCTCATTGGATTTCCAAGGTGGTAAATCTTTACAGAAGTAGATTGCCCCATGTTCCTTCTGTGGAGTGGCTGGTGGGTTTGAACCACCAACCTTCTGGCTAGCAGTCAAATGCCTTAGGAACTGTGCCACCAGAGCTCCAATGATCATGATATACTTTTTTTTTTTTGTACAGTTATAAGGATTTCCAATTATCATCACTTCATAAAGGAAGGAAAACAAATTTTGTGTCCAAGATTTAACTGGAATTAGTTATATTTTTATTTAACTCTTTTATAACCAGAAAGAAAAAGCCAAGAAAGAGAAGGCAAATCAGAAGCCCCCAAAGATAATAATGACATAATTTTTTTAAAAAAATTGCTCCAAATACCACAATTACTGTATTTTATAACATGTTTTTAAATTTTGTTGCATAAAGTCATTATGATACATGTATAATGCATATATATATGTCTACAAAGGATTTAATAATAGTATAGTTAAGCCTTGGTTATTCTTACAAGCTAAGAATATTTTTTGAGTGAATTATTGATCTTATCACATTAACTGATTATCAATACACATTAAGTTTAACACACACATACCTGAAGAGACATTGTACATATTTATTTGTATAGAAAACAAAATCAGTTAATGAAGTTTACTGAATTAAATTACTGAATTAATTTGACAGGCTAAACAAATTTTTTCAAGATAGTATAGTACTCAAGCAGAATCTGCATGGAGTTAATATTTGCATATTAATTCCTGATTTAAGGGGGAAAAAAAAAAGTAGCCTGCCTTTATAGCTTATAGTCAATTTAGGGGACTTCCACAGGTAGTGAAGCAAAATGAGAAAACCATACAGTTGTCGCACTTCTTAGAATTGGAGCTTAAACTCTTGGGATATAAACCGCATAATTTCTATCCCAAACACTGATTCCTCCTGAGGGGTCACCTGAAGGCCCAGGGCGTTCTGGACTTTGAAATAAAGAGCTAAGTTATCACTTCAGAGTTGTGAAAGGCAGCCAAGGATACACTTCCCTAGAACCAAGCTTTTTTGGAACATGAATCATGGTTATTTTAGACACAAAAGTTTCTAGCTCAAAAAAAAAGAAAAAAAAAAAAAACATCTTACATTATGAAGAAAACTCTCTGCTACAATGTTGAGAAGGAGCTAAGTCATCTAAACCTTGTGGCTTTATGGCTCATTTGCAAAGTTCTCCTTGTTCATCTGCTATCAATACCTACCTGACTTTACGCCAAGACCAGGTCCTTAGTTCTGCCATTGTGTAAGGACAAAATCACGTGTGGGGTGTAGGATGTATTCTCTAGAGAAGGAGAACAGATGGACAGTTCATAAATCCCTGGAGCTGTGGGCCAGGTAATCCTTGTGGCTGCTGTTGCTGACCAGCTTAGTCTGCATAGCCTCGAGCTTAGGACAACTTGTGATCTGATGGCCCAGATCCCTGCAGCCAAGCTTTCCTTCAATGTCCAACATGGACTCATTCCCACAGTGCAGCACTTACAGCAGAGGTGGCACATTCTAGTTGGACTCCAGCAGCAGGGGTTTAAGGTCCACCAGTGTAGACTCATTGCAGGGTTTGTTGATGATGGTGGTGGCGATGTCCATGTTTCTTGACTGCCCAGTGCAGCTGATACATACAGTTCTCGAGCTCCTCAGGCATGTCATATGTGATGATGTGCTGGATGGCAGGAAAGTCCAGGGCCTTAGTCTATGGCCATGAGGACTTCCTTCTTGTCCTTCTGGAATGCCTTAATGGTGTTGATCCCTTCCTTTTGGTCTTGGCCCCCATGCAGCCTCAACCTCCTTGAGCACTAGGTACCTGTATATGGTGTCTACATCTTCTGTGCAAAGAAAAGCACAGGTGGGGGTGTCTTTTGTAGACACTTGAGCAGGTGCACAATGTTGGACTCTTCCTTCACATATTCCATCTCCTGGATGACAGATATCCAGGCTGGTGGTGCTGGTGTGGCCCAGGTCAATTGTGAGAGGCTTCACCAAGTGCTCTTGGCAAAGTTCTTTTTTTTTTTTAATTGTGATTTGGGTGAAAATTTACAGAGCAAATTCACTTTCCATACAGCAGTTCACACACACTTTGTCTCATGACATTGACTGCAATTTGCCCCAATGCAACAGCTCCCCTCCTACTTCCACCCAATAGTTACCTCTTCCCTGTGTCCATCCCTCCATGCACTTCTGCCCCCTGAGCTGTCTCCCGGTGCATAAACAGCCCTTCTTTCTCCCATGATTGTTCTCTCTAAGGAGTGTGTCTACCTCAGGTAAATGTTCAACTCATATGCCTGTCTTTTGTTTGGCTGGAAGCCACAGATGTGGGTTCAATTCCAGACCTGAAGGGCAGCTAGGGGCCATAGTCTCAGTGGTTCCACCAGGCTCTGTCAGACCAGCAAACCTAGTCCCCCCCTTTTTTATTCCCAAATGATTTTGAGTTTTGTTCCACATTGTTCTCCCTCTCTATCCAAGATCTTCTACATAGATCCTCCTCCGAGTGGTTGACAGTGGTAGCTGGGCACCCTCCAGTTCTTCTGGTCTCATAGTCGTATAAGCTGAGGATCGCATGGTGTACCAGTCACGAGGACTAATTGCTTCCATGAATGTTTGGTTTTCTTAATTTTTCTTTGCTCTGGATGAGGAGAGACCCATTGTTGCATCTAGATGGCTGCTTGCAAGCTTTTAAGATCCCGTTGCTACTCACCAGAGTAGGAGGTGGAACAATGTTTTGTGCAGTATGTTATGCCAATTGAGCTTGATGTTCCCTGTGGCTATGATCCCAAGCCCACAGGTTCAACTACTCGGTCTCTCTGGGTAGCTGGCTGTGAACAAGAAGTGACTACAACCTTGTCCCTTGTCAGCTCTACTATGTTGTTGTTGTTGTTGTTATGTGCCGTCGAGTCGGACCTGACTCATAGTGACCCCTCCTTGGGTTTCTGAGGCAGTATCACTACGGAAGTAGATTGCCCCATCTTCCTTCCGAGGAGTGGCTGGTGGGTTTGAACCACCAGTCTTCTGGTTAGCAGTCAAGTGCCTTAGGCACTACGCTACCAGAGCTCCCCAGCTCTACTATACACCTGGGAATTCTTACAGATCATACAAATACACTTATAGGACCATTGTCTCTCTTGGCAAAGTTGTGAATATTCTTGAGCATGGTGGTGTTGAACAGAATCTGCTGCTTGTCTTTGAAGTAGGAGATGATGATGTAGATGTTGCCTTTGGAGGCTGTGTAGATCATGGGCCTTGTCCTGGGCCAGGTAGCGACAGATGTCTAGTCTGACCATCTTCTTCTGTAGCAGATTCATGATGTGTCCAGGGGTGGCTGCTATCATGGGCATCCTGTGTTGGATGGTCTCCATCTGATCTTTGACAGAAATGCTGCCATGCAGAGTGTAAAACAGAGCATGGACAATAATCCTCCTGTAGCAGGTGGCAGTAGTTCTCCAGGGTGCTGTGCATCTGCTGGGCTAGCTCCCTTAAAGGGAAGATAATGAGTCCACAGGGCTTCTTACACTCGGAGAAAGGTAACTTCTCTTGTTCCAGGCAGAACATGATTATTAGCAGTGTAAATACCAGCATCTTGCATGAACCAGTGAAGATGGTACTGATTATCACCTGACTGGATGGAATTGTGAGGATGCCCTGAATCTGAATGGGTATTGGCTGATGAATGCCTTTCTTCTTCAGGTCTCTCAAGAAGGCTATAGGGAGTTTTATTTCCTTGAAGCTCTTCATAGGTGGTGGGGTACTATCTCCCTCCATTAGGATATGGTATTACACACACACCTATGCCATGTTTCAGACATGATCATATATATAATGAGGAATGCAACTGGTTTTGATGGGGTCATCACAAGTGATTCTCTTAGCCATCCCTTTCACTAACATCAAGGCTTGGCCCTCAGCCATGCTCTCCAGAATCTTCCCTCCTTCCTTCAGCTGCTTCTCCTTGGTAGACTCTGTGCAGGCTTTAGCCTTCACTTTGAGGTATTGGTGGATGTACAGGGGGCTGACATTGGACCGATGGCTCAGAAGGATGTCGTCCTTATTTTCCCAGGGCTCACTGCACTTGTCCTACTGCTCCTTTTCTGCAGCTCCCTTGGACCTTCACCGTAGCAGCTTTTGGAGCAGCATTTGCTGGCATTGTTGCAGCAGCACATATTGTATATAGTCCTTATTGTCCTTATCCTCCTCCTCTGAGCCGCTTCCTCCAGCAGTTGCCTCCTCCATGTAAGCCTGCTTATACTATGGTTCCAAATCCTCCCTCCTTTTCTCATGTAGCTCTTGACACTTTTGACGTTTGTCCTGTTGCACTGGTTTAAACTCCATGTCACCTAATTCCATGTTCTGGATAATCTCTAGGGGATCCTTCATCTTCAAAACTATAGCTCATACTATCAAGTATTGTTTTTGTACTTCTTTAATTCTCTCTTCCAGGCTTCCTTTCATGCCTTGTCTGTAGGATTCATACATTTTCCACTCTTGGTGGATAATGTAGATCTCTGACTCATGTTGGTGATCTGTTTATTTTACTTTAATGAATAAACAAAAAAAAGGCTTCTGATGGACTCCTGGGTGCCAGTTTGTGCTATGATCAGCTTCCCAAGGTCCTTGTTGATGTCATCTGTGCTGTATTTCCAAGGAATTTCTTCCCCAGATGGTCGTTGCTAACAACCTCGTTAGTTTTGTCTAGAGCTGGATTCATCTCCAACCTACCCAGGCCACAACCTCCTTGCTTGACTGCTGAATCCCATCAACCACTCTTTTCAAACAGCAAAAGTGATTGGCCGAAGACACACTCCACCTGATAGATAGACCATTATTAACATAACAGAGAAAACTCTGTTCCCAGATTATATCCAAATGTTTAAACCAAAAAAAAAAAAAAAGAGCCATTGCTGAGTCCCACTCACGTACGGTATTCATGAGGAACCTGTACATAGACCAAGGGTCAGTCACTGAAACAGAACAAGGGGATACTGCATAGTTTAAAATCAGGAAAGGTTTGCATTGGGAGTGTGTCCTTTCACCATACTTATTCAATCTGTATACTGAGCAAACGATCTAAGAAGCTGGAAGAACACAGCATAAGGACTGGAGGACGACTCATTAACAACCTACAATATTCAGATGACACAACCCTGCTTACTGAAAGTGAACAAGACTTGATGTACTTACTGATGAAGATCAAAGACTATAGCCTTCAGCATGGATTATACCTCAACATAAAGAAAACAAAAATCCTCACAACTGGACCAATAAGCAACATCATGATAAATGAAGAAAAGATTGAAGTTGTGAGGGATTTCATTTTACTTGGATCCACAACCAACACTATGAATGCAGTAGTTAAGAAATCAAATGATGTATTGCATTGGGCAAATCTTCTGCAAGAGATCTCTTTAACGTGTTAAAGAGCAAAGATGTCACTTTGAAGACCAAAGTGTGCCTGACTTAAGCCATGGTATTTTCAATAGCCTCATATGCATGTGAAAGTTAGACGATGAATAAGGAAGAGTAAAGAAGAGTTAATGCCTTTGAATCATGGTGTTGGCAAAGAATATTGAATACACCATGGACTGCCAGAAGAACAAATAAATCTTTCTTGGATGAAATACAGCCAGAATGCTCCTTAGAAGTGAGGATGGTGAGACTTCATCTCTTATTCTTTGGTCAGGAAGGACTGTTGTAGGAAAACAAAGTCCTTACCCCCTGTCGCAAAGAGCCAATGATCACAACAGCTTGAAGTGGGAAAGCAAAAGGTTTATTGAGTATCAATATCCAAAGAGACAGAATCACTTCTCCAAAATGTCTGTCTCCTCGAGCCAAGGGGTAAACATGATTATATAGGGAAATGAAGAGCCCTTGAAGTGCCAGGAATGTCTTTCTTCTTTTCTCCCCTGGTTACTCCAGACTCAGTGTCCCTCTTCCTAGGGTCGTTTTGCTTCATAGGTTATGGTTCTCAGACAAAATCAGTTGTAGGAGAGGGTTATGCTTAAAAGAATACATAATTGAAAATAACAAATCTAAAGAACTCAGCATCTGTAAAGAGGTTGGCTATTCTATTTACTTAAAAGAAAGCAAAAGGGAGGAAAAAATAGCAAGTTAGTCAGTATGATTAATGTCTACTTTAATCATGCCTGCTAGTCTGTTAAAATTCTGTACTTTTCAGTGAGGGGCCCCTTCCACTTTAGCCTCCCACAAGACCATTCCCTGGAGAAGGATATCATGCTCAGTAAAGTAGATGGTCAGCGAAAAAGAGATAGGCCTTCAATGGAATGGATTGACACAGTGGTAGCAACAATGCATAGCAGCAAGCTCAAATGTAGCAATAATTGTGAGGATGACACAGGACTGGACAGTGTTTCATTCTATTGCACGTAAGGTTGCTATGAGTCAGAACCGACTCAATGGCACCTAGCAACAAGAACATGACTTGAATGCAATAGGTTTTCCACTCCTATAAAACCAAAAACAAACCAAACTCACTGCCATCGAATCAATTCCGACTCATAGTGACCCCCATTGGGTTTCCAAGGCTGTGAATCTTTACGGAAGTAGATTGCCCCATCTTCTTTTCACAAAGCAGCTTGTGGGTTTGAACGCTGATCTTCTGGTTAGCAGCCAAATGCCTTATCCACTACACTACCAGAGCTCTTTATCTACTCCTATGTTGTTGTTGTTATTTGCTGTTGAGTCGGCCCCGACTCATAGTGACCCCTCCTTGGGTTTCCGAGGCAGTATCACTATGGAAGTAGATTGCCCAACCTTCCTTCCGAGGAGTGGCTGGTGGGTTTGAACCGCCAGCCTTCTGGTTAGCAGTCAAGTGCCTTAGGCACTATGCCACCAGAGCTCCGAGAGGTCTGGTTTTAAGTGTGGGGGGGTGGTGAGTGGCATTCAGCTAAAAGGAGGAAGAGAGTTCTCTCTTTTGGCTCTGGAAAAGATCCTTGTCTCTTCAGCTTCAGCTTCTTCCTTCTTGGCTGTCTTCATGTGACTTGACATCTAATTTCCCCCGTCTGTGCTTGCTTGCTTCTGGGACTAAACTGCTTTCTATATTTATTTTTTCAGTATCTTTGAAGTCTGCTTTTTTAAATTTTTATTATTATTTAATCTTGATGTAGAGTGTTTTTTTTTTTTTTTTACTTGTGATACACTGAAAAATTTAGGTAAGGGGGAAATAATTTTCATTACAGAATTGTATGATTTCCTCCCACAATCCTGCTTTGTAATAGGAAATGGCATTGTGATCCATTTCATTACAAGTAAAATGTTACAAAATATTTCCAAGAAAATTTTAAAACTAACTCTAACACAAAAGTCAGGCTGGAGTGAAATAAACTGGTTTCTCAGAAATCTCCACTCCAGTGAGCACAGCACACGACAGTCCAAACAAATGAGAAACTAAAACTCTCCTGATCACATGTTTCAAAGGAATTGGAGAAGGGAAAAAAAAAAAAAAAAAGGAAAATGGTATGAAAGAGAATGGATTTTAGCAGCATTGCTTCAATAGCCAATCTTTTTTTTCTTTTTTAAATGAAATGCACTCTCTTTTATGCAATAAAGTCTAACCAAGGCTAACCTTCAGGCTATCCCAAGCACTGAAATTAGAAAATACCCTGACAGTGCAATGAGCTCTTTCACCTTAGTTTCATAAATACTTCTTTCTAAATGAACCAGAAATGAGAACAGAAGCGTGTTCTGCATCAAAAGGTAGCCCTTTCATCTCATTCATGAAAGCTTCATATAGGTCATCTTTAGTTTGGACTGAAACAGGCACACTTGGTGGATAATGTAGATTTCCGACTTATGTTGGCAATGTGCATAATTTACTTAAAACAACAACAACCACAAGAAAAGACTTCTGCTAGGCTCCTGGGACTGTGAGAAGTGGGCAGGGATTGTTCCCAGTTTCTTTGCTTTGTAAGGGCTTTGCTCCATGCATTTTGGTCAGCCACTCAGCCATTACCATCTTGGAAACCTTGTGCCCCTCAGTCATCTGTACTTCACTTACCTATCCCTTTGGTCTGTTAGTGTTTCCCTGTTGTGGAATCAGAGAGGGTTCCTGGTTTTGTATTTTAAACTTACACTACATCTCAATTTACATCAGCCATCTCTCAGGTGCCCCGTGGCTAGTACAGTTAGCACAGCTCCATATAAAAATAAAGGTAACTTTAGGGTCTATTTATTCCTTTTAAACTTTATTTACCATCTTTTCTACAGAGAATGTTGGTCTAAAATGGCTATGTTATGTAGAATATAGTTTTGGTATTACTGGCAGTTTAGTGCAAAATTTAAAAGAGGGAATTTTCCAGGAACAAAAACTTGGAGCTATTTATAGTAATTACTTGGACTTTGTCAGAATGACTGGCTTTGTGTTTACCATCATCCTATTACAGTATTATAGCCATCATCCACACCCCTAGTAAGCACTTTATTTGATTATTGGTGGCAAACTTTGTGCTGGAATTGTCTATGCCATGTGTATCTAAAGTATATATTTTATTTTAATAACTCTTGACTGTCCTGGGTACAGAGAACTACAAAAATACTCAAAGATGAGAAATACTCATTGGTAATTTCCAATTTGGGTTACTGATACTTTAAAGCAAGATCAAGTATGTGAAAGCATTTAACATCTATCTCGCCAAGGCCTTACCCTCACCTCCTAACTTCCCCAGACATACACTAGAATCTTTTCCTGGTGTGAGGATTCAGGCTTTTGCTGTTGAGTTCCATTTAAATTAGATTAGGATTGTGACTTAAGCTGTGTGATATAAGTTAATGAGTCTTTTTCTTTTTAATTTTTTTTGGGGGAGAAAAATATGCACAGCAAAACATACAACAATTCAACAATTTCTACATGTATAGTTTACTGACATTCATTACATTTTCAAGTTGTGTAACCATTCTCATTGTCCTTTCCTGATTATCCTACCACCACTGACATAAACTCATTGTCCTATAAGCTTCTAAACTAACCTTTCTGATTGCTGGTGTCAATTTGATTACATATAGATATTCTTTATAAGAGCACAATGCTAGAGGCACACATTCTTTTCTAATTAAGCTAAAGTATTGTTAAGTTTAAAGATGTGTCCAGAGGATAGTTTCA
>NW_006921822.1:4373083-4375853 GCF_000298275.1 Orycteropus afer afer
TGCCCATGTAACTCTCTCTGTCTTTCTCATCCTCAATGCTGCCATATTGGTCACTCACATTTGGTACATTGCCCTTCTCTTCACCTAAATCAATATTTATCTCTATCTATCTAATAGCATTCCCTCCCCTTCCCTCCCACCCCTGGTAACCAACAAAGAAAATGTCAGGACAGTAGTTTTAAGGAGTAAAGAGTCATAGGTCGATTGTATAAAACTTTTTAGGTGACCCAATAATAATAATAATAAAAACTCACTGCCATCGAGTTAATTTTGACTTAGCAACCCCCATTTGGTTTCCAAGGTGGTAAATCTTTACAGAAGTATATTGCCCTACCTGCCTTCTGTGGAGTGAATCACCAGCCTTCTGGTTAGCAGGCAAATATCTTAGGCACTGCACCACCAGAGCTCCTTTGGTGATCCAACAGAATGAAGAAATTATGGAACAGTATCATTACTATCTTTGCATTCCTATTACCAGTAATAATAAATACATCTTGATTGCATGTTTGGGCAACTTTAGACTGCAGACGTTGGTAAAAATTTTCAATTTCTTCATCTTTGGCTTTAGTGCTTGGTGTGTAACTTTGCTTGGTTGTTGTTGTTGTTGTTGTTGTTGTTATGTGCCGTCGAGTCAAACCCGACTCATAGCGACCCCTCCTTGGGCTTCCGAGGCAGTATCACTACGGAAGTAGGATTGCCCAACCTTCCTTCCAAGGAGTGGCTGCTGGGTTTGAACCACCAGCCGTCTGGTTAACAGGCAAGTGTCTTAGCCACTATGCTACCAGAGTAGTAGTATTAATTGGTCTTCCTTGTAGGCATGTGGATATTATCCTATCACTTCAATAGATCTTGAAACACTCTTTTTAACAATGAATGCAATGCCATTCCTCTTCAATTTGTCATTCTCAGCATAGTAGACCATCTGATCGTCCAATTTTAAATGCCCAATACCAGTCGATTTCAGCTCACTAACCAAAAAAACCTAACTCATTAACGCCAAGTCGGATCCAACTCATAGTGGCCCCTCCTTGATTTCTGAGGTGGTATCATTACGGAGCTCTGGTGGCATAGTGACTAAAGCATTTGACTGCTAACCAGAAGGCTGGCAGTTCAAACTCACCAGCCACTCCTCAGAGGAGCTCTGGTAGCTCACTGCCTAAGGCACTTGACTGCTAACCAGAAGGCTGGCATTCAAACCCACCAGCCACTCCTCGGAAGGAAGGTTGGGCAATCTACTTCCATAGTGATACTGCCTCTGCAACCCAAGGAGGGATGTCTATGAGTCAGGTCCGACTTGATGGCACATAACACACGCACACACACACACACACACAGCCACTCCCCTTAAAAGGAAGGTTAGGCAACCTGCTTCTGTAGTGATACCACTTCAGAAGCCCAAGGAGCGGTCGCTATGAGTTGGATTCGACTGGACAGCAGTGAGTTTGTTTTTTTTTTTTTGGTTTATCATTACAGAAGTAGATTCCCCAACCTTCCTTCTGAGGAGTGGCTGGTGGGTTTGAACTGACAGCCTTCTGGTTAGCAGTCAGATGCCTTAGGCACTACACCACCAGAGCTCCCTTTCAGGTCATTAATGCCTAGAATATCAACACTTTTGCATTCCATTTCACTTTTGAAAAATTCTAATTATCCTAGATTCATATTTTGTACATTCCATGTTCCAATTATTAATGGATATTTGTAGCTGTTTCTTCCCATTTTGAGTCATGCCCCATCAGCATCAGTGGTTAGAAAATATGGCCTTGGTGATAGAAATGATCATTGGAGAACTTTGTAAATTCATTGCAAATACCTTTTTTCAACAATGTAAATGGTAGAAGATAATCCAAGAAGCTGGACTATATGAAGAAGAAAGTGGCATGAGGATTGGAGGAAGAATCATTAACAACCTGCGATACGCTGATGACATGACTTTGCTTGTCGAAAGTGAGGATGACCTGAAGCACTTACTGATGAAGACTGAAGAATACTGTTTGCAGTATGGATTACATATCAATATAAAGAAAACAAAAGTCCTCACAACTGGACCAATAAGCAGCATCACGAAAAATGGAGAAAAGATTGAAGTTGTCAAAAGCTTCACATTGCTTGGTTCTACAATCGACACCGATGGAAGTCAGGACATCAGATGATGTATGGCACTGGGCAAATTGGCTCTTCAAGTGCTGAAGAGCAAAGATGTCTCCTTGAGGACTAAGGTACACCTGACACAAGCCATGTTATTTTCATTCACCTCATATGCATGTGAGAGCTGGACAATGAATAAGGAAGACCAAAGAAGAATCGATGCTTTTGAGTTGTGGTGCTGGCAAGGAATGCTGAAAGTACAGTGGACTTCTAAAAGAACTAACAAATCTGTCCTGCAGGAAGTGCAGCTGGAATGCTCCTTGGAAGTGAGAATGGCCAGACTTTGTCTCACTTACTTTGGTCATGTTGTCAGAAGGGATCATTCACTGCAGAAGGATGTCATGCTTGGTAAGGTGGAGGGTCAACAAAAGAGGGGAAGGCCCTCAATGAGATTGACTGACACAGTGACAGTGGCAATAGGCCTAAGTATAGCAAGGATCATGGAGCTGGTGCAGGGCCACACGGTGTTTTATTCTGCTGTGTATGGGGTCGCTATGAGTTGGAGACAACTCAATGGCATCTAACAACAACAACAACAAAACGCCAGCTATACAAGTAGACTATACCAGATGGAATACACAGGAATCAGATAAACTGTATCTGTGAAAAGAGATGATGGACAAGC
>NW_006921822.1:4376153-4383122 GCF_000298275.1 Orycteropus afer afer
AAAAAAAAAAAAAAAGACCAAAATGGATGTCAGAAGAGACTCTGAATGGCCTTGGACTCCATTTACTCTTGAATGGAGAGTAGCTAAAATGAATGGAAGAAATGATGAAATAAAAGAGCTGAACTGATTTAAAAGGGCAGACAAAGTAATATATTATAATGAAATGTGCAAAGACCTAGAGTTAGAAAACCAAAAGAGAAGAACACACTTGGCATTTCTCAAGCTGAAAGAACTGAAGAAAATAATTCAAGCCTTGAGTTGTAATATTGAAGGATTCTATGGGCAAAATATTAAATGATGCAGGAAGCATCAAAAGAAGATGAAAGGAATAGAGTCATTGTACCAAAAAGAATTGGTGAATGTTCAACTATTTTAGAAGATAGCATATGATCAAGAGCCAATGGTGTTGAAGGTAGATGTCCAAGCTGCACTGAAAGAATTGGCAAATAACAAGGCTTCAGGAATTGATAGAATACCTATTGAGATGTTTCAACAAATGGGATGCAGCAATGGAGGCAGTCATGCATTTATGCCAACCAATTTGGGAAACAGCTACTTGGCCAACTGACTAGAAGAGATCCATATTTGTGCCTACTCCGGAGAAAGGTGGAGCAATTGAATGTGGAAATTATCAAACCATATTATTAATAAGACACGCAAGTAAAATTTTGCAGAAGATAATTCAAAAACAATTGCAGCAGTATATTGAGTGGCAACTGCCAGAAATTCGAGCTGGATTCAGAACGAGGGATATTTTTGTTGATGTCAGTTGGATCTTGGCTGAAAACAAAGAATAACAGAAAGATGTTTATCTATGTTTTATTGTCTATGCAAAGGCATTTCATTGTGTAGATCATAACAAATTATGGATCACATTGTGAAAAATGGGAATTCCAGAACACTTAATTGTGTTCTTAAGGAACCTGTACATAGACCAAGAGGCTGTCGTTCAAACAGAACAAGGGAATGCTGTATGGTTTAAAATCAGGAAAGGTATGCATTGAGGTTGTATCCTTTCACCATACTTATTCAATTGTTGTGCTGAGAAAATAACCTGAGAAACTGGGCTATATGAATAAGAACGTGGCATCAGGATTTGAGGAACACTCATTAACAACCTGTGATATGCAGATGACATAGCCTTCCTCACTGAAAGTGAAGATGGCTTGAAGCACTTACTGACAAAGATCAAAGACTGCAATGTTCAGTACATATTACACCTCAATATAAAGAAAATAAAAATCCTCACAATTGGACCAATAAGCAACACCATGATAAATGGAGAAAAGATTGAAGTTGTCAAAGATTTCATTTTACTTGGATCCACAATCAACACCCATGGAAGCAGAAGTCAGAAAATCAGACACCGTATTGTGCTGGGCAAATCTGCTGCAAAAGACTTCTTTAAAGTGCTAAGAAGCACAGATGTCACTTTGAAGACTAACCCAAGGCATGGTATTTTCAGTCACCTCGTATGCATGTGAAGGCTGGACAATGAATAAGGGAGATTGAAGAAGAGTTGATGCCTTTGAATTGTGGTGTTGTCAAAGAATACTGAAAATACCATGGACTGCCAAAGAACTAACAAATCTGTCTTGGAAGAAGTGCAGCTGGAATGCTCCTTGGAAGCAAGAATGTACAGACTGTCTCACCTACTTTGGTCATTTTGTCAGAAGGAAGCATTTCCTGGAGAAGGATATCATGCTTGGTAAGGTGGGGCATCAGTGAAAAAGTAGAAGGTCCTCAGAAAGATGGACTGACACAGTGGCTACAATGATGGGCTCAAGTATAGGAAGGATTTGACAATGGTCCAGGATCAGGCAGTGTTTCATTCTGTTGTACACGGGGTCACTATGAGTAAGAGCTGACTCAACGTCCTCTAACAACAACAACAACATTAATATCATGCACAAGTAAGATTTGTTGAAGATAATTCAAAAACAGTTGCAGGGACATTGACATCGAGAATGAACCAGAAATTCAAGTCAGATTCAGAAGAGGATATGCAGGATATCATTGCTGAAGTCAGATGGATCTTGGCTAAAAGGAGAGAATTTCAGAATTACCTGTGTTTTATTAACTGTGCAAAGGCATTCACTGTGTGAATCATAACAAATTATGGTTAACACTGTGAAGAATGGGAATTCCAGAACACTTAATTGTGCTCATGGGGAACCTGTACCAAGTTGTTGTTGTTGTTGTTATGTGCCGTCGAGTCGGCCCCGACTCGTAGCGACCCCTCCTTGGGTTTCCGAGGCAGTATCACTACGGAAGTAGGATTGCCCAACCTTCCTTCCAAGGAGTGGCTGGTGGGTTTGAACCGCCAGCCTTCTGGTTAGCAGTCAAGTGCTTTAGCCACTATGCTACCAGAGCTCCTATACAAAGACAAAGAGGAAATCATTCCAATAGAACCAGGGGATATTGCATAGTTTAAATTTAGGAAAGGTGTGCTCAGACTGTATCCTTTCACCATATTTATTCAATCTGTGTGCTCAGCAAATAATCTGAGAAACTGGATGATATGAAGAGGAACAAGGCATCAGGTTTGGAGGAAGACTCATTAACAACCTGTGATGTGCAGATGATTCAACCTTGCTTGTTGAAAGTGAAGAGGACTTGAGGCACTTACTGATGAAGATCAAAGAGTACAGCATTCAGTATGGATTACATCTCAACATGAAGAAGACAAAAATCCTTACAACTGGACAAATGAGCAACATCATGATAAATGGAGAGAAGGTTGAAGTGGTCAAATATTTCATTTTACTTTGCTCCACAATCAACGCCCATGGAAGCAGCAGTCAAGAAATCAAGTGATGTATTGCACTGGCCAAATCACCTGCAAAAGACCTCTTTAAAGTGTTAAAAAGCAAAGAGGTCACTTTGAGGACTAAGATGTGCCTGACCCAAGCCATGGTATTTTCAGTAACCTCATATGCATGTGAAAGCTGGGCAATGAGTAAGGAAGAATGAAGAAGAGTTGACGCCTTTGAATTATAGTACTGTTGAAGAATCTGCTTTCTCTTTGAGCTAAGAAAAGGTTCTGATGCCAGCAGACTTAAGTGTATAACAAAGGATTTCCCCTGTAGCCATCAAATCCTTTTTGTTATTGTTGTTGTTAGGTGCACTTGGATCTGTTCCAACTCAGCGACCCTGTGCACAACAGTACAAAACAATGTCCTTCACCATTCTCACAATCCTTGCTATGCTTGAATTCATAGTTGCAGCCACTGTGTCAATCCATCTTGTTGAGGGTCTTCCTCTTTTTTGCTATCTACTTTACCAAGCATGATGTCCTCCTCCAGGGACTGGTCCCTCCTGACAATGACTAAAGTTTGAGAGGTGAAGTCTTGCCATCCTCTCTTCTAAAGAGTATTCTGGCTGTACGTCATCCAAAACAGATTTGTTTGTTCTTCTGGCAGTCTGTGGTATATGCAATACTCTTCACCAATACCATAATTCAAATGCAACAATTCTTCTTTAGTCTTCCTTATTTGTCATCTAGCTTTCACACGCATATGAGGTGATTGAAAATGCCATGGCTAGGGTCTGGCATATCTTAGTCTTCAAAGTGATAGCTTTGCTCTTTAGCACTTTAAAGAAGTATTTACGATCTCTTGAAGCAGATTTGCCCAGTGCAATATTGTTGTTAATACTGCTTCCGTGAGCGTTGATCCAAGTAAAGTAAAATCTTTGACAACTTCATTCTTTAAAACTCCTCACAACTGGATCAGTAAATAGTATCATTATAAAGGGAGTAAAGATTGAAGATTTGCAAGTAGAATATTGAATAAACTTCAAATCAATTTTTATAAATTGGCTTAACATGATTTTTATGTTAACACAGGTCACAGAAAGACACACTTTCTTCTCTACCTTCCTATGCTGGCTCCCAAGAGTAAAACTTCCTATCAATAGAGTTAGATACTGTCATAGAATGAATGAATTTGACTCAAAGGCAATGAGTTTGGTTTTGTTTTGGTATTTGCGAGTCAGGCAACACTTCTGACTAGAGATCACAGTGGTCCAAAGATGGGAGAATTGACAAAAATTCTTATACTCCATCTTATCAACATCATCGTGGAAATGGGGCCAGAACAGAACTGATATGACACATTTTTTCGAAGAACAATTAAAATAATTATGGATTTACCTTAAAACATACCTCTAGTGTGACCTTTAAAGTTTCTATTTCTTGAAACTGCATGTAAATGATTCTTTAAAAGAGCACAATACCCATGGGAAAATGGTCTTCACTAAGGTATTTATCGTGCTCAGTGAAGGAGAGGGTCAGTAGGAAAGGGGAAGACCCTCAACTGGGTGGATTGACACAGTGGGTGCAACAGTGGGTCCAAGCACAGCAAGGATTGTGAGTGTGGCACAGGACTGGGCAGTGATTGTTCTGTTGTACATACATACGGTCGCTATGAGTTGGAGCTAACTTGACAGAACCTAATACCAAAAACAAAGTATTTACTAAACTATTGTGTGACTTAAAGTTGACTTTATAAACTAGTTTCTTCACGCTTCAAGGTTCAAGAGAACATCTCATGGCAATGGTCTGGGTGGGTCCTCCAACTACATGGACCTCAAAACTCTGGATTTCAAGAAAACTAAACTCTATTACCTTTGCTAGGTAGCCTTGGTGAACTAGAAGCATGAGAGACTGAGACCCAGGCTCAAGCTGGGCTGCTGCATGACCTTGTTGTCTGTTGTGTTAGGGAAGTGAGATGATTGCCCCATTTGTTCAAGAACCATAGATTGGCTCTCACACAGTAGAATGGAGATAATACAATCATCCTTCACACATTTAGAATCTTGCTCAGCAGGAAGCTAGACATTTTAGGGGAACAGCAATTATTTCCTGTATCACAGAAAGTGCTGCTATCTGCTTATATAGGTTTCTGTGTATACTGACTCAAATGTCAACTGTCAGGAACCTAGGCTTCTACTGTTATGTAAATGGAAGCTTTTGGTGTGGCTAGATGACAAGTTAAATGTCATAAGCTTAGTCATGTACGTCTTGCATCAGACTAAATGAGTAAATAAAGACATAAGAGGGTGGAGTAAACCTATCATAATTTGGAACATATTTTGCTCTGTTTTTTTCTCTATTTTTCACTCTATTTTTGTGGCTTAACTCTAGGCAATAGATCTCTATGGGTTGTTTTTAATAAAATAAAACAAGTTTAAAGCTGCTAGTTGGCCTGTGGGGGTCACACTTCCAGGCCCTAGGAAAGAGTAGAGAATGGATATGAAGGGGCAATCAGAAATACCCAAAACACCCTTATTGGCAAATCCATCAGCAAATCTGTCACCTCTACCTTGAAATAGTTCAGAATTCAACCATCACTTGCCACCTCCTTCATTACCTCCCTAATCCAAGCCACTCTTTCTCCCTGGACAATTGCATTAGCCTCCCATCTCTATCCCTTTCATTCAGCTTTATGTTTTAGAGCACTTACCTGGAAAATAAACAAAACCAAAATCACTGACATCAAGTCAATTTTGACTCATAATGACCCCCATTGGATTTCCAAGGTAGTAAATCTTTATAGAAGTAGATTGCCCCATCTTCCTTCTGCTGAGCAGCTGGTGGGTTTATACCTCCAACATTCTGGTTAGTAGTCAAATGCCTTTGGCACTGTGCCACCAGAGCTCCTTTTTCGAACACTTAGGACCCTTTAAAGTATTATATTTGTTAATTCGCTTATTGTCTATTTATCCTGGAATGTGAACTCCATGAGATAATGGATTTTATCTGTTTTTTCACGGCTGTGAAATTCCTTGTACATTGTAGATGCTCATGAAACACCAACTGATTAGGTTAATTAACTCGTCACCACTCTAATGTGATTTGGTTTCTCTTATTTGCATCCAAAGAATCCTAGGTGATTTAGGTATGTTCCATGCAACCTCATTTTTTTTTTTTTAATTTATATATGCAGTTTAAAAGGCTGGAAATATATTTTTAAATATTAGAAGTGATTATCACTGGAAAGTGGGATTATTGATTAATCTTTTTCTTTGATTTTAATACTTTTGAAATTTTCTACAGTGACCTTATATAATACTTGTAAGTAGATTAAAAATAAGTTTATTTTTAAAGTATTGACTAGTGTCAACCAGGAGCTCTGGTGGCATAGTGCCCTAAGGCATTTGATTGCTATCCAGAGAGCTGGCGGTCCAAACTTACCAGCCACTCCTCAGAAGGAAGGTTGGGCTATCTACTTCTGTAGAGATAGTACCTCAGAAACCCAAGGAGGGGTTGCTATGAGTCAAAATTGACTCAACGGCAGTGAGTGTGTGTGTGTCAACCAGATCTTCTAGTAAAGTTCTTTTTCCTCTCTTGACTCCCACCCCTTTTCTCACAGTGGCATTGACAAACCCTTTCCATTGTGCTGAATCCATTCTCTACCCTTGTCTACTCTGCTCTGTGCCCTATGAAGCTGATCCAGACAGATTGCAACAAGCTAGCCCCCGAGCTTCCAGTTGGATTTAGCTAATGGGAGTCACCAGCAAGAGAGCTAGAAGGTGAGAGGAGAGTAAGATCAGATTATTTCTTTCCCCTAGTTTCCTCCTACCAGCTTCCTGTAAGTTGGCTATGCCTTTTTACCAAAAGACCACAGTTCCTATCAGGTGGTCCTTTCCAAACAGCTTTCTCTGCTCCCTCTTCTAGCTCCTTCAGGCCTAGAGATGTGTAATGGTTCCCAACTATTACTAAACCCATTGCTATTGAGTAGATTCTGACTCACAGCAACTCCATTTGTTTTGTTTTTAATTTTTATTGTGATTTGGGTGAAACTATACAAAGCAAATTTATTTTCCATACAGCAGTTCACATACACTTTGTCTCATGACATTAACTGCAATGTCCCACAGTTCAACAGCTCTCTTCCCACTTCCTCCTCATAGTTACCTCTTCCTTGTATCCTTCCGTCTCATGCACTCCTGCCCCCTGGGCATACA
>NW_006921822.1:4384631-4388298 GCF_000298275.1 Orycteropus afer afer
TGTGATTGACTTATTTCACTCAGCATAATGTCCTCCAAGTTCATCCACATTATGTGGTGTTTTGCGGATTCTATGTTATTTTTTAGGGTTGCATAGTATTCCATTGTGTATATATGCCACAGTTTGGTTATCCATTCTTCTATTGATGGGCATCTAGGCTGTTTCCATATTTTTGCTATTGTAAATAGTTCTGCGATGAACACAGGTGTGCATATATCTGTTTGTCCTAGCTCGCACCTTCTTTAGGATATATACCTAAAATGGAATTGTTGGGTCAAATGGTATTTCTAATTCCAACTTTTTAAGGAATCACCATACTGCTTTCCACAATGGTTGTATCATTTGACAGTCCCATCAGTAGTGTATGAGAGTCCCAATCTCTCCACATCCTTGCCAACATTTGTTACTTTCTGTCTTGTTGAACTTTGCTACTGGTAATGGGGCAAGATGGTATCTCATTGTTGTTTTGATTGGCATCTCTCTAATGGCTAATGATCATGAGAATTTCTTCATGTGTTTGTTGGGCACCTGAACATCCTCTTTGGTGAAGTGTCTATTCATGTCTTCTGTCCATCTTTTAATTGGATTATCTGTCTTTTTGTTGTTGAGGTGTTGGAATTTTCTATAAATTCTAGAGATAAGTCCCTTGTCAGATATGCCATTGCCAAATATTTTTCCCAATCTGTAGGTTGTCTTTTGACACTTTTGGAGAAGTCTTTTGAAGCATATAAAAATTTAATTTTTAGAAGGTCCCATTCATCTAATTGATCTTCTGCTGTTTGTGCATTTGGGGTTATGCTTGATACTCTATTTATGCCATATATTGTTGATGTTGTTGTTAGGTGCCATCGAGTTATCTCTGACTCATAATGACCCCATATGCAGCAGAATGAAACATTGCCTAGTCATGTATAGCCTGTATAGCCTCACGATCCTTGCTATACCTGAGCCCATCGTTGTAGCCACTGTCAACCCATCTTGTTGAGGGCTTTCCCCTTTTCTGTTGACCCTCCACTTTACCAAGCATGATAGCTTTTTCCAGGGATTGGTTTCTTTTGATGACATGACCAAAGTAGGTGAGACAAAGTCTGGCCATTCTCACTTCCAAGGAGTGTTCGGCTGCACTTCTTCCAGGACAGATGTGTTAGTCCTTTTAGCAGTCCATGATACTCTTAGCATTCTTCTCCAACACCACAACTCAAAAGCATTCATTCTTCGGTCTTCCTTATCCATTGTCTAGCTTTCACATGCATGAGAGGTGATTGAAAATACCATGGCTTGGGTTAGGTGCACCTTAATCTTTAAGGAGATATCTTTGCTCTTCAGCACTTGAAAGAGTTCATTTGCAGCAGATTTGGCCAATGCAATATGTCATCTGATGTCTTGACTGTTGCTTCCATTGGTGTTGATTATAGAACCAATAAATGAAGTCCTTGACAACTTCAATCTTTTCTCCATTTATCATGAAGCTGTTTTTGGACCAGTTTTGGGGATTTATGTTTTCTTTATATTGAGGTATAATACATACTGCAGACTGTAGTCTTTAATCTTCATCAGTAAGTGCTTCAAGTCATCCTCACTTTCACCAAGCAAAGTTTTGTCATTTGCATATAACACATTGTTAATGAGTCTTCCTCCAATCCTGAGACCACATTCTTCATATAATGCAGCTTCTTGAATTATTTGCTCAGCATACAAATTGAGTAAGTATGGTGAAAGGATACAACTGTGACACACTCCTTTCTTGATTTTAAACCATGCAATATCCCCTTGTTCTGTTTGAACGACAGCCTCCTGATCTATGTACAGGTTCCTCATGAGTACAATCAAGTGTTTGGGAATTCCCATTCTTAATATTATCCATAATTTGTTATGATCCACACAATTGAATGCTTTTGCATAGTCAGTGTAAACATCTGTCTGGTATTCTTTGCTTTCAGCTAAGATCCATCTGACACCAGCAATGATATCCCTCATTCCACATCCTCTTCTGAATCCAGCTTGCATTTCTGGAAGCTCTCTGTCAATATATTGCTGCAACTGTTTTTGAGTTATCGTCAGTAAGATTTTACTTGCATGTGATATTAATGACATTGTTTGATAATTTCCACATTCTGTGGGAAATTATGCCATATACTAGGGCCCCTAAATTTGCTTCTATTTTCTACTTGAGGAACTTTATAGTTTTTGGTTTCACATTTAAGTCTTTAATCAATCTGGAGTTAGTTTTTGTGTATGGGGTGAGGTACAGATCTTGTTTCATTTTTCTGCAAATGGATATCCAATTTTGCCTGCACCATTGTTAAAGAGACCATCTCTTCCTCATTTAACAGATTTCAGCCCTTTGTCAAAGATCAGCTGACCAACAGTCGATGGATCTATTTCTGAGTTCTCAATTCTATTCGTTTGGTCTATGTGTGTGTCATTGTACAAATACCAGGCAGTTACTATACTGTGGCTGTATAGTAGGTTTTAAGATCTGAGAGCATGAGGCCTCCTACTTTGTTCTTCTTTTTAAATAGTGCTTTGCTTATCTGCGGCTACTCCATGTTTTATAGAGCAGAACAGAACTGCGTACAGTTTTATTGGCCATAATCTTTACAGAAGCAGACTGCCAGGCCATTCTTTCACAGTGCTGCTGAGTGGGTTCAAATCACCAACCTTTCATATTAGCAGCTGAGCCCAAACCGTTTGCACCATCCAGAACCTTCAACTATTACTAGCCCTGGGACAATGCACCATCCCTTGTTCTTTTTATAATCTTTGCTCACAACTCTGTAAACTCCCCTCAGATTACTCAATTAGAGTGTTTTGTGTAGTTTGAGGAGCTCTGATGGCAGAGTGGTTAAAACATTCAGCTGCTAACCAGAAGGGCAGCTGTTCAAACCCACCAGGTGCTCCATGGGAGAAAGATGAGGCAGTCTTCTTCCATAAAGATTTATAGTCTTGGAAACCCCGTGGGGCAGTTCTACTCTGTTCTGTATGGTTACTGTGAGTTGGGATCAACTTGACGGCAGTGGGTTTTTTATGTCTTTTCTGCTAGAATCCCAATCAATACAACATTCAATGCCATCCTCTTCCACTTGCTCTTGGCAAATGACCTCTTCTTCTTTTTTTATTTTACTTTATTTATAACTGAGAAGGTTGAGGCCTTCTCCACCACCTTTCTTGGCTCTCCTCAAATAGCTACACATCATCCTCTACTGAACGTTGTCTATATATTGGTCTGCTTTTGTGTCTAATATTCTGGACCTCTCAGAGCACATCTTGCTTCATGGCAGGGCACTGTCCTGTTTTCCTCTTACCTCTAAGACTTTTCTCCTTCATACGTTCTTTTCCTTCTTCCATTCCTTAACTCTGGGTGTTGCCAAAGTCTCAAACCTTGGTTTTACTATCTTGAGATTACACACACACCCACACACACACATGCACCCCCGCCACACACACACATATATATTTTAAGAAGGAACCTTAGCAATTTTCATTTTTTTTAAAAAAATTTATTCAGATAATTTTTCTAATATATGCTTTCTGTCCTAATCATTCAACTAAGATCCAATCCTTTAATCTCTCTAAGAGTAGAACTGGGAGCTCTGGTAGCATAGTGCCTAAGGCACTTGACTGCTAACTAGAAGGCTGGCGGTTCAAACCCACCAGCCACTCCTCG
>NW_006921822.1:4388398-4391530 GCF_000298275.1 Orycteropus afer afer
ACTCCTCGGAAGGAAGGTTGAGCAATCCTACTTCCGTAGTGATACTGCCTCGGAAACCCAAGGAGGGGTCGCTATGAGTCGGGGCTGACTCGACGGCAAATAACAACAGCAACAACAAGAGTAGAACTGCCCCCATAGTGTTTACTAGGCTGTAATCTTTACAGGAGCAGAATGACACAGCTTTCTCCTTGGAACAGCTGGTTGGTTCGAACTACCAGCCTTTCAGTTAGGAGCTGAGTGCTTAATCACTGTGCAACCAGAGCTCTTTGAGACAGTAATAAACCAAAACAAAACTCACTGTCAATTCTGATTTGATAGCAACCTTAGAGAATAGAGCAGAATTGCCCTATAGGATTTCTAAGGCTGTAAATCTTTACAGAAGCAGACTGCCACATCTTTCTCCCGTGGAGTGATTATTGGGCTTGAACTCCTGACCTTTTGGTGAGCAGCCAAATGCTTTAACCACTGTGCCACCAGAGCTCCTTGAGATTGTAATAGTACCTATTTATTAAGGTACTTGACAGAATTAGTGTATGAAACACTTAGCATAGTGGCTAGTGTTCATAAATATGTATATCTCAGTAATAAAGGAATTTGCATGTTTTCTATTACACAGAATCTCCATTGGGAGTTTAGAGAATGGAGTGAATAACTGTACCTGGATAGAATAACTGTACCTTGGATAGTCAGGAAAAGGTTAGGAGAAAAGGTTGAATTTCATTTGGATTCTTAAAGGATGAGAAGGAATTTTTCCAGGTTGTTTTAATTTGGTGAGTGCAGGAAGAATGTGAAAAAATTTTAGTGAAGTGAGGCTAGAAGGGTAAAACAAGGCAAATTGGAAAGGCATTGTGTCTATGCAAAATTATTTGGACTTGATTAGTAGTTCCCCAAAATCTTTAGTGTTATGATCAGAGTCTCCAAAATTATTGGCCTGATAACCAATGACTATATAGATAAAAAAGCATATTGATTCAGATATATGTGTATGATTCCTGTAGATAATACAAATTTTAAGGTATTTCTGAATTTATAGTAACTTTTTGGCACTTTCTTCTCTGTCAATTAGTGAATCCTAAAACAAGTACTATGAGTTCTGTGTCAGTTAGCAATATATTGCCTATAAGCCCATGTCTCGGAAGGCAGTTTGGGCAATCTACTTCCGTAGTGATACTACCTTGAAAACCCAAGGAGGGGTCATGATAAGTCGGATCTGACTCAACAGCAGTATGTTTTTTTGCAAAGCTCCAAATGTGCCATTTACAACTGCTCTACAAAAATGGATCTGAGACTGTAAACATTTCCCTTTGCCAACTGGTACAGTATAAAGTTTTGTCAGTCAAAGGCTCTGGAGAGACATTTCAGGAGAAAGAGGTCTTCCTTCTCATTCCAATATACTACTCTTAGCAGCCACTGCAGCCCACGTGGCCTCTCCAGTGCTTGGCTTCCACAGCCCATGAGACTTCTCCAGTGCCTACCTCATGCAGTATATGTTTCTTCTGCAGTTGTCGGTAGCTTCCCCCAGGTCCTCCCTTGGGAGCTTTTATAGCAGAGGGCTTCCAGTGAGACACTTTCCATGAACAGCTTTCCCCAAGATCCTAGCAGGGAGACTTCCAGCAAGTTCCATCACAGCACCACACTGATTTCTCTGCCATTTGATGACCTATGACCATACACTCTCTAGCAATGTCTGGATCTCAGCCCTGGGTAGGATAGGGACTCTTCCATGGTGCTCCATTTCAACCCTAAAGGTAGTAGCTACTCCTTATATCTGGTTATATCTCTGTATATATTACTTCTTGATATTCAACACTTTGTTTTGCCAATCCCTGTAATAGTTAGGGATCCTTTGGATTAAACTTTCCCTGTTCAAATTACTGTGTGGTTTTTGTCTTCTGTTGGATGCTTTCTGATATAAGCCCTAAAGTACTGGAAGGGGTCCTCACATGAAATGTTTTAGCACTATTGGTCTTGTTGTTGTTGTTATGTGCCATCGAGTCGGCCCTGACTCATAGCGACCCCTCCTTGGGTTTCCGAGGCAGCATCACTATGGAAGTAGGATTGCCCAACCTTCCTTCCAAGGAGTGGCTGGTGGGTTTGAACCGCCAGCCTTCTGGTTAGCAGTCAAGTGACTTAGGCACTATGCTACCAGAGCTCTGGTCTAGGTGAAGGCAAATCAATAAAGGATTGTATTAGGGGACTGACACGATGAAATTTGTGATTTAGAAGATCATAAGAGTAAGGAAAAGCTAAGAAATAATGAGGTTTTTCCTGAAATAGACTCTATATTCCTTTTATACTTCCTTTTATATTCCCTGAATCTTACAGACACTAGAAAAGCCTGTAGAACTGTATATTCATTTTATCGCACTAACTTAATGTACTGATAAGGATTCAGTTGCAGGAAACAAAATCTTCTCTTGACAACTTCAGCAAAAATGGTTTTTAAAGCTATTAATTGTTTACAGGATGATTGGGAAGGCTGAGGAAACAGACTTTTAGACTGAGCTTGTTGGAATGGTGCCCAGAGCTGTATTACAGCACTGGGCCACCAAGGATTTGCTGTTCTTTGTAAGGGAATTGTTATTCTTACCATGATTGGGAAGCCCCCTCTACTAAATCAGGAAGCTGTGGTTAGAGTGCTGCCTCCAGAACCAAACTGCCATCATTGATATCTATATTATCAAATAGATGCCTCGAACCCTGCCTCTCTTTCTATTTAATTGCAAATTCACACTTCTGCTGAATGCATCTGATTGGTGGAACCTAAATCATATTCAGAACCCTGATTGAAAAGGTCTAGGAAATGAAGTTACATTAGAAAAGTCTAGGGTACCATTTTGGCTCTACCTCTCATTCCAGCTGCTGGTGTGGTGAGTAGTTTCATGCAGGCTTTGAGTAGGTTTGTGAAGGTGCCTTTGGATAGTGTCTTGCCTCTGGTTAGCACAGTGGTAAGAGGCACAGACAAGAGTCCACCCTGTACAAATGCATGTGAGTCCCAAATGTGCTTGGGGGTTAATGCTTGGAGGGGGGGACGTCACACCCTTGACCAATTGGATAGGAGCTAATGGTTAAATGCTCTCCCCCTTTTCTTTCTGATATATATATATATATATATATATATATATATATATA
>NW_006921822.1:4393352-4394569 GCF_000298275.1 Orycteropus afer afer
ACACACACACACACACACACACTGTTATAATATGTATTTAATAAGATTGCTCAGAAGACTCAGTGGGATAAAGTACCAGTTGCCTGTAGAGGTGACCAACTTGATAATGCACTCTTGTGTTGGCTTCCCTCCTCCCTTCTTTCACTTCCTCTGTGACCACATTCCCCAAAACCACTGCCCATATATTTATGTTACGGGGAACTCCAGGCTAAGATAGTAAGTTGTACCTTTACAACTTTTGTGATATCAACTCAACTCACTGCCATCGATCGATTCTAACTCATAGCAACCCCCACTGGGTTACCAAGGCTGTAAATCTTTATGGAAGAAGACTATCTCATCTTTCTTAAATAGGGTGGCTGGTGGTTCAAACCACTGACCTTTAGGTCAGCAGCCAAATGCCTTAACTACTACACTACCAGAGCTCCTCTGCAATATAGGAATATACATTTTAAAAAGTTGAAATAGAAGTTCAGCAAGCCAAACTCTAATGTCTGTTGTACAACAGAATGAAACATTGCTCAATCCTGTGCCATCTTCATGATAGTAGGTATGACTGAGTCCATTTTTATGGCCACTGATCAATAAGGTTTTCATTGGCTAATATTTGGAAGTAGATTACCAGGTCTTTCTTCCTAATCTGTCGTATTCTAGAAGATCATCTGAAACCTGTCTTCTATGGGTGACCCTGTTGGTATTTCAAATACTGGTGGCATAGGTCCCAGCATCATAGCAACACACAGGCCACCATAGTATCATAAATTGACAGACAGATAAGTGGTGGTCCATAATATCTACCATAATAATCTATCACGATCTATCAAATATCTATCATTAAAAGATAGGTAGTTGGCAGATGGTATTATGCCAAACCTAGAACTGACAAAACTGTGCTCCAGTAGATTCAAAGGTTTCAAGGGCACACTGAGAATATGCGAAGAGATAGAAGTAAGAGATTTTCTAGTAATGTTTAATAAACTCTCAGATGCTCAAGGAAATTAGCAAAACAATTCTATCTATCTTACACAGAGAAAGAAAAAGACAGATCAATGTATTTACTCAAAGAAACATAGATTCAGGAGGCTGTCCTTCGAACAGAACAAGGGGACAGCATGGTTTAAAATCAAGAAGGAAGTGCATCAGGGTTGTATCCTTTCCCCACACTTATTCAATCTATATGCTGAACAAATAATCCAAGAAGCTGGACTATATGAAGA
>NW_006921822.1:4395679-4399958 GCF_000298275.1 Orycteropus afer afer
AGTGTGTACTAACTAAATTGCTATTAAGTTGATGGCTTTATTTGCTTAGGTTTATTCACTTGTTCTCTGAATTTTATTTTTTCCCTTCACTCAAATCAATAAATGTCTACCCTCTGCTTAGTGGTTTACCCACCAAGCTGCCTCTTGTAGGCATCAAAGATTATTTCTTTTTTTGTGAAATCCTTTTCTTGATTTTTTAAAATAGTGGTCTCATATACTATGTATCCTTTTGTGATTGATCAACTTCACTCAGCATAATGGGCTCTAAGTTCATCCATATTGTGAGAGGTTTTGCAGATTCATTATTGTTCTTTAATGTTGCATAGTATTCCATTGTGTGTATGTACCATAGTTTGCTGATCCATTCGTCCATTGGTGGACATTTAGCTTGTTCCATCTTTTTGGTATTGTGAATAGTGCTGTGATGAACATGGTGTGCATATATCTGTTCATGTCAATTCTTTTATTTGTCTGGGATGTATACCTATCCTATATACTTAGTAGTGGGATTGCTGGATCATATGATATTTTTATTTCCAGCTTTTTGGGGAAGTGCCATACCATTTTCCATGGTGGTTGCACCATTTTACCATCCCACCATTAGTGTATGAGGGTTCCCATCTCTCCATACCTTCTCTAGTATTTGTTGTTTTCTGCTTTTTTGAACTTTGCCATTAGTGCTGAGGTGAAATGAGGTCTGCTTGTTGTTTTGATTTGCATCTCTCTAATGGAGGAAAAGGGAGGGACCAGGAGTGGCCTTGGGGACCTCAGGAGTGGCAGGATATCCAGGTAAAAAGGGGCGGGAGGCAAGGCTAGGCCCCAGGCCCCCTAGAGCCAGGAAAGGGAGGGACCAGGAGGGACCAGGGACCACAGAGTGGCAGGTTTCAGATAGAAATTAGGTAAGAGGAAGGTGCAGAGGTTTCCAACAGCTAAGGGAGACAAACTTGTCTGTCAGTTTGTCATCCTGTGAGGCTTGTACATTGCTGTGAGGCTTGAGGCTGTGCCACTGGTATTTCAGACGCCAGCAGAGTTGCACATGGTGCACAGGTTTTAACACAGCTTACAGACTAAGACAGAGTAGGAAGAAGGAGGAGGCCATCCACTTCTCAAAAATTGGCCAGGGAAAACCTTATGAATAGCAGAGAAACACAGTCTGATACATTGTTGTTGTCAATCCCAGCATAGTAGATCATACAGTTGTCTGATTCAAAATGGCCAAAACCAGTCCATTTGACAACCATATGATCTACTATGCAGGGAAGAAGGAGGAGGCCATCCACTTCTCAAAAATTGGCCAGGGAAAACCTTATGAATAGCAGAGAAACACTGTCTGATACATTGTTGTTGTTGTTGTCAATCCCAGCATAGTAGATCATATGGTTGTCTGATTCAAAATGGCCAAAACCAGTCCATTTGACAACCATATGATCTACTATGCAGGGATTGACAAATTGAAGAGGAATGGCATGGCAGTCATCATCTCAAAAGATGTTTTAAGAGCTGTCCTGAAGTACAATGCTGTCAGTGATAGGATAGGATAATATCCATATGCCTACAAGGAAGACGAGTTAATAGGACTATTATTCAAATTTATGCACCAACCACCAAAGCCAAAGATGAGGAAATTGAAGATTTTTATCAACTCCTGCAGTCTAAAATTGACCAAACATGCAATCAAGATGTATTGCTAATCACTGGTGATTGGAATGCAAAAGTTGGAAACCAAGAAGAATCACTGGTGGTTGGAAAATTTGGCCTTGGTGACAGAAATAATGCTGGAGATCGCATGTTAGAATTTTGCAAGACCAACAACTTATTCATAGCAACTACCTTTTTCTACAACACAAACGGCAGCTATACACATGGATTTCACCAGACAGAGTACACAGGAATCAGATTGACTACATCTGTGGCAAGAGGTGATGGAAAAACTCAATATCTTGAGTCAAAACCAGGCCAGGAGCTGATTGTGGAACAGACCATCAACTGCTCATATGCAAGTTCAACTTGAAGTTGAAGTCAATTAAAACAAGTCCACAAGAGCCAAAATATGATTTTGAATATATCCTTCCTGAATTTAGAGACCATCTAAAGAACAGATTTGATGCATTGAACACCAATGACTGAAAACCATAAGAATTGTGGGATGACATAAAGAACATCATCCGTGAAGAAACCAAGAGGGCATTAAAAAGACAAGAAAGGAAGAAAAGACCAAAATGGATGTCAGAAGAGACTGAAACTTGCCCTTGAGTGAAGAGTAGCTAAAGCAAATGGAAGAAATGGCAAGATAAAAGAGCTGATCAGATTTCAAAGGGCAGCTCAAGCAGACAAAGCCAATTACTATAATGAAATGTGCAAAGACCTGGAGTTAGAAAACTAAAAGGAAAGAACATGCACAGCATTTCTCAAGCTGAAAGAACTGAGGAAAAAATTTAAGCCTTGAGTTGCAATATTGAAAGATTCTATGGGCAAAATATTGAATGATGCAGGAAGCATCAAAAGAAGATGGCAGAAATACACAGAGTCATTGTACCAAAAATAATTGGTCAATCTTCATCCATTTCAGGAGGTGGCATATGTTCAAGAACCAATGGTATTGAGGGAAGAGGTCGAAGCTGTGCTGAGGGAATTGGCGAGGAACAAGGCTCCAGGGATTGACAGAATACCCATTGAGATGTTTCAACATATGGATCCCCCTCTGGAGGCACTCACTCAGTTATGCCAAGAGATTTGGAAGACAGCTACCAGGCCAACTGACTGGAAGAGATCCCATATTTGTACCCATTCCAAAGAAAGGTGATCCCACAGAATGTGGAAATTATCGAACAATATCATTAATATTGCATACAAGTAACATCTTACTGAAGATAATTCAAAAATGGTTGCAGTAGTATATTGACAGAGAACTTCCAGAGGTGCAGGCTGGATTCAGAAGAGGACATAAAACAAGGGATATCATTGTTGATGTCAAACGGATCTTGGCTCAAAGTAAAGAATACCAGAAAGATGTTTACTTGTGTTTTATTGACTCTGCGAAAGCATTTGATTGTGTGGATTATAACAAATTGTAGATAACATTGAGAAGAATGGCAATTCCAGAACACTTAATTGTATTCTGTTAAGTGAGGAATTGTCCATGACCAGGAGGCTATCATTCAAACAGAAAAAGGGAACACTGCATGGTTTAAAATCAAGAAAGGATTGTGTCAGGGTTGTATACTTTCCCCATATTTATTCAATCTGTATGCTGAGCAAATAATTTGAGAAGCTGGACTATATGAAGAAGAACGTGGCATCAACATTGGAGGAAGAATCGTTAACAACCTGCGATACGCTGACAACAACTTTGCTTGCTGAAAGTGAGGATGACTTGAAGCACTTACTGATGAAGATTGAAGAATACAGTCTGCAGTATGATTACACCTCAGTATAAAGGAAACAAAAATCCTCACAACTGAATTGTTGGAGAAAAGATTGAGGTTGTCAAAGGCTTCACATTTTTTGGTTCTACAATCAATGCCAATGGAAGCATCAGTCAGGACATCAGACAATGTATAGCACTGGGCAAACTGGCTACAAAGGACCTCTTTCAAGTGCTGTGGAGCAAAGATATCTCCTTGAGGACTAAGGTGCACCTGACACAAGCCATGGTATTTTCAATCACCTCATATGCATGTGAGAGCTGGACATGAATAAGGAAGACTGAAGAGGAGTTGCTGCTTTTGAGCTGTGGTGTTGGTGAAGAATGCTGAAAGTACCGTGGACTGCTAAAAAAACTAATGGGTCTGTCCTGGAGGAAGTACAGCCATAATGCTCCTTGGAGGCGAGAATGGCCAGGCTTCGTCTCACCTACTTTGGTCATGTTGTGAGAAGAGACCATTCTCTGGAGAAGGATGTCATGCTTGGTAAGGTGGAGGGTCGACGAAAGAGGGGAAGGCCCTTAACGAGGTGGATTGACATGGTGGCGGTGGTGATGGGCTCAGGTGTAGCAGGAATCGTGGAGCTGGCTCAGGACTGGGCAGTGTTTCATTCTGCTGTGTATGGGGTTGCTATGAGTCAGAGATGACTCAATGTCTCTTAACAACAACAATGGCTAATGATTGCCAGCATTTCTTCATGTGTTGGTTAGCTGCCTGTATGTCTTTTTTGGTGAAGTATCTTTTCATGTTCTCTGCCCATTATTTAATTGGATTAATTGTCTTTTTGTTGGTGAGGTTTTCTGTAAATTTTAGAGATTATCCCCTTGTCCAATATATTGTTGCCATTTTTTTTTTTT
>NW_006921822.1:4400138-4418812 GCF_000298275.1 Orycteropus afer afer
GAAGGAAGGTTGGGCAATCTACTTCCATAGTGATACCGCCGCGAAAACCCAAGAAGGAGTTGCTATGAGTTGGGTCTGTCTCGACTGCAGTGTGTTGTTGTTTTGAGTCATCTATATTGTCTGCTTGTATTTGTACATTTTTTAGTTATATTTGATAGTAACTTTATGCCCTAAATTAGGTCCCCTACGTTTGTCTCTATTTTTAATTTGATGGTCTTTATGGTTTTAGGTTTTATGTTCAGGTCTTTGATCTAACTTGAGTAATTTTTTATATATGTTGTGAGATAGGAATCATGTTTCATTTTTCTGCAAATGACTATCCAGTTTTCCCAGTACTGTTTATTTATTAAAGAGATTATCTCTTTCCCATTTAATGAGTTTTGGCCTTTTGTCAAAGACCAGCTATCCAAAGGTGGGTGGATTTTTTTCTAGATTCTCAATTCTGTTCCATTGGGCTATGTGTCTGTTGTTGTACCAGGCTATATCAGGCTGTTTTAACTACTACGGCTGTATAGTAGGTTTTGAGTTCAGGAAGTGTGAAGCCTTCTATTTTATTCTTCTTGGTGGTGATTTACTTATCCAGGTCTTTTTCCTTTCCATATAAAGTTGGTGATTAGTTTTTCCATCTCTTTAAAGAAAGATGATAGAATCTGGATTGTGACTGCATTATATCTGTAGATCCCTTTAGTAGTGTTGATATTTTCATGATGTTAAGTTTTCCTATCCATAAGCATGTTATAGTCTTTCATTTACGTTGAATATATTCTGTGTCAATTGATATAATCATGAGGTTCTTTTCCTTTGTTTTATTTATGTAATGAATTATGTTGATTTTTTTTTCTAATGTTGAGCCATCTTTGCATACTGGTATGAATACTGCTTGGTCTCACTCAAACTCACTGCTGTCAGGTTGATTGTGACTCATAGAGACCCCTCCTTGGATTTCTGAGGTGGTATCTGTATGGAGGTAGATTGCCTAGTCTTCCTTCCAAGGAGTGACTGGTGGGTTTGAACTGCCAGCCTTCTGGTCAGCAGTCAAGTGCCTTAGGCACTATGCCACCAGAGCTCCTATTCATGATGTATTATTTTTTGGGTATGCTCTGATGGTGCTGTGTTTAAGGGATGGGGCTGCTAACCAAATGGTGGGTGGTTTGACCCCACCAGCTGTTCCTTGTGAGGCAAAGGAGGCAATCTACTTCTGTAAAGATTTACAGCCTTGGAAACCCAGTGGGGCTCTCTGCAAGTCAGAATCAACTCAGTGGCAGTGGGTTTATTTGTTTGTTTGCTTTATATTGTTGGAATATATTGGCTAGAATTTTGTTTAGAATTTTTAGGTCTATGTTCATGAGGGATTTTGGTGTTTAATTTTCTTTTTTAGTGATGCCTTTGCCTGGTTTTGATAGCAAGTTTATGCTTGCTTCATAAAATGAATTCAGGAGTATTCCCTCCTTTTCTATATTCTGGAATAGTTTGAGTAGAATTGGTATCAGCTCTTCTCTTAATGTTTGATAGAATTCTTGCCAGTGAAGCCATCTGGGCCAGAACTTTTTTTTTGTTGACCTGTTCAATTTCTTCTTTTGTTATGGATCTACTCAAATTTTTTACCTCAGTCAGTTTTGGTTTAGCTAGGTAGTGTATTTCTAGAAATCTGTCCATTTCTTCTAGGTTTTGTTGGAGTACAGTTCTTCCTAGTATCCTGATATTATTCTGTTTATTTCAGTTGGCTCTGTTGTGACATTACCCATTTTGTTTCTTATTCATGTTATTTGCATCTCCTCCTCCTTTTTCTTTGCTAAATTTGCTGGTGGTTTGTCGGTTTTATTAATCTTTTCCAATAATCTACTTCTAGTCTTCATGATTTTTTTTATTGTTTTTCTGTTTCATTTATTTCTGCTCAGATATTTATTATTTCTTTTCTTTTGGTGACTGTATACTTTTTTTTCCTGCTCTTTTTCTAATTGTTGAAGATGTTGGGTTAAAGGGTTGATTTTGTGTCTCTCTTCTTGTTTGATGCATGCACTTATTGCTATAAATTGCCCTCTGAGCACTGTTTTGCTGAGTCCCAATGATTTTAGTATGTTGTATTTTCATACTTGTTTGATCCAAGGAATTTTTACATTGTTGATTTCTTCAATTACCCGTAGTTTTTAAAAACCAAAAACGAAACCCACTGGCATCAAGTAAATTCCTATTCATAGTGTTACTATAGGATAGAGTAATACTTCCCCATGGGGTTCCCAAGACTATAAATCTTAGGGAAGCAGACAGCCTCATTTTTCTTCCATGGTGGATTTGAACCACCAACCTATTGGTTAGCAGCCAAATGTCTTAGCTCCTAGTTGTTTTTAAGCAGGGTGCTATTCAATTTTCATGTGTTTCCTTTTTTTCCCCTCATATCCCTATTGATGACACTTAATTTTATAGCATTGTGAGCTGAAAAGATGCTTTGCAGTCTTTTGTTGTTTTTAAATTGATTGAGGCTTACTTTGTGGTCTAAATTATGGTCTACTCTGGAGAATGTTTCATGTGTGTTGGAAAAGAATGTATGCTGTGGTGTTTTGGGGTGAAGTGCTCTGTATCTATTTATGTCTATAAGGTCAAGTTTGGATTGTACTGTTTAGTTCTTCTGCATCTTTGTTTAGTTTCTTTCTAGTTGTCCTATCCTTCATTGAAAATGGTGTATTAAAGTCTCGTACTATTATTGTAGAGTTGTCTATTTCTCTTTTTAATTCTGCTGAAGTTTGATTTATGTATGTTGGAGCTCTTTCATCGAGTGTGTAGGTATTTATTATGGTTATATCCTCTAGTTCAATTGAGTCTTTAATCATTATGTAATGTCTTTCCTTGTCTCTTAGGGAGGTCTGGTAGCATAATGGTTAAAGAATTTGGTTGCTAACCAAAAGGTTCAAACCCACCAGCTGCTCTGCAAGAGAAAGATGAAGTAATCTGCTTCCATGAAGATTAACATCCTTGGAAATCCTATAGTGCAATTCCTCTGTGTTCTAAAGGGTCACTGTTTTGGTTATCTCATGCTACTCTTACAGAAATACCACAAAGGGGTGGTTTTAACAAACAGGAGTTTTATTTTCTTACAGTTTAGGAGGCTATAAGTCTGAGTTCAAAGTGCCAGCTTTGGGGGCTGGATGAAAGCCTCTCAGCCTTGGGCTTCAGCTCTTGCCTCTTGCTCCTGGTCCACTGGAGATACAGGTGTCTCTTCATTCAGGCATATTAAGGCAGCGGCCTGAGGTAAGCAGGCCTGGGGCTTGGAGGCTGCTTTTTGCTTGGGTGTGGCTCTTTATTAAGGTCAGGGCTGAGGTAGGTAGCCCAGGGTTTGGAGGTTGCTTTTCTCTTGGGTGTGGCTTTCTATAAAGGACAGGGTTTGAGGTAGGCAGGCCAGGGGCTTGGAAGCTGTTTTTCACTTGGGTATGGCTCTCTATTTAGGTCAGGGCCTGAGGTAGGCAGGTGCAGAGGGGTAGGAGTCAAAATTGTCTGTCAGTTTGTCATTCTGTGGTGGCTTATGTGTTGCTGTGAAGCTGGAAGCTATGCCACCATGGTGCAAAATGCCAACACAGTTACTCATGATAGAGAGGTTTCAGTGGAGTTTCTGGGCTTAGGCAAACTCATAAGGAGGAAGAGGCCATCCACTTCTCAAAGAATTAACCAGTAAAAACCTTATGAACAGCAGTGAAACAGTCTGATATATTACTGGAAAACTTTATGAACAGCCCTGAAACATTGTATGACATAGTGCTGGAAGATGAGCCCATCAGGTCAGAAGGCACTCAAAATTTGACTGGGGAAGAGCTGACTCCTCAGAGTAGAGATGACTTTAATGATATGTGTAGAGTAAAGCTTTCAGGACCTCAAATGGCTGATGTAGCATGACTCAAAATGAGTAGAAACAGACGCAAACATCCATTAATAATTGGAACATGGAATGTACGAAGTATGGCTCTAGTAAAATTGAAAGTTGTCAAAAATGAAATGAACTGCATAGAGATCAATATGCTAGTCATTAATGAGCTGAAATGGACTTGTTTTGGCCATTTTGAATCAGACAACCATATGATCTACTATGCTGGGAATGACAAATTGAAGAGGAATGGTATGGCATTCATTGTCACAAAGACTGTTTCAAGATCTGTCCTGAAGTGCAACACTGTCAGTGATAGGATAATATCCATATGCCTACAAGGAAGAAGAGTTAATATTACTATTATCCATATTTAAGCACAAACTACCAAAGCCAAAGATGAGGATATTGAAGATTTCTACCATTTTCTGCAGTCGGAAATTGATCAAACATGCAATCAAGATGTGTTGATTATCACTGGTGACTGGAATGCAAAAGTTGGAAACAAAGAAGAGTTACTGGTAGTTGGAAAATAGGGCCTTAGTGATAGAAATAACTCTGGAAATTGCATGATATAATTTTGCAAGACCAGTGACTTATTTGTTGCAAATACCTTTTTTCAACAACATAAGCAATGACTATACACGTGGACCTCACCAGATGGAATTCACAGGAATCAGATTGACTACATCTGTGGCAAAAGGCAATGGAGAAATTCAATATCTTTGGCCAAAACAAGACCAGGAGTTGATTGTGGAACAAACCATCAACTGCTCATATACATGTTCAAATTAAAGCTGAAGACAATTCAAACAAGTCCAAGAGAGCCAATATATGATCTCGATAATATCCCTCCTGAATTTAGAGACCATTTAAAGAATAGATTTGATGCACTGAACACCAATGACCGAAAACCAGAGGAATTGTGGGATGACATCAAGAACATCATACATGAAGAAAGCAAGAGGTCATTAAAAAGATGAGAAAGGAAGAAAACACAAGAATGGATGTCAGAAGAGACTCTGAAACTTACCCTTAAGCGGAGAGTAGCTCAAGTAAATGGAAGGAATGACAAGATAAAAGAGCTGCTTGAGATATGAAGATTTGAGATTTTGAAGATTTCAAAGAGAAGCTTGAGAAGACAAAGCCAATTACTATAACAAAATGTGCAAAGCCCTGGAGTTAGAAAACCCAAAGGGAAGAACATGCTCAGCATTTCTCAAGCTGAGAACTGAGGAAAAAATTTAAGTCTCGAGTTGCAATATTGAAAGATTCTATGGGCAAAATATTGAATGATGCAGGAAGCACAAAAGAAGATGGAAGGAATACACAGTCACTGTACCAAAAAGAATTGGTTGATGTCCATCCATTTCAGGAGGTGGCATATGATCAAGAACCAGTGGTACTGAAGGAAGAAGTCAAAGCTGCACTGAAGTAATTGGCCCCAGGAATTGACAGAATACTCATTGAGATGTTTCAACAAACAGATGCCCTGCTGGAGGCACTCATTTGTTTATGCCAAGATATTTGGAAGACAACTACCTGGCCAACTGACTGGAAGAGATCCATATTTGTACCCATTCCAAAGAAAGGTGATGCCACAGAATGCAAAATTATCGAACAATATCATTAATATCACTCGCAAGTAAAATCTTACTAAAGATAATGAAAAAATGGTTGCAGCAGTATATTGACAGAGAAGTTCCAGAAATACAAGCTGTTTTCAGGAGAGGACATGGAATGAGGGATATCACTGCTGGTGTCAGATGGATCTTAGCTGAACACCAGAAAGATGTTTACTTATGTTTTATTGACTATGCAAAAGCATTTGATTGTGTGGATCATAGCAAATTATGAATAACATCGAGAAGAATGGGAATCTAGAACACTTGATTGTATTCACGAGGAACTTATACATGGATCAGGAGGGTGTCATTTGAACAGAACAAGGGAATACTGCATGGTTCAAAATCAAGAAGGGAGTGCTTCAATGTTCTATCCTTTCACCATACTTAATTCAACTTGTATGTTGAGCAAATGATCTGAAAAGCTGGATTATATGAAGAAGAATGTGGCATTAGGATTGCAGGAAGACTGATTAACAACCTGTGATATGCAGATGACACAACTTTGGTTGCTGAAAGTGAGGATGACTTGAAGCACTTATTGATGAAGATTAAAGACTACAGCCTGCAGTATGTATTACATCTCAATACAAAGAAAACAAATCCTCGCAACTGGTCCAATAAAGAGCTTCACAGTGGATGGAGAAAAGATTGAAGTTGTCATGGATTTCATATTACTTGGATCTAGAATCAACACCAATGGAAGCAGCAGTCAAGACATCAGATGACATACTGCATTGGCCAAATCTGCTGCAATGGACCTCTTTCAAGTGATGAAGAGCAAAGATGTCTCCTTGAAGACTAAGGTGCACGTAACCCAAGCCATGGTATTTTCAAGCACCTCTTATGCATGTGAGAGCTGGACAATGAATAAGGAAGACCAAAGAAGAGTTGATGCTTTTGAGTTGTAGTGTTGGAGAGGAATGCTAAGAGTACCATGGTCTAGTAAAAGGACTAACAAATCTGTCCTGGAGGAAGTGCAGCCAGAATTTTCCTTGGAAGTGAGAATGGCCAGACTTCGTCTCACCTACTTTGGCCATGTTGCTAGCAGGAACCATTCCCTGGAGAAGGATATCATGCTTGGTAAAGTGGAGGGTCAATGAAGAAGGGGAAGGCCCTCAACAAGATGGATAGACACAGTGGCTACAACTATGGGCTCAGGTATAGCAAGGATTGTGAGGCTAGTACAGGATCGGTCAGTATTTCGTTCTGCTGTGCATAGGGTCATTATGAGTCAGAAATGATTCAACGGCACCTAACAACAACAACTTCATTCAGGCAGCTGCTGGCTGCTGAAGCTAACAAGCCCAAGGATGACAAATAAAGTGGCACAGTTCCAATATTGCCAAACAACATGACAGGCCACTAGTTGAAGTCCAGAGACAGTCCCAAGATTGGCAGGCTGCTAAATGAAGACTCAGCTATGTGACAGGTCCAAGGGTGCAAAAAAGCTGCAGAGATTTTTCTCAAAACTTCTGCTTACATACTAGAAGCAGACCACATCCCTAAAGCAGCTACTCAGCTGCTCCAGTAGATTCCACCCTGGAGTTGATTACCAGTCTCATCATGTGTAATAACTACATTCAGCTGCCCAGCCACTCAAAACCAGGCCCAGCCAAGGTGACACACAACTTAACTACCACAGTCACCATGAGTTGGAGTTGGCAGTGGGTTTAGTTTTGGCTCCTTGTCTCTTATAGTGGTATTTGTCTTAGTCTATTTTATCAGAAATTAATATTGCCACTCCTGCTTCTTTTTGATGGCCATTTGTTTGATACATTTTTTAAACCTTTGATTTTTAGACTATTTTTGTCTTTGTGTCTATGTCCCTTACAGACAGCATATTTATGGGCATGTTTTCATCTCCATTCTGCAAGTCCCTGTCTCTTGATTGGTGCATTTAATCAATTTACATTGAGTGTAATTATTGACAAGCACGAACTTATTGCTTTCATTTTTTTACTTTTGTGGTGTTGCTGATTTCTTTGTCCCATACAATTTTCCATACTGAGCTCTTTTGATTTAGAATTTTCTAATTATTTCCTTTGCTGTTATTGTTTTATAATTTGCTAAATATTTATGACTTTCCTCTTTTATCATTTTGATGAAAAGGTTTATTAATTTTCTTTGAGGTTACCCTGTGATTTATTATTTTCTTCCCAAGTATAAACAGTCTTTTGTATCTCAAAATTGTCTTAACTGCCTCTCTTGAAAATATCCTTGAAAAAAAAAAGCAATTAAGTACTCAAAGCAATCCCTCAAAGGCTAAGAAGGAATGGAAAATGCTATTTACTTAGTGTTTACATTTTATTAGTTGTTATAAATAATCTAAAGATGATTGAAAGTATATGAGAGGATGTGGGTAGGTTATATGCAAATACTGTGCTATATTACATAAGGGACTTGAGCATCCACGAATTTTGGTATCCATGTAGGGATGTGTCCTAGAACCAATTCCTCACAATTACCAAGGAATGATAGTATATAATTCTAGGTTGACAGCTCATCAAATTTGTTATTCTACTGTCTTCAGGCTTTCATATATTTGTTGAGAAGTAAGCTTTTTGCCTAATTTTCATTCCTTGGAAGTATAGATTTTAAAATATTTTCTTTGTTTCTAGAGTACTGGTTTCACTATAATATGCTTCTCACTGTCATCAAGTTGATTTTGACCTACACAGACTTCCAGAAACCCCCACCTTCCTGTAAATCTTTACAGAAGCAGACTGTTCCATCTTTCTTCCATGGAGCAGCTGGTGGATTCGAACCACCAACCTTTTGGTAAACAGCCAAATGCTTTAACCACTATACTACCACAACTCCAAAAATGCGCTTAGGAGAGACAATTGTTTTATATATCCTGCTTAGGATTCATAATTGAAGAACTGTGAATAAGTGCCTTTCATTGGTTCATGAAAGTTATTCAGTCTTCAAATATTGTTTCTGCCTCATTCTTCTTTTCTCCTCTCATTTTTGGAACTCTAGTTAGGTATATTAGACATTTTCCTATATTCTTCTTGTTGCTTAACCTCTCTTTCATCTTTTCCATTACTTTGACCTTCTGTGCTGCATTCTACATAATTTCCTTAGACTTATCTTCCAGTTCACAATTTTTATCTTTAACTGTGGCTATTAGCTTGTCCATTGAATTTTACATTTTGATTCTTAAATTTTTCATTTTTATAAGTTCTAGTTGATTCTTTTTCAAATCTGCTTGGTCATTTCTATAGCCTTTTATTCCATATTCATATTTTTAAACCTTTTTATTATTATTGTTGTTGTTACTCCTTTGAACATATTACACATACTATATATTCCCTGTCTAATAATTCTAATATCTGAAGGTTTATGGGTTTGAATTTTCTGTTGGTTATTACTGCTGGGTTTTGCATTCAATGCTTTTTTTTTTTTTTTTTTTTTAATTTATGAATTTCATGCATGTTGTGATTCCTGTCCTCATATTCTTTGGAACTTTATCTGAGGAAATTCTTTAAGCTCTGAGTTGAAGATGGGCTCTTCCAGAGAGAATTTCCATATTCTTCTGTATGGCAAATTATATGTCCCAAAGATGGTGACAGTAATGTCCTCCATTCCACAAGCTCTTCTCACAATGTGGCTTTGACAGTCCTCCCATTCAGAAGTGGGGTTTCTGCTCCTGCTACTTGCATATAGGGAGGCTTATGACTAACGCAAAAGTGACTCTACGTGACTTCCAGGGCTGGGAAATTAAAGGCAATATAGCTTCTACCTCATCCTCTTGGGATACTTTGCAATCATCATGCTGTAAGAAAGCCTGTGTAGCCACATGGAAAGGACACATGTAGTTATTTTTAACAGTTTCAGCTAAAGTCTCAGCCCTTAGCCAGAATCAGACTTGTGGCTCAGAGAGTTTCAGATGATTCCAGCTTCCAGCCACTGAGTCACCCCTGGTCTTCAACTCTTCCAAGTAGGTACCAGACATCATGGAAGAGACAAATTGTCCCTGTTGTGCTTTTTCCAAATTCTTAAGCCACAGAATCCATAAGCATAATAAAATGATTGATGTTTCACCATTGAATTGGAGGAGAGGGATTATTATTAAGCAACCTATAACCTGAGTACTCTGCCAAGTACCTGCTAGAACAAGACCAACTGAAGACTACTTTAAATTAAAGTCTAGGGTTGAGGGGTTTTGGCCACCTAAAGTAGTTTAAACTCAGGCTACAAACCTGCGTGAGGCTGGTTTGTAAGTATGCGTTCTTAGAAGAGATATTTTTTTCCTTCACCCAAAGCCATGGTCCAGAGTGGAAATTTCCTTTGTGGTCCTATGGTTTGGGGCTAAGAGCAGACAACAGGTTTATTTCTAGCCTTAGTGTTTATCACACTTTAGTTTGGTTGAGCTTCTACTAGACTCCTCATTTTGGGCAGGCCTTGGACTTTTTCTCCCGTCCCCTATTCCCTGCAAATTAAAAAAAAAAAGAAAAAGCAAAAAACCTTGGTGTTTTAAGTTCACCGAGGTTTGACAAATGCCCCTAAAGTGAAACCAGCTTCACTGCTTCTTTTTTATTTTGGTTCCCACTTTTAGTTTTGGCCTGTGCAAATACTTTTTTCCCCTGATAGCACTGTGATGTGTTTAAAAAAAAAAAGATGCTTTGTGTATTATAAACAAAATTTTTGTTGTTTTTCAGCAGGTAGCTTGATCCACCTTCATTTTTTGGTGTGGTGAATCAATAATTGAGAGCACTATTAATACCAATTTAGTGAGGGACTGAGTGTTCAATTTGCTTATTTTGAAAGTTTGTGTTTCTTCAGACTTCCTTACTGCTGTCTGCTTTTTGACCACTTCATTGTGCTTCAGCATTCACAAACAACACAGAGAGGAAAATAAAGGCAATAAAACCCAATCCTTATATTGTCCCTCCTAGTTAACATCTCAGGTCATTGAAACAGTGTTAAAGAGGAGATACTTTAGGCTAAATGACATTTTTGTGTAACTCTGTGTAATAGTCCCTATGACTCTAAATATTTTAGTAATACTGCTTCTTGTAATGTTGATTATAAATGACCCTATATAGATCAATGTATAATCTATAAATCTATAGATGCTTATTCAAGATTCATGAAGGCTTTAATCTACTCAAATAACACAGCTTAAGTTTCAAAAGAGAAACCATAAGTGTAGTAATGTTCAGTAGTTATGATGGTTAATGTTATATATGAACTTGGCTAGGCTATGATTCCCAATATTATGCAATTATCCTCCGTTTTGTGATCTGATGTAATTATCCTCCATTTTATGTGTTTTAAATCTGAAACCTCTACGTGTTAATGAGGCAAGATTAATGTGGAGCGTATCTAGAGTCACACTCTTATTCAAGTTATGCCCTTGATGTAACGGGAGTTTCTTTGAGGGTGTGGCCTGCATCCAATATATATGGATGCTCTGGCCAAGCTCTCTCTGGTCTGGCTTCTGCATCTGGCTCTCCATAATCTGATCTCCAGCTCTTGGGACTTGAGTTATCAACTCAACCTGCTGATTTTTGGTTTATCAGCCCCTGCAACCACATGAGTCAGGAGAAGCCTCCAGCCTGACACTTGACCCATGAGTTTGGGACTTGCCAGCATCCACAACCTTGTGAGCCATTTTCTTGAGATAAATATGTATATTTATATACATATGTACACTTAACTGGTTTTGCTTCTCTAGAGAACCCAGCCTAAGATAGTAAGATATTTTAAATTGAAAGTCACCCAGTCTACAAACTAACTGTAATTCATAAATAATTACTTAAAAGATTTGGAAGAATCATTATTTGTTACTCAAATTAGTTCAAAATTTATAGTATAGGCAATGTATCAATTTTCCTCAATGAAAATCTTATGAAGGCTTTTCTAAAAATTTCAAATTATTTTTGGAGATAATAAGATATAACACAAAGAACAGATGGAGAAACAAAAGTAAATACCTGTTTTATCAAAGTAAGTTGGAATTTGGGTTTAAGTACTGCGAGAATTATAATTACTGTTCTCTCAGACTAATTTAACTTCAGTGTAATTACTCAGGCTTAATGAAAGTTCTCACAACATATGAAAGAATATGATGACACTTGGTGGGGGATTTGGGAATTCTGGCAATCTAATAATAAACGGATGCTACAATGAGGCTTTTAAAAGAATAGCAAGCTTGTTTTCTTATATTCTGAGTAATCTAGGGCATTTTCTTAAATTAAAGCAGAACATTCAAGATTTTCAGGAAGGGGTGGTATAAAACATAGTTACGTAATAAAAATAAAATCAAGTTTTCTAGAATAAATAAAATATGCATAGAGAGCATGTTGTTGTTGTTGTTATGTGCCGTCGAGTCGGCCCCAACTCATAGCGACCCCTCCTTGGGTTTCCGAGGCAGTATCACTATGGAAGTAGGATTGCCCAACCTTCCTTCCGAGGAGTGGTTGGTGGGTTTGAACCGCCAGCCTTCTGGTTAGCAGTCAAGTGCTTTAGCCACTATGCTACCAGAGCTCCCATAGAGAGCATAGGAACAAGAAAAGTTAAAATTTAGAAGTAGGGAGGGAAGTTTACCTTCAGTTCAGGTGGCTAAAAGAGGGGAGAGCCAAGAGCTGGAAGAAAAGAATGTTCCAGAGAGAACTGTGAGAGGGCAAGGCAGGATCCAGGCCACTACTGAGGACTTCTGGGAACAGGTCTCCAGAAACCATCACTATCTTCCAGATCTTCAATTCGAGGAAGGCAGAGTACCACTTGAGGAGGAGAGCCTTGAAGAGCTGTGGATTTTTGACCTTCATCTCAGGTACCATGAAACAATTTTGATCAGCTTCATTTCTGGACCTACCTCCTAATAACATTTGTGATTTCATAGGCCGTTGGTGGTTTTTTAGAAATTATTTTGTGTTAATATATAAAATCCCTTTCATGGATCAAACAGTCTGTGATTTCCCACTTAGAGATAAAAGGCTTACAAGGAAAATTGCTGACTGTGGTAATTCACTGAGATAAACTCATTCCTACACTATGAGTCGGGGCCGACTAGACGGCATGTAACAACAACAACAACAACAACACAAAAGTGAACAGTTAATTAACAATAATAAATTACTGATATGCAAGACCTTTTGGTTTTGAGATGAGAGAGCTCAGTGTAGGCAACAAGTGGAGCAGAGGAGTGGGGAGAGTTGAAGAAAGGAGAGACTTGGGCTCTCTTTTCTATCTGGTCTCTTTATCTTCAATGTTAGAAATTTTTGTGGCAGTATTTTTATGTAGCAGATTTGATGGACCTTTCACCTGTATGCTCCATAGAGCTACCAAGGTTGAAGCACAATATATGAAGCTGGTTTTGTTGTTGTATTATTTGATTCGTAGTGCCATCAACAGCATTAAGGAAGAATATTATTTCCACAAAATAGATATCTCATTGAATGCATGCAAACTAACTTCTCTAATTTCTTGTGGTTTATTCAAATGAGTGATCATCTTTTTTTCTTTCCTCCCCGACAAGTCAGCAGCCCTTACTTGTTAGGTACTATCTTACTTACTTTATATCCTAACTCCTTCCCCAAAACATTTCAGTCTGCTTGCAGGAAATATACATTATCAAAATAAACCATGCATGGCTGCTTAAGGAGTATTGGAATTTGTTGCTCATCACTGGAAGGGAACAAAAATTTAGAACTGACAGACTGGTCTGAGATGGTGTTCTATAGTATCAACATGCCAATGGAGCAGGTTGAGGCCTGGTATCTGCAGGTAGCAATAGCCAGCATTTGGGTGATTCAAATCATGCCATTTCAGGAATTCACTTTGCTTATTCTACTTCATAGGAGCTCTGGTAGCATAGTGCCTAAGGCACTTGACTGCTAACCAGAAGGCTGGTGGGTTTGAACCTTCCTCCTCGGAAGGAAGATGGGGCAATCTACTTCTGGAGTGATACTGCCTCGGAAACCCAAAGAGGGGTCGATTCAATGGCACAAAACAACAACTTCATAAGTCATTTTTCAAAGGGCACTTGATAACCCGTATAAATCGTTCTGTAAATGGAGGAAACTTTTTTTTTTTTTTTCAAACATTTCATTGTGGTTTAGGTGAAGTTTATAGAGCAAATTAGTTTTTCATTCAACAATTTATACACATTTGGTTTTGTGACGTTAGTTGCAATCCGCTCAACATAACAACACTCTTCCCACTTCTCTTCTAGGTTCCCTGTTTCCATTGTCTTTCTTTCCTGCCCTTTCCTGCCTTCTGAACTTTGTTTTTGGACAAATACTGCCTTTTGATCTTGTGGGGGGGGGGGATAATTATGAGGAGTACATTCCTCATGGGTATTACTATTCATGTTATAGTCCTGTGTATTGTTTGGCTGGAAGGTGACCCCAGGGGGATGTGTTCAGTTAGTGGAGGAAATGTTTTTTAAGGGATGTGGGAATTTTCCAAATTCTTCATTATTAAGCCTGATTCATTTTAGTCTTCTTCTCAAAGTTGTCCAAAGGCAACTTTTTAAATGTCCCTTCTACCCCAGCACCCATGCACTTAATAATGGTGACCCCAAATGTCTTCAACTTATTTATAGGTATCTTTGTACTCTTTTCTGAAGATAACTGTTTCTAGGAGTAAGCTCTTTGAGTCAGGTTAAAGGCCAAGAAAGAAGAGGGTTTGGATAGCAGATATGAGGTATGGAAGGGGATAAATCCTTCAATGGGTAAGAATTTCAAGCTTGAGAAAAGAGAAGCTGGCAGAAACCAACCTTCCTTCCCTCAAAACCTGTTTACCATCTGGCCCAGCCCTGGTATAGGAGATGGGAGCAGTGGAGTTCTTTTATAAGTCCCTGCCACCGTATAATGATGAGGGTGATGTAGTTCTTACTTCTGAGCCTCATTTTCTAAAGATGGCATCTGATTTCTACCCAGTCTCTGAGGGGAGAACAGATAAACAATGGAGGATTTATTTCAAAGATATGTAAGATTTAACTTTCAAAATCTATGACCTTTCTCTTTGCTTGCTTCCACAGTATCCCATTGTGATGGTTATGTTTGTGTGTCAGCTTGGCTGGGCCTGGTTCAGTGGCTGGGAAACGCCTCTAGCTCCAGTGGGCCTGGGGCAGGAGGCAGAGCTGGACCCCAAGGTTGAGGGGCTTTCACCCAGCCCCTAGAGCCTGGCACTTTAAACTTGGACTTAAAGCCTCCGAATTGTAAGAATAAACTCCTGTTTGTTAAGGCCATCCCATTTGTGGTATGTTTCCTGTCAGAGTGGCACTAGGTAACCAGAACACCTATGCCTCTTTATCTTCACCTCCCTCACCCTACCTTTCAGAGAATTTTTTGTCCCTTCTCCTTCACATATTTACTTATTTATACTCACAGTGAATACACAAACACACAGAGTCAACTACAAAAATTTTCTTCTCAGTTTCTAAAGGCCCTCTCCTCTCTTTCCCTCAGTTCTAACCTTCCCTTCCTCCAGTGCAGTCAGATGATTATTCATGTTAAATACCTGGCATAATTTGTGGTTGTAAAAGCATTTATTAATTTATAATTTAATCTAGTTGTAATTTACAAGCAAACATTTTAATTAGGCTATTAATTCCGTGAGAGTGTTTGGGTTTATGTGGCCTACACAATAAGACTTTTGAACTTTCCTTCTTGGTCCCTATTCCCCAATTTCAAGGATTCAGTGCCTTCAGTTACATAATTTCAGTACTATGGTGTTTTGGAACAGCATACCTTTATCCTTCCAAAAAATTAGGGCTTTCCTGAGACATGATCCAGCCCCTCTGGTCCGTGGTCATGCATGGACAGATGACTGTAGACAGGGAGAAAATCGTTACCAGATAGTTTCTCTAGGTCTAGGAGAAGGTTTAATGAAACCTAAAGGAGCTTTAAAGAGGTATTCAGAGTGGATCAGTATACTCCCTACTCCCAGTGTCTTTCTTCCTAATATCCCTTTGGATTCCAATATTCAGGTCTCACTCTCTCTGTCCTCTATGTATATACATATATGGAGAATGTGGCCAGTTTACCCATTCCAAATATGTTCTGTAATCATCAGAACTTCCAGACTCTTATCCAATGAGAAGGTGCTTTAGATATTCCTCCTTCATAATGTTTGAAGAAGCTTTAAATATAAAGAAAAGTATGAAAGATGCAGCTCATCTAAGAAAAACAGACCATTTAAGGAAGTATTACTCTCCTTTCACAAGACTCTAAAAGGTTCAGTGACTTCATTTGGGCATCCAATAAGAGAGAAGTAAGGCTAGGATCCTTGGGTTCTCAAGCTTCTATTCTGACAGACCACAAGACCACACTTCCTTCCTCTCTTCTAATTGATGTGCAGAGAAGACTGTAAAATGTCAGCAGCAGGAGTGGTGACATAAAGCATGAAGGAAAAATCCACCATATTACTTTGCAAGGTTACCAAGTAAAAATATGAATTTAAATGGCTCCTTTAGGAAAGTGCATTGAAATTTAATAATATGCTCTCTTTTCAGTTTAGAGAAGTGAAACACTTTATTAATGTACTAGGCTCTGTGATAAGTACTAGGAATACAAACAAAGCAGAAAATACACTTCCTGCCATCATGTATTACAAAATCATCATTGAAGACTCATGATGACCTATTTAGTAAGCATTGTTTTTACCCTTTCTGGCTAGTCAGCTATCCTTTAGCTGCTGTCAGTGCCTTGACTAATAGCTCAATTCTTTAGAGACTTGACCTTGGGTAAGTGGAGCCACCTCACTGGCAACTCCTGAGAGGTTACACCCCTCGCATCACCAAGGACAATCAAGGACTGACTCATTTCTGCTGTTAACTGGGACCACATTCTTGCTCAACTCTTTCCCCTCCCCTATCCTACTTCTTGGGAGTTCTGATGGGGTAGTGCCTAAGGCATTTGACTGCTAACCAGAAGGCTGGCAGTTCTATTCCACCAGCCACTCCTCGGAGGAAGGTTGGGCAATCTACTTCCGTAGTGATACTGCCTCAGAAACCCAAGAAGGGGTCGCTATGAGTTGGATCCAACTCAATGGCAGTGAGTTTGGTTTTTTGGTTTGATCCTACTTCTTTCTCTCTCTTACAGGTTTTTCCTGAAGAGCATTGCCTCAATAAGCTATGAAACCCAACCTAAATCAAAGATGGCATGGTGCCTTAGGCATATGACTGCTAACCAGAGGGCTGGATGTTCAAACCCACCAGCCACTCCTCGGAAGGAAGATTGGGCAATCTACTTCTGTAGTGATACCTCCTCGGAAGCCTAAGTAGGGGTCACTATGAGTCAGATCCCACTCAGCGGCAATTAATTTGGTTTGGTTGGTTTTTAGTGCTACTGTAACAGAAATACCACAAGTGGGCAGCTTTAATGAACAGAAATTTATTTTCTCTGTTTTAGAAGCTAGAAGTCTAATTCCAGGAAAGCTCTTTTTCTGTTGATTCCGTGGAAAGATTCTTGTATCCCTGGGTTCCTTGGTTCTTTGATAATACTCATGTGTGCTTCTTTCCCCCATTTGTGCTTGCTTCTATCAGTGCCTAATCTGCTTTTTATATCTCCAAAATGATTAGGTTTAAGACACACTCTATGCTGTTGGCCTCATTAACATAACAAAGAAAAATTCCCAAAAGGGATTACATCCACAGGCACAGGGGTTAGAATTCCAACACATATTTTGGGGGAGACACAATTCAATCCATTACAGTTATTGAGTAGTTTCTTATATGTGTTATCTTGGGAAAGACTGATACAAGTTACACAGGCCATTAAAGGTTTCTAGACCCAAATAGTTTCTAATATCTATAGGACATTTAACATGATTTAGCTACCCCAAACTCCTCTATTTCTCTTCTAAAGACTGAACTGTTTAAAATTTTAATGTGATCCTTTAGTTAATATTTTTTGAAATAGAAGAGATATCTTTGGAGAACAGACTAATCATGCTAGAACCAAAACTAACTGTCATTGAGTTGATTCTGACTCATGGCAACCCTATAGGACTGAGTAGAACTGCTCCATAGGGTTCCCCAGGTTGTAAATCTTTATAGAAGTGGACTGTCCCCTTGTTCTCCCATGGAGTGACTGGTGGATTTGAACCATGAACTTTTGGCTAGCACCCAAATGCTTTAAACACTACACCATCAGAGATCCTCTTGTGGTAGAATAATAAATATATATTTATTTACATGAATGATGGTGAGGTGAAAAACTATTCTACTTCTGGAATCCAGATTTCTGGGTCCATGGACTTGGAATGGACTTGCCCTAGGTATACTTTGAACATCTTGAATCTTGAAGAAACTCGTTTTCCAAAAGTCACCTTTGAGTCAAACCATACTAGATAAACTATAAGACCATTTTGCCTTTGGTCTGTCTTTGGAATAATTCAGTCAGTTTTGAGAAATAGAGACTCCAAAGGTCAACTGGGAGTACTGATTTAATGATTTCTCAGTCATTATTTTTAATTATTTTCCAAGATAATGTTTTATGAAATTCTTCCTAACACATGTTTTTTTTTTTTTTTGCTTTAACAAACAGGAGTTTATTCTTACAATTTGGAGGCTTTAAGTTCGAGTTCAAAGTGCCAGACTCTAGGGGCTGTGTGAAACTCCTGAACCTTGGGCTTCAGGTCTGCCTCTTGCTCCCAGCCCAGTGAAGCTGGAGGCTTTTCTTCATTTAGCTGCTGGCTGCAGAGGCTGACAAAGCAAAGGTTGACAAGTAACAAGCACAGTCCCAATATTACCAAACCATTTGGCAGGCCATTAATTCAAGTCCATTAGAAGTCCCAAGATCAGCAGAGCATGGCAGGCTGCTGAACAATGATTCAGCTACATGCAGCATTCAAGTGTACCATAAGCTAGAGATCATTCCCAATGCTGCTTCATATATATGGGAAGCAGACCACATCCCTAAAGCAGCTATTCAGCTGTTCACAATAGATTCTACCATAGAATGGATTATCAGTCTCATCATGGGGAATCCACAGCTGCCCAGCCACTCAACCAGGCCCAGCCAAGTTGACACACAAACTTAACTATCACACAGGTCTTCCTTGGAGACATGTGGGTATTATCCTACAACTGAGAATATTTTTTTTCTTTTCTTTTTTATTATTTGTTTATTTACTTATTTATTTTAAATTGTGATTTGGGTAAAGATTTACAGAGCAAATTCACTTTCCATACAGCAGTTCACATACACTTTGTCTCATGACATTGACCACAGTTT
>NW_006921822.1:4422277-4426491 GCF_000298275.1 Orycteropus afer afer
CTCTGGTGGCGTAGTGTCTAAGGCATTTGACTGCTAACCAGAAGGCTGGCGGTTTCAAATCCACCAGCCACTCCTTGGAAGGAAGACTGGTCAATCTACTTCCATAGAGATATTGCCTGGGAAACCCAAGGAGGGGTTACTGTGAGTTGAAACCAACTCCAGGGGAGTGAGGTTGGTTTTTTTTTTTTTTGGAGTTAGTATGGCCACAGTCTCTGAGTGGTACAAATGATTAACATGATCAGCAGCTTAGCAAAATGTTGGAGGTTTGAGTTCACCAAGAGACATCTTGGAAGAAAGGCCTGGCAATCTACTAAGAGTTTTGCAATATTAACTTGTTTAGTAACCATATGAGCAGATAATACTAGTATCTCCATTTTACAGATGATTAGTCTGGGACATAGAGAGCTTAAGCCACTTTCCTAAAGTCTCATACTGATTGAAGAAGGATTTAAATCTAGGAAGTACGTTTGCAGAGTTCATTGTATGACTACTAAAACATACTGTCCTTTTTGTGTAGGAGATAAGGAGAATCAAAGCCTAAGGTCTTCTGGGTATTGATCTTAGAGCTGTCAATGCAAGCTGGAGGGTCTGGCAGAATAATTTATAATCTCATTAGATACTGTACTATAGTTATAGACAGAATTTTAGATTAAGTAGTCAGCTTCTAGGATGATTTTTAGTCTCTAAATTGAAAAGGAGCTGAAAATATGGGTTGTACTTACTAAAATGCATGTAAACACCAATGTTTCAAATAAATAAATAACCAAACAACCAAAATTAAGTTTTTACTGGAAGTTTGTATGTTTGCAAATTTTAGAAAACTCTCACTTGAAAATTCTCTGAGGGCTTAATTAAAAACTGAGTTTGTTATTTCTTTAGGGTGTTGGAAGGTGTTGCACAAATATAACCTCCTTTGGATTTTGCATTTTTATTATTTGTTTTGCATAGAACACAGAATGATACCTATGATGTGAAAATACATAGACAGTTGTTACAAACTGAATCTGGAAAACATAAGATTGCCAGTTTGGAGTGGAAACAGAAGGAAAAGTAAGCCCATATTTTAGAGAAATGGGAAAGTGGTGCAGTGATGGGCGGCTGCCTTAATGTGTCTTTTTTTTTTTTTTTTAAATTGGCCCTAGGTATCTGCTGCTATCAGAACCACTCTTCTGAAATGAGAAATTATAGCTAGTGAACATCTCACTGCCTTGGAGTTGGTCCTGACTCATAGTGACCCCTCCTTGGGTTTCCAAGGCAGTATCACTTCGGAAGTAGATTGCTCCGTCTTCCTTCTGAGGAGTGACTGGTGGGTTTGAACCTTCTGGTTAGCAGTCAAATGCCTTAGGCACTACGCCACCATCTAGTGAATATATATCTTATTTGGAATGGCCAACAGTATCAGACCAGTAAGTAATGCCCTAACACAGATTATTTCTCCAGCTGTCATGAATAAAAAGACTATGATATAAAGCAGATTTTATTCTGGTAAAAGCAAAGGAAATGGACAGTCCTGTAAAATAGGTATTGCATGGGGGATGGCAGGCCCAGGTGGAGTGATAAATTGGGCTCAGAGAAGCATAAGGCATAGGTAAGGGTTTTCAAAGTGGAAGATTTCTCAAAACCTTTTTTGACATTGTTGCCTGGGGTCAGAAAGCTTCTATTTTGAAAGGGCAGATCTGGAACGTCCTTATCCAATCCTTGAGCTAGAGCCCCATTCACTTGGAATCACTTCAGGGTTGTTTGCCTAATGGAGTGTAACAGAATTCTAAAAATTCATTATATGATTTCAGATTGCACATATTAACTTTTCTTTAAGAAACTACCAGTTTATTAGTTTTAGTGTAGTATCAACAACTGTCTGAAAGAGCTATTTGAACACATTTGTCTCTTTTCCAGTGACAAATCTAAGCCCAGAATTTCTTAATATTCTTAAAGTAAATCAATATATGAGAACAGAATGAATGCAGAAGCAAATGTATTAATCCAGTTGTCTTCTACTAATTCAACCATTAAAGAGATTTGCCAAAATGTAAAACAATACCCTTTACACTAATTTTTTTTTGTTTTGAAAAGTATAGTTACATTTCATAAAAATGTTACTTATGTATATAACCAAATTCATTGCTGTCCAGTCAGATCCAACTCATAGTGACCCCGCCTTGGGTTTCCAAGGTGGTATCACTACAGAAGTAGATTGCCCAATGTTACTCCCGAAGAGTGGCTGGTGGGTTTGAACCATCAGCCTTCTGGTTAGCAGTCAAATGCCTCAGGCACTATGCTACCAGACCTCCCTATCTATGTATGTAATGGATATATTATTACCTTATAAAATAATAAATATTTTACTTTTCAATTCCAATATTGAAAATATTGGTAGGCATAGTCTGCATAAGCTCTTTAGGTCTTCGATAATATTTAAGAATGCAAAGGCAACGGTGTGCTGGAACTGGTTTGCACTGGCTTGCCAGAGCCAACTGTGCACAACTATTTGTGATTCTTCCCAACTATGTGTTCAGTGACATCATGTTGGTGTTTTAATATCGGTCATAGGCAAAGTATTTAAACAACAGAAATCAGCAAATGCTATAAGTCAGAACTATTAAAAAAAAAAAAAAAGCTAGTCATTAAACATTTACCTATATGTTGTTGCTGTTATGTGCCATTGAGTCGATTCCAACTCATAGCATCTCTATGCACAACAGAACGAAACACTGCCCAGTCCTGCACCGTCTTCACAATCCTTGCCACCCTTTAGCCCATCATTTCAACCACTGTGCCAATCAGTATTATTGAGGGACTTCCCCTTTTTCTCTGACCCTCCACTTAACAAGCATAATATCCTTCTGCAGGGACTGGTCCCCTCTGACAACATAACCAAAGTAGGTGAGTCGAAGTCTGGCCATTCTCACTTTTAAGGAGCATTCTGGCTGCACTTCTTCCAGGACAGATTTGTTCATTCTTCTGGCAGTCCATGGTACTTTCTGTATTCACCAACACAATTCAGAGATATCAGTTCTTCCTCAGTCTTCTTTGTTCATTGTCCAGCTTTCACATGCACATGAGGTGATTGAAAATACCATGGTTTGGGTTACATGCACCTTGTCTTCAAACTGACACCTTTACTTTTTATTTATTTAAATTGTGATTTGCGTGAAAGTTTATAGAACAACTACATTTTCCATTCAACAGTTCATACATGTTTTGTTTTGTGATATTGATTACAATCTCCGTAATGTAACAGCTCTCTTCCCACTTCCTCCCTGTGGTTACCTTTTCCCTGTGTCCTTCTTTCCTATGAGTTCCTGTCCTCTGAGGTATCTCCCTGTGCAAATACTGCCCTTCTGATCTCCCATGGTTGATTATTTCCATATATCTCTGTTTTTCTTCATTCTTCTTTGCTCCGAACAAGGAGAGACCAATTGTTGCATCTTAGATGGCTGCTTGCAAGCTTTTAAGACCCCAGTCATTACCTACCAATATAGAATGTAGAATAACATTTTTGTGTAGTATGTTATTCCAATTGAACTTGATGTAACATCTTGGCTTTTTAACACTTTAAAGAAGTCCCTTGTAGCAGATTTGCCCAGTGCAATACAATGTCTAATACCTTGACTGCTGCCTCCATGGGTGTTGATTGTGGATCCTAGTAAAATGAAATCCCTGAGAACTTTAATCATTTCTCCATTTATCATGATGTTGCTTTTTGGTCCAGTTGTGAGGATTTTTGTTTTCTTTATGTTGAGGTACAATCCATACCGAAGACTGTAGTCTTTGATGTTCATCAGTAAGTGCTTCAAGTAATTTTCACTTCCAGCAAGTACAGTATATACCTCTGTGTAAAGGAATCCTGGGATTCAGATGTTGGAGAATTGTTGGTCTAGTAGCTACCTCAATTTCTCTCCTTCACCTTCCCATAGGAAACCTTCCTGAACTCATTATTTCACTCATTCAATAAATATGTATTGAATATCTATATTTTCCAGGAAAAATGCTGAATCATTTAGAAATAGATCTGTCAATATAGAATCCTCCATTTAGTGGAGAATATAAGAAAATAGACAATTGCTAAATTATGTGATAATTGTGTTAGGGGTTTTTAAGGGTAATACTATGGGAGCATAGGTACTGAAACAAGGCGGGCTTGTGCTTACTCACTGATCTGCACTGAACACGTTCCCTTGTTACCCTACCGAGAGGGACCAGGTCTTCGGGAG
>NW_006921822.1:4429878-4430730 GCF_000298275.1 Orycteropus afer afer
CTAGAGAGGCATCTGTATCAGTCTGCATCTGTCAAGAGATAGAAACCTCATCAAGAGACTTTAACATAGGAATTGTTAACCACATAACTGAAAAGACAAAAAGAAGGAACTAAGTGATCATGGAAGCATCAATTACAGGAGGCAGCTACCACTCCAAGACTAGTAGAATGAAGAGGTTGAAATTATTAAAATTTAGAAGCTTGGGTGGGGTCTCTTTGGACCTGAAATTCAAATCTCAGATGATGACATGTTGTTCAACTGGCAATAATGTCTCCGAATTTGGAAGAGAAGCACTTTGGCTAGGATTAGACTTCTAAAGAAGAACATGGGCTGGCTGATGTTGGTGTCTGAAAGGTAGGGCAAAATGAGGACCATTCTGCAAATGGAAGAAAAACTGAAAACTTAATTAAACTGTTGCTGCTGTATATGTGTGTGTGGGAAATGGTGCTACTAGGTCACTAGGTGAACAAGCAATGCTAGTGTGATGCTCACAGGCACAGGAAGCAGGTAGAAAGAAAACATAAAGGAAGTCCATTCCTCCTCTTCTAGCCTTGCAGTATCTTTCTCCAACACACTAATGGCAAAGTATAACAGGAAGCCAGCTGGCAAAGCAGAAATGTGGTTTGCAGAGTCCCTGTAGCATCATGAAACAGAATATTGTTGTTGTTGTTGTTGTTGTTGTTATGGGCTGTCGAGTCAGCCCTGACTCATAGCAATCCCTCCTTGGGTTTCCGAGGCAGTATCACTACAGAAGTAGGATTTCCCAACCTTCCTTCTGAGGAGTGGCTGATGGGTTTGAACCACCAGCCTTCTGGTTAGCAGTCAAGTGCCTTAGGCACTATGCTACCAGAG
>NW_006921822.1:4431670-4432219 GCF_000298275.1 Orycteropus afer afer
CAAACACACATACATAACAAGCAAGGAGGAAAATATACAAAGTTGGTACAGTCTTCATTTCTACAATCGATCACAAGACCATAGCTGATATTTATAACATCTTTTTTCCTTTCCATGTTTTGTTTGTCTCCTGCTAGGACCTCAGCTGATCAGATTGTAGAGAATGATTTTGACATTTTAAAAAATTAGTAGACTTTTTTTAGAGCAATTTTAGGTTTATAGAAAAACTGAGCAGAAAGCACAGAGGATTCTCATATACCTCTTTTTTTACCTCACCGCGCTCCTCCAGTTTCCCCTATTATTAACATCTTGCATTAGTATGGTACATTGTTACAATTGATGAACCAATATTGATATAGTTTTTATTAACTAAAGTCCATAGTTTACACTTTTGTTGTTGTTGTTATGTGCCGTGGAATCGGACCGACTCATAGCGACCCCTCCTTGGGTTTTGGAGGCAGTATCACTACGGAAGTAGATTGCCCCATCTTCCTTCTGAGGAGTGGCTGGTGGGTTTGAACCGCCAGCCTTCTGGTTAGCAGTCAAGTG
>NW_006921822.1:4432396-4435250 GCF_000298275.1 Orycteropus afer afer
TTGAACCGCCAGCTTTCTGGTTAGCTGTTAAGTGCTTTAGCCACTATGCTACCAGAGCTCCTCGTATGTCACTAGGGAACTGCAAACTAAAACAACAATTAGATACTCTATACACCTATTCCAAAACCAAAACCATTGTCTTCTAATCAATTCCAATCCATAGCAAGCCTGTAGGGCAGAGGAGAACTTCCCTCACAGTTTCCAAGACTGTACTCTTTAAGGAAACCAACTGTCACATTTTCTCCTTCACAGCAGCTGGTGGGTTAGAACCAAGACATCCATTAGAATAGCTAAAATCCAAAATACAGACAATACAAAATTCTGATGAGGATGTAGAGCAACAAGAATTCTCATTCATTGCTGGGTCCAACTTGATGGCATGTAACAACAACAACCACAGTGACATATGATGCTGACCATCTTTTCATATGCTTAATTGACATCTGTATATCTTCTTTGGTAAGATATCTATTCTGATCTTTTGCCTACTTTTTAATTTGGGTTATCAGTTTTCTAGCAGCAGTCAGGACATTAGATGACGTGTAGCATTGGGAAAGTCAACCACAAAGGAACTGTTTCAAGTGCTGAGGAGCAAGGATATCTCTTTGAGGACTAAGGTGCGCCTGACACAAGCCATGATATTTCCAATCGCCTTGTATGCATGTGAGAGTTGGACAATGAATAAGGAAGACCGAAGAAGAGTTGATGCTTTTGAGTTGTGGTGCTGGCGAAGAATGCTGAAAGTACCGTGGACTGCTAAAAGAACAGATCTGTCCTGGAGGAAGTGCAGCCAGAATGCTTCTTGGAAGCAAGAATGGCCAGACTTCGTCTCACCTATTTTGGTCATGTTGTCAGAAGGGACCATTCCCTGGAGAAGGATGTCATGCTTGGTAGGGTGGAGGGTCGACGAAAGATGGGGAGGCCTTCAACAAGATGGATTGATACAGTGGCTGCGATGATGGGCTCAAGTATAGCAGGGATTGTGGGGCTGGCTCGGGATCGGGCAGTGTTTCGTTCTGCTGTGCATGGGGTTGCTATGAGTCGGAAACGACTCGATGGCACTTAACAACAACAACAACAACAACAATTAGTTTTCTTATTGTTGAGTTTTAAGAGTTCTTTTTATATTTTGTATATAAGTCTTTTATCTGATATGTGTTTTGCAAATATTTTTTTCCCAGTCCTTGGCTTGTCTTTTCATTCTCTTCCAGTCTTGATATTTTTATTGCTGTGCTTTTTCCATTACATCTCATCAGGCATGGAAGTACTAAGAAGCTCATAAGAGAATCCCCTAGATTCCAGACATAGCCCTCTCTGCCCCTGTCATGTAGCAGCAACTCAATTTCTCCTCAGTAATCTGTATCAATCATCCTAGCCAGTGGTACACTGTAGCCAAAAAGTCCAGGTGTTAGTCCCAGCTTCCAATTCAGTGGAGACATTGTTGTGTCTCTTGGCAAAAACTTTCTGTTCTTAGGAATCAAGATCTCCAAACCAACAGGACTGAAAATTATAAGTGTGGTAAACAAAATTTCAGTGTGTGTATTAGATGTAGTAGTGATAATGGGATCCATTCTCATTTCCCCTTTTGTGTCCTAGACCCTTGTATTTTGGCTACAGAAGAGATAGCACCATTTATTGATTGGTGATTTTCCAAGTATCTTTCATCTTGTATGATAGGATGCCCATCTCCCAATTGGCATTGTAAGTGAGTTCAAGAGTCTATTCCACCGTTCTATTAAGCCAACTGCTTCTGGGTAATGGCGTATGTGGTGAGACCAGTGAATTCCATGGGTGTGAGTCCACTGATGCTCTTCTTTGGCTATAAAATGAATTCTTTGATCAGGAGCACTGTTATGTCAAATGCTATTATCATAATAAAGCATTCTAAAAATCCATGAATGGTAGTATTTGTAAATGCTTTACAAACAGGGAAAGCAAATCCATATTCAAAGTACATGTCTATTTCAGTGAGGACAAATCTCTGCCTCCTTCATGTGGAGGGACCCACTGTACTCAGTCTGTACCGGGTAGCTGGCTGATCCTCTGATGTACTATACTGGGGGCTCAGTGTTGGTCTTTGCTCTTGTTTGATTAGGTACTCATCAGTAACAGTATCCAAGGAAATCTATATTGTTAAACCCGTGAATAACCTCCATTCTTGCCACGGTGACCACTTTATAAATAGGTCCATTGAACAAGTTTTAAGGTGGCTGGGGAAAGAAGCTTATTAGCATATTCAGAATATATTATGTTTTTCTACCAGAATTTTGAGAGCTTCCTCTGCAGTGGAGGGCATTTGCACGAAATACAAATATCTTCAAATTCTGTGCCCATTATGAGACATACATCTACATACCTCTTCCCTAAACCCCCTTGTCACCATTATTTCGATTCAGTTCTTACCAATTTCCTGAATATCTAGCTAAACTGTTAGTAATAGTTAAGTATCTGTCAATTTGGAAAAGCCAGTATACTAGTCAAAATTCTGTTCCCTGGGTATATTTCCCTTCACCACTGTCCTTCAGAGGTACATCTAAGTGGACCTGTTAATCTTCCAACTGTCCATTCCAGTTTGGCCTGCATATTATGGAGAACCATCTGTACATCAGGCCTAAGCCTGTCATTCAGCTGATTGCATGGAAACCCATTATGAAGCCATAATTGGGGGGTGGGGGGAAAAGAGGCAGGAGTTAATGATGAATGAGCACAAGCCACCTGCTTAGGCAGCTTAGTTGTGCCTTCTGAATTTACTTAGGCTCAATCTCTTATATATCATTTCTGCTTAATGACAGATTGCTACTGAGCACAGCACAAAACTGCAACGCAACCACTGCCATGGAGTTGGATCTGACTC
>NW_006921822.1:4435840-4436398 GCF_000298275.1 Orycteropus afer afer
CCCTTTAACTTAATGGTCCTCAATAGTCAGAGATTCAATGAGACCATTATAAAACACCTATCAGAATTATCCTACCTCAAAGTTATTGCACCTGCATGATGAGTGAGCTGGGTTATTTATATACACATTCAGTCATTGGTTAAAGACTTTTCTCACATACAGGCAGAGTAGGTCCTGGAGTCCAGAGAAAATGAACAGGGCATCTATGGAAATGCTATAGTTGTCTGAATCCTGTTTTGAATGTATTGAGAAGCTACTGATAATCCAGAAAGCTGTTGAATAGTCTGAAATACAGGAGAGAAGGTTCAGGAGAGAAGGCTGAACCTGTGCATACTTCCACCATAGCACTTAGTCTTATTTTATTTCAATGAACTTTTTTTTTTTTTTCTTTTGTGCTTTGGATGAAGATTTACAAAGCAAATTCACTTTCCATACAGCAGTTTACATATACTCTGTCTCATGACATTGACCATAGTTTACCACAATGCAACAGCTCTCCTCCCACTTCCTCCCCATAGTTACTTCTTCCCTGTGTCCATCCCTCCATGGACTCCTGCC
>NW_006921822.1:4441104-4441612 GCF_000298275.1 Orycteropus afer afer
TGAGTTTCTTTCCAGTTGTTCTATCTTTCAAAGGAAGTGGTGTATTAAAGTCTCCCACTATGAGTGTGGAGTCATCTATTTGGCTTTTCAACTCTGTTAAAGTCTGATTTATATATTTTGGGTCTCTTTCTTTGGGTCCATAGATATTTATTATGGTTATATCTTCATGATCAATTGATCCTTTAATCATTATATAATGTCCTTTCTTGTCTCGTATGGTTGTTTTTGTCTTAAAGTCAATGTGATCAGAAATTAATATTGCCACTCCTGCTCTCTTACAGTTGCCATTTGCTTGATGTATCTTTTTCCAATCTTTGATTTTTAGTCTATTTTTGTCTTTACCTCTAAGGTGTGTCCTGTAAGCAGCATATTCATGGGTTTTGTTTTCTTATCCAATCTGCAACTCTCCGTCTCTTGAGTGGTGCATTTAATCCATTAACATTCAGGGTAATTATTGACAGGTATGAATTTGTTGCTGTCATGTTGGTATGTGTTTTTTCATGGTGTC
>NW_006921822.1:4442862-4448120 GCF_000298275.1 Orycteropus afer afer
TGTTTTCTTTGGTCTGTCTCTCAGTCCGTTGAAGATTCCTAAAAATAATTCTTTTGAATTCCTTATCAGAGAGTTCCAATGCTGCTTCTTCCTCAGGGATATGTTCTGGGTCTGTATCCTGCTGCCTTGTTTCTACCACTTTATCCTGCTTCTTTGTGTGAACTGTGATGGTCTGTTGTTTCTGAGGCATCATGATGTTGTTGTATTTAGATCTCTGTTAACTGTTTGTTTTCCCTTTTCTTTGTTTAAGAGGGTCTGTGCAGTCTTTCTGCCTAGTCCGCCATCTTGCCGTATCCCTCAATGAGCTTTTTATGTGCTTACCTTTCTGATCAGACTGTAAAGGGTTGTGTCTGCCTGCCCTCCAGTGCCCATTGTGGTCCGTGGCACATTAAGTGTTTGTTCTGGTTATGTAGTGCCACTCTGACAGAAATATACCACCAATGGGGTGGCTTGAAAAAACAGGAGTTTATTCTCTTACAATTCAGGAGGTTAGAAGTCCGAATTCAAAGTGCCAAGCTCTAGGGGCTGTGTGAAAACCCCCTGACCTTGGGCTTCAGCTCTGCCTCTTGTTCATGGCCCACTGAAGCTGGAGGCATCTCTTCACTCAGGCAGCTACTATCTGCTGAGGCTAACAAGCCCAAGGTTGACAAATAGAATGGCACAGTCCTGATGTTACCAAACCACCTGACAGGCCATTAATTCAAGTCCATTGAAAGTCCCAGGATTGGCAGCACATGGCAGACTGCTGAACAATGACATGGTTACATGCAGGGTCCAAGTGTGCCATAAGGTTGAGACCATTCCCAAAGCTGTTTCTTATATGTGGGAAGCAGACCACATACCCAAAGTAGCTACTCAGCTGCTCCAATAGATTCCACCATGGAGTTAATTACCAATGTCACCATGGGGTGAGATGCCCAGCCACTCAACCAGTCTTAGCCCTAACTAACACTAACACACTAAGTTAAATACCACAGTGTCCATTGAGCTAAAGTGAATGGTTTTTCCCTCAACCACCATTGTGTTGTTTTAGAAAACTTCCAGAAGTGGTCCAGTGACAGCTGATACATAACCAAGAAAGTCATCAACTATATGTTGGACAGTGGGCTTGTGTTTAACAAATCCCAATCAAATTCCCCTTGGGCAGTGGGGAAATATCTTTCCAGAGAAAATAGGAGTGGATAGAATCTTAATTTAGAGTATGTATGCTGATATTATAGTCTTTGGGTGGCACAAACAGTTAAATGCTTGATTACCAGCAACCTGGAGTTTTCTTGGAAGACAGCCCTGGTGACCTCCTTCTGAAAGGCCACAGCCTTGAAAATTGTATGGAGCAGTTCTGTCTGCATACATGGGGTCACTATGAATAGGACTTGATTCAACAGAAACTAACAAGACTAACAACATGCTAATATTATTTTTCCTATATTAGAATATGCTATGATATAAATGTACTTAAATGATTGACTTGCCTCTCAAATAAATGCTCAGGCATTTATTAAAACCACCTACAATTCCTAAAACTTAAAAATATACTGATAATATTCATACAGAGTTTGGATTGTTTCCTGAGAACAAAACAATGAATTCTCAACAGTGAGGCAAAGAACATGAATCACACTGATTTTTTTCTTCAAATAGGAAATTGATTATTACAGAAAACTCATATGTGAAAAGATATACAATGTTTGATCTGAAATAGAATGCACATCTATATTTTAGAGTCACTGAAACCTATTAATTGTATTCCCTCAGTTGCATTAACAAATAAACAGGTGTTTGATTCCCAGTACTTGTGCAACTGGTTGGGATAAGATCAAAAATTACCATGATTCAGTGGCTTCTGGGAACACACAGTGCTATATATTTAATGGAGAAATAAAACAATACAATAGTTGGTTTACATTACTTCTGTTCTATATACCACATCCTATGTAACTCTAAACATTTCATAGTTTTCAATTGCTGTGTCACCTTAGTTTATTTTTTGTAAAATCTAATCACATAATGGATTCGCATCATATGGAGTCAGAGCTGTCTCACACAGCTGTCTGATTTCCCTGGCACATTGCAGGTATGAATTTAGCTTATAGCATCTTGGAGATGTCTGACCTCAAAGGCAGTAAGGAAAAGTGAAAGAAGCCTGTGAGAGGTAGAGAATGGCTTTTCTTCACGAGGACTGTCTTAGGTATTTAGTGCTGCTGTAACTGAAATACCACAAGTAACTAGTTGCCTAACAAATAGGAATGGATTTTCTCACAATTTAAGAGACTAGAAGTCCGAATTCAGAGTGCCATCTCAAAGGGAAGGTTTTCTTTGTCAGCTCTGGAGGAAGGTCCATGCCTCTTCTGACATTCTGCTCTTGGACAGTTTTTTGTGGCTTGGCCCCTCTCTACCCCCATCTCTGCTCTGTTTAATCTCTTTTATATCTCAAAATACTTACTGTACACCCTACAGTAATCATTAACAAATCCCTCATTAATATAACAAATCCCAAATGGGATTATAATCACAGGCGTGGAGGTTAGGATTTACAACATATATTTTGGGGGGACATAATTCAATCTGTAACAGTGACCCACTTTGTCTACCTCTCAGAACAACAGGGAAAGAAGACAGCTGGCTGGAGATAGCCAAAGCCATTTGCTTATAGAAATGAGTGATAAGGAAACATAGATTTGCAGGGATAAGGCAGTATAAAAACAAAAGTAAAGAGAAGGAAATAAGTCATTCCTGAAGTGTCTTTGTAAGAAATAAATAAGCAATATTAACTAATAAAAAACATTTTATGAGTGTAATATTTGTCAAATTATACTGACACTGATCTTTGTGCTTGCAACAACAATCTTGGCATGTGATAATTTGTTTATATAGTTTGTGTCCAGGCTGGTTTGCCTGGTTACCTAATAAGGACAAGGTTCAGTTTTCATATTGGCAGTCAGCTCTATACAGAGAAAAGATCTGTTTCTTTGCCATAGCTTGTATGCTATCCAAATCAGTTTCTCCCAAGCACAGGTCACTGAACATATGGACCAAACCCACTACCTATTCTGACTCATAGTGACTCTTCAGGACAGAGTAGAACTGCCCCATAGGATTCCCAAGGCTGTAAATGTTTCTGGAAGCAGGCTGCCTAATCTTTCTCCTCAGGAGCAGCTGGTGGGTTAGATCTACTGAGATCTACTGACGTTTTGGTTAGCAGCTGAATGAGGTAGATCATATGGAGAGTTTAGTACAATCTGGTATAAGAACAACTCAAAGCAGTTTTTCTATTGATATAAGTAATAAAGAGAAGTGACAATAAGAAATAATAGCCTTACCAAATGCTTATCTCACACACTGTGTTTAGGCACTTGATATGTGGTTTAATTCTTCTAAAACTGTCATTTGCAGGTAAGGAAATAGACTTAAAGAAATAGACTTAAATTTGAAGCCAAGACAATTACGTTGTTGTTGATGATGATGACGATTGCATTTACATATATTCTTTCACTTAATCTTCCCTGTCTTATGAAGTAGTCAGGAGTGATTATCCTGTTTTTACAAATGTGAGCATGGCAGCTAAGAGAGGTCACTCAGGACCAGTACTCAAAGCCAAGTGTACTGGTTCCCGATTCCAGGATCTTTCAGCTATTAGAGAGCTAAGGTCAGCCCAATGTGTATTTATTTTGAAATTAAAGTTTATATAGTACAAAATGAAATATAGATTTTATAATTATCCCTATTATTCAGGCCCTATAGGGCCTGTTCATTTCATTTTTTTAAATGAAGTTAAGAACGTGAATGAAATGTTATCAATGTGAATTACAAAGAAAAACAAATCTAACCAGTTGCAGTTGAATCAATTCCAGCTCATGCCAACACCATGTGTTTCAGAGTAGAGCTGGGCTCTACAGGGTCTTCGGTGGTTGAAGTCTTTCAGGAAATAGATCAGCCTTTCCTCTGAAGATGAATGTACATAACATATATAATAATTTAAATATTAGCTCCATATATGACACCTCAAGTATAGTATTAGTAAGTTTATATTTTCTGCTATTATTGTTGTTGCACTTCCTAACTCATGGAACAAAAACATCTCTGCAATTGAAGTATTGGAAAAGCATTGTTTTTCTCTTCATAATTATTAGATAACAAATGCATTTGTTTGATTCTTTTTAATGTATTATCCTTTACTAATCATTGAAATTTTGGATAAAAATTATTTGACTAATAAGAAATGATTTTTTTCATCTTGTTTTAGAATTGTAATTAAAATTTTTATCTTTCACTGACTTTGAAAGATGTTGCAGTTGCAGTTACACTATTTTTAACTTTAAAGTCTCAAGGTTTGTCTTGAAATTACCTTGACAGATGAATAAAGCATTTGTATTTTCAAACAAAGATGATTTTAAATTGGCAGACAAAAGGTAAATTTTGAGTTTCAAGTAATTCGCTAAAGTCTTGTTCCTACTTAGAAAATATATATTGAGGAAAGCATTTTAAAGCTTCCTTTAAATTAAGTATTTAATTGGATTTGTAGGCTAATTGACAATTCAGAACCTCTAATCAGGTTCCAAATGATGCACTCATGAAGTAATTCTTATACTCAAATAACAGTGTTGTTGTTTAGTTTTTTAATAGGCTTTATTTATTTATGTTTTAAAAATACATTTAATTGAAATATAGTTTATGTACAGTGAAATACACAAAACAAAAGTGACATGGGTCAATGCTTTTTTTTTTTTTTACAGTGTTCCTTACCCTCCCCTCCAACTCCTGGTAACCAACAAAGAAAGTTTCCTTCCATATATAAATATTTCCTTGACTTTTTATAATAATGAACTAGTATTATATTTGTTCTTCTGTGATTAATTTACTTCACTCAGCATAATGGCCTCCAAGTTCATCCATGTTATGTGGTGTTTTGTAGATTCTACATTGTTCTTTAGGGTTGCACAGTATTCTATTGTGTGTATGTACCAGAGTGTGGTTATCCATTCTTCTGTTGATAGGCATGTAGGTTGTTTCCATCTTTTTGCTATAAATAGCGCTGTGATGAACATGGGTGTGCATATATCTGTTCTTGTCATGGCGCTCACTTCTTTAGGATACATACCTAGTAATGGAACTGCTGGATCAAATGGTATTTCTAATTCCAGCTTTTTAAGGAATCACCATACTGTTTTCCACAGTGGTTGTACCATTTTACAGTCCCACCAGCAGTAGATGAGAGTCCCAATCTCTCCACATCCTCGCCAACATCTGCCATTTTCTGT
>NW_006921822.1:4452113-4453668 GCF_000298275.1 Orycteropus afer afer
CATATCAGGGAAGTTCTCCTCCAAATCTTGGACAATTTTCTCAGTGGTTTTGTTTTTCTCTTCCTGTTCTGGAATTCTAATGATACATAAGGTATTCCTTTTGATGGTATCCCACATGAACTTTAGGCTTTCTTCATTTTGTTTTGATCTTTTTTCTGATTGTTCCCTTTCCAAAGAAGTATTGAGGTATTATTTGCCTTCAATCTCACTAATTCTGTCTTCCATTGATTCAATTCTACTCCTTTGCCCATTCAATGTGTTATCTATTTCTGAAGATTTAGTATTAATCTTGTGAATTTCTGTCTGTAGATTTTGTGTCATTTCTAATTTGTCATTTATTTTGTCATTTTGTGCTTGTATTGTCTTTTGAAATTGTTCTATGGTTTTCTCTGTGTTTTCCTCAATTTTGTCAGTGTTTTCCTTGATCTGTCAGTTCATTGAAGGTACCTAAATATAATTCTTTTGAATTCCTTATCAGGGAGTTCCAATGCTGTGTCTTCCTCAAAGATGTATTTTGGGTCTGTATTCTGGTCCCTTGTTTCTCCTGCTTTATCTTGTTTCTTTGTGTAACTGTGATGCTCTGTTGTCTCCGAGGCATTATGACTTTTTGTGTTTATATTTAATTGCTGATTGTATGTAGTGACTTGCCCATGATTTTTGTTTTCGTTGGATGTTATCTATGTAAGCAGAGTACTGTGCTTCTCTGTTCACTAGTTGGCAGCACTTATACCTCCACTACCTGTCTCCTTTCCCATTATCACCCTCCCGTATGTCACTGCTGTCCTTGGCAATGGAGCCTAGGATTCTTAGGTGCCTGGAATCTGAATGAGAATGCTGTCACTTTAAAATCCAATATAGCTACTGCTTGTAAACATTCAAACTGTCTGCACCTTCAGTCACTGTAAATATTCAAAATGTCCACTACTTGTAAACATTCAAAATGGCTGCACCCTCTGTCACTTTAAATATCCAAGATGGCCACTGCTTGTAAACATTCAAAATGGCTGTGCCCTCTGGACAGCTGAAAGTTCACAGCTCATGTTGTCTCCCTCCTTGCTGGTTCCCTTCCTAGTCATAGGCCACCAGTGCAGTCGTCCCTGCAGCCCTTGGCAACCAGGGCTGATCTTTAGGTCAATTCTCAGGTCCCAACACCACTTGGAAATATTCCAGCTGTTGGTCCTATCAGAGTAGCTGACAGTCTGCTGCTCCACCCATCTCCATACTCACAGTTTTCATTCAGGTTTTTCCACTAGTTGGTGCTGAATCCACTTCTGTATACTTCCTTTAATAGCTCAGGGCTCCAGGATTATCTTCTGTATCTTTGTCAATTGGTTTCTCTTTTCTTTGTTGAGAAGGGTCTGTGTAGCTTGTCTGCCTATTCCACCATCTTACTGGAAGTCCGATAGTCTTTGTTTTAGATTCACAAAAAAATTTATGTAGAAAGTACAGTTTATTTGCTAAAAATGAAAATGACTTGAAGTACTTACTGATGATAAATGGAGAAATTACTGAAGTTGTCAAAGATTTCATTTTACTTGGATCCACAATCAACACC
>NW_006921822.1:4454285-4459954 GCF_000298275.1 Orycteropus afer afer
CTTGTTAAGTGGAGAGTCAGCAAAAAAGGGGAAGACCCTCAATGAGATGAATTTACACAGTGGCTATACCAATGCACTCAAGTATAACAAGGATTGTAAGACTGATGCACGACCGGGCAGTGTTTCGTTCTGTTGTACATAATGTCACTATGTGTCAGAGCTGACTTGAAGGTACCTAACAGCAACAACAATCGGTGGTTCCAAATGATGAACTTGTGAAGTAATTCTTGTGTTCAAATGACAATGATGTTGTTGTATTAGTTTTTTAGTGTTGTTGTTGTTGTTATGTGCTGTCGAGTCAGAGTCGACTCATAGCGACCCCTCCTTGGGTTTCTGAGGTGGTATCACTACGGAAGTAGATTGCCCAACTTTCCTTCTGAGGAGTGGCTGGTGGGTTTGAACCGCCAGCCTTCTGGTTAGCAGTCAAGTGTCTTGGGCCCTATGCTAGGCTTTATTTTTTAGAGCAGTTTTGGATTCACAAAAAGTTTTCTGCAGAAAGTACAGAGAGTTCCTCCGTACCTCCTCTCTCCCTTCCATAATTTTTCTCCTATTATTAGCATCTTGCAATCATGTGGTACATTTATTACAATTGATGAAGCAACATTGATATGTTATTAATTGAAAGTCCACACTTTACTATGGATTCACTCTTTGTATTATACAGTCTTATGAATTTTGATAAATGCATGATGTCATATATCTACCTTACAATGTCCTACAGAATAGTTTCACTGGCCTAAGAATGCCCTGTGCTTCACCTATTAACCTTTCCCACCTCCCCCTGAACCCTGGCAACCACTGCAAATGCCAGTGTTGTAAAACTCATTTTATTCACAGGTGAAAACATCTAATAAAGTACACATAAACATTCATGTGTGCATACATAAGCACCACACAAATACCTATGTGTATGTGTAAGGTAGAACAATTTCAGAATATCTTTTTTTAACTGGACAAGTACTAATATTTTTATTGCTTTCACTTTTTGTCTTAATAAACAAGCAATATATATTTATGTATTTCTGTGTGTGAACATGTTTATGTGAACCTTTCTCCTTTAGATGGAAATAATTGTATGTTTAAGTACAGTTGCCTTTAACTTTATAGGGTAACGATATTCCCTCAAATCAAGGAACCAGAAAATTTTTACTGAGCCGCTGTTCTGTGTTCAGCTCTATACAAAGAGGAGGATACAGAAATAAGCCATTCTGGCCCTTGTGCCTAAGTCTTGTGTAAATAGGTAACACCTGTCTGTGAGGATGTTGCACAAGCAGGCACTCTCATAGAGTGCTGATGGAAGTAGAAATTGGTTCAGTTTCTCCAAAAACGGATAGAGTGTTGTTCAGTCAAGTTGAAGATACATATACCTGGATACCTGGAAAATTCCGTAGAAGTATATGCCTCATATGCATGTGAAAGCTGGACAGCAAATAAAGAAGGCCAAAAAAGAATTGATGCCTTTGAATTGTGTTGGTAAAGAATACTGAAAACACCATGGACTGCCAGAAGAACTAACAAATCTATTCTGGAAGAAATACAGCTGTAATACTCCTTAGAATCGAGAATGGCCCAATTTCATATTACCTACCTTGGTCACGTTGTCAGAAGAGATCAGTCCCCAGAGAAGGATATCATGCTTGGTAAAGTGGAGGGTCAGAGAAAAAGGGGAAGACCCTCAATGAGATGGACTGACACAGTGGTTGCAATGATGAGCTTCAGTATAGCAAGGATTGTGAGGATAGCGCAGGACCACGCAGGGTTTCATTCTGTTGTACATTGTCGTTGTTATTAGGTGCCATCAACTCTGCTCTGACTCACAGCAACCCCGTATATAACAGAATGAAACACTGCCTGATCCTGTGCCTGTGATACAAAAGATGCGCCACGTGTTTTAAGATGCAGGGGAGCTGTATTTACTAAGACACATGGCTAAGGAAACCTGAATATTCTAGGAAGCTAATCTTTATGTCTTGGAAGGAAGACTGGGCAATCTATTTCTGTAGAGATACCACCTCAGAAATTGGTTTTGGAATCTTTATGCAGAATGAGTCAATATGTTTCTATCATGTTTAAATATAAAATCTAGAGTTAATATGTTACTATGTATATCATAAAAATGTATAAACATTGCACAACACAGTAAGAATAAAAAATTGGTAGTTTGTAGGCACATATCAAGAACAGTATTTTCCACATACTGTATTTGTGCCACCCTTTACCCTCTCCACCCTCCTTCTTTCCAGCATAGGCTATATAGCTTAAAACTGCTTTTTTAACAGTGAGTTATCAGAGGGTCTTAACGTCCACTTAGAATGATGGTGTGCAGGTTCTGAGAACACAGGAGCAGAAATAGCTATGACAGAGCAATCGGATTATTTGCTGATTATAATCTTCTGTTACAAGACCAAAAAAAAAAAAAAAAAGCTTCTTTCTCATAAGATGCATAAGATGGAAAACAGCTCGAATCTCTGCAAAATAGCTTTTATCAGGACCAATAGGAACACAGCAGCTATTTCCCTCTGGCACCTAAACACTTACAAAGTACTGATAATGACACATTCATAGATGTTTCAAAAGTCTTTAGACATCTTGCCTAGGCAGAAAAGAAAGGGCCTTCTTTCTCTCTTTCTTCTTTTTTTTTTTAAATTCCCCTATTGGTTTCCTAGGAGCTCTGGTAGCGTAGTCCCTAAGGCATTTGACTGCTAACCAGAAGGCTGGTGGTTCAAACCCACCAGCCACTCCTCGGAAGGAAGGTTGGGCAATCTACTTCCATAGTGATACTGCCTGGGAAACCCAAGGAGGTGTCACTATGAGTCGGATCCTGCTCCTTGGCCATGAGTTTTTTTGTTTGTTTGTTTGTTTCCTGGGATTTTATTGGTAGGGTGGGGCTGACACCATTAACCTGCTTTATTAGAAACATGCTAATCCACCTCCAGAACTCTGGGGTGGGGACACTAATCTTGGCAGTCCTAGTTTCTTAACTGGACAATTTCTTTTCCACTTAGTTTGGTGGAAATAAATCTAGGGATTCTCAAAAACATATTCATTTGAAGAGAAGAAAACACACACATACGCTTGCACACATATTTTGCAGCTGAATAGTTTATTGATTAAATCTTCTCTTAAAATTTCAATTCTAAATTGCCTTGGCTCAGAATAACCTACTCAAGTCTTTGTTTTTTAGCATAGACCAAGTTACTCATAAGTCAAAGGCCAATGTAGATTTGGACCAGATATCCAGTTTTTGGAATTATTGGTTCCATCTGGAAGTTTTTTGTTCCTAACTCCTGATATAGTTCTCTAACCTGTCTACTTTGGCCCCAGTGTCCTGTCCTGACCTCACAAACCCCCCAGCATAGTACCAAGGATTTCATTCCTGGGTCACAGACAGACCCTTATTGTTTTCACAGCCAAATAGCTATACATGCAAACATGTGAACATTTTCCCATACCATTAAGTATTTTTATTATATCCTTATATACTATTTTAGCATATAACTTATTTATACAGTATCCAATTGTTGAATACTATGTTGTTCCCTATTTTTAGCCATTATAAACATGACCATGGTTATACAAAAACCTTCTGTATAATTCTGATTGTTTTTTTTTAAATAAAATCCTAGAAGTAGAATTGATAGAATAAACTGTATGCATATTTTTATGACATGATACATACTGCAAAATTATCCTCCTGAAAAACTGCATGATTTACATTGTCATTAACAGTGAGTATTATATTAAAAATTTTGGCATTCTTATGGAAAAAAGACAAAACTGGTTTTCTATTATTCCTTGATTGTTAATCAATTCACAACTCTGTATTTCTTGTTTATAAATTAATTTTTCATTGGCTTTTTAATTTTTCCTCCATTGAGTGTTCATCTTCCTCTTACTGATTTGTAACAGAGGAGTTCTAGCTTATAAGTCTTATTTTGCAATCAAGGAAAGAGATTCAAGCCATCTTTTTTAAATTAAAAATTGTTAAAGATTGTTCCAAAAGCAGTATTTTCTTAAAAAGAAAAGAGAAATTTTGAGCAGAAGTAATGGATAGGCTCTTGGATTGTTTGATAATCTAAGTAATGAAGAGGAGAGAGTCTCAAGGTCCTATTGGAACAAGATTGAAATTTCTTGCTGATTTGATTCAAAATACTGACTTTGACAAAGATAACATAAAACTCAAAATATGGTTGTGCAATAAAGAAACAGACAACAAACTAATGAGTGTGGTCAGTTTTCACTGGTGCCCTGAATTCTTCCAGCTCATATATGAAAACATCTTGATAAAAATTTTCCCAAGTTAGACATAAATTCTAAAATGTTTACTAGGACATTCCTAATAATAAGCTGTAAAATTAAAAGAAACATTTAAAAATATCAGTAATTTTAAAATAATTATAAAATTTGAACAGCCATGCTAGGGAGAAGTCTAATTTTTTTCCAAAAAATTTTCACTATAGAAAATATTATAATATTGTTATGCTATGAAGAGGTGATCAGAGTATACAGCCAAAAATAATGGTAAAATCCCACATGCTCTTGTTACAAAGTGATTGACACTTCACTCATTCAGAAGTAGAGGTTTCTATTGAAGGATTCTATGGGGGAAGATATTGAAACACACAGGAAGCATCAAGGGAAAGTGGAAGGAATACAAAGAGTTACTGTACCAAAAAGAATTTGTTCACATCGAACCATTTCAGGAGGTAGCATATGATCAAGAACCAATGGTACTGAAAGAAGTCCAAGCTGCACTGAAGCACTGGTGAAAAACAAGATTCCAGGAATGGATGGCATTCCAATTAAGACGTTTCAACAAGTGGATGCCGTGCTGCAAGTACTCTCTTGTTTATGCCAGGGAATTTGGAAGACAACTACCTAGCGAACCGACTGGAAGAGATCCATTCCAAAGAATGGTGATCCTACAGAATGTGGAAATTATCAAATAATATCATTAATATCATGTTGTTGTTGTTGTTGTTATATGCCATTGAGTCGGACCTGACTCATAGCGACCCCTCCTTGGGTTTCCGAGGCAGTATCACTACAGAAGTAGATTGCCTCATCTTCCTTCTGAGGAGTGGCTAGTGGGTTTGAACCGCCAGCCTTCTGGTTAGCAGTCAAGTGCCTTAGGCACTATGCTACCAGAGCTCCCCATTAATATCATACACAAGTACAATTTTGTCAAAGATAATTAAAAAGTGGTTGCAGCATCAGGGAACTGCCAGAAGAAATTCAAGCTGAATACAGAAGGGGATGTAGAGTCGGGAATATCATTGCTGATGTCAGATGGATCCTGGCTGAAACCACAGAATATCAGAAAGATGTTGTTCTGGTTACCTAGTGCCATTCTGACAAGGATATACCACAAATGGGATGGCTTGAACAAACAGGAATTTATTCTCTGACAGTTTCCAGGCTTTAAGTCTGAGTTCAAAGTGCCAGGCTCTATGGGCTGGGTGAAGGCCCCTCAACCTTGGGCTTCAGTTCTGCCTCTTGCTCCCAGCCCACTGAAGCTGGAGGCTTTTCTTCACTCAAGGCAGCTGCTGGGGCTGATAAGCCCAAGGTTGACAAGTAAAAAGGCACAGTTCCTATGTTACCAAACCACATGAACGCAAAAATTCACTGCCGTCGAGTTGGATCCGACTCATTGTTGGATCCGACTTAAC
>NW_006921822.1:4461289-4478377 GCF_000298275.1 Orycteropus afer afer
CCCACCAGCCACTCCTCAGAAGGAAGGTTAGGCAATCTACTTCCGTAGTGATACTGCCTTAGAAACCCAAGGAGGGGTCTCTATGAGTCGGATCCGACTTGACAGCAGTGAGTTTCTGAGTTTGAGTCGTGGTTTAAAATCAGGAAAAATGGGTGTGAGGTTTTATTCTTTCACCATACTTATTCAATCTGTGTGCTGAACAAATAATCTAAGAACCTGGACTATGTGAAGAACAGAACATCAAGATTGGAAGAAGACCTATTAATAACTTACGATATGCAGATGACACAAACTTGCTTACTGAAAGCAAAGAAGTCTTGAAGCTCTTACTGATGAAGATCAAACTACAGCCTTCAGTATGGATTACACCTTATTATAAAGAAAAAAATATCCTCACAACTGGACCAATAAGCAACATCATAATAAATGGAGAAAAGATTGAAATTGTCAAGGATCTCATTGTACTTGGATCCACAGTCAATGCCCATGGAAGCAGCAGTCAAGAGATCAAACGCCATAGTGCACTGGAAAAACCTGCTACAAAAGATCTCTGTAAAGTGTTGAATAGCAAAGGTTTCACCTTAAGAATTAAGATATGCCTGACTCAAGCCATTGTATTTTCAATTGCCTCACATGCATATAAAAATTGGCCAGTGACTAAGGAAGACAGAAGAAGAATTGATACCTATGAATTATGATGTTGGCTATAAATATTGAATATACCATGGACTGCCAGAAGAATGAATAAATCTGTCTTGGAAGATGTACAGCCAGAATACTGCTTAGAATAAAGGATGGCAAGACTTCCTCTCATGTAGTTTGGACATGTTATCAGGAGGGACCAGTCCCTGTAGAAGCACATTATGCTTGGTCAGTTAAAAAGAGGAAGACCTTCAACCAGAGGCATTGCCACAATGGCTGCAACCAGGGGCTCAAACACAGCAACAACTGTGAGGATGGAGCAGGACCAGGCAGTGTTTCATTCTATTGTGCATGGGGTCACTATTAGTCAGAACCAGGTCGACAGCACCTAACAACATGTTCCTCCTACTTGAATGTGGATAGACTTGTGACTGTGGCTGAAAGTGTGCTGTAGAAGGCAGAATGGTCCCTCAAAGATCCACATCCTACACCTCATAATCTGTGAATATATTAATTTATATGGCAAAGGGGAATTAAGGTTGTGGATGGAATTAAGGTTGATGATTGTTCTGGTTACCTAGTGCCGCTCTGACAAGAAATATACCACAAATGGGAGGGCCTTAACAAACAGGAGTTTATTCTTACAATTTGCAGGCTGTAAGTCCAAGTTCAAAGTGCCAGGCTCTAGGGGCTGGGTGAAAGCCCCTCAACCTTGGGGTCCAGCTCTGCCTCCTGCTCCTGGCCTGCTGGAGCTAGAGGTGTTTCTTCACTCAGACAGCTGCTGAGGCTGAGAAGCCCCAAGGTTGACAAGTAAAAAGGCATAGTCCCAATGTTACCAAACCACATGGCAGGCTGATAACTTAAGTCCATTGTAAATCCCAAGGTCAGCAGGGCATAGCAGGCTGCTGAGCAATGGCACGGCTACATGCAGGGTCCAAGCGTGCCATAGGCTAGAGACCAGTCTCAAAGCTTCTCCTTATATACAGGAAGTAAACCATATCCCAAAGGCAGCTACTCAGCTACTTGTGGTAGATCCTGCCATTGTGTTGATCGCCAGTCTCATTATGGGGAACAACTACCACCAGCTGCCCAGCCACTCAACCAGGCCCAGCCAAGTTGACACACAAACATAACTACCACAATGATCAGATGACTTGGAGATGGGGAGATTATCTTGGATTATTCTGGGGGGCCTGATGTAATCACGAAGATCTTTATAAGAGGAAAGAGAGGCAGAAGAGTGATAGTTAGTAAAATATTAGATTAGAAAATGCTACTATGCTGGCTTTGAAGAGGGAGGAAGGGTTCAAGAGCCAAGAAAGAGTGCCCTCTAGAAGCTGGAAAAGGCAAGGAAAGAGATTCTCCCACGGGACCTCCAGAAAAAACACAGCCCTGCCAACACCTTGGGTTTAGCCCTGTGAGACCCATTTTGACTTCTGTCCTCCAGAACAGTAAGATAATAAATGTATTTAGTTCATAAAAGAAGGTAGTGTTCACTTGGTCCTCTTCATGCCATGAGGAAGCGGAGAGACCATGTGGAGAGGCCAGCAGCCTCAGCTGAGGTTCTAGCATCAACTCCAGACACAAGTGACTGAGTCTTAAGATGATCTCAGCCCCAGCCACCATCTGACTGCAACTTCATGAGAGAATCAGAGCAGGGAATGCCTAGCTGAGCTCATCCAACTCTCAGAACTGTGGGTGATAATAGTTATAATAATAAAATTTTTATTGTTTTAAGCCACAGAGTTTTGGGGGGTGATTCATGACACAGCAATAGATAACTGGAACAGTGAGTATATGTCAATTTTTAACATTTACAATTTGTATACATTTGTCTTATTACAAATAATATTCACTTTTCTATTTAATTTACTCTTTATTTGTAAGTTCTACTCTTTTTGTCTAGAGAGAGCTCTTCCAAATTATAAAGCTTCAGCCTCCCTCAAAAATCTGGTTCTGTTCTTGCACATACCCATAGTTTCTTATTCAGAATGTCATTGAAACATCATAACCCACCACTGCCGTTGAGTCACTTCCAACTCATAGAGACCCCCACTGGGTTTCCAAGGCTGCAAATTGTTATGGAAGTAGATTGTCTCATCTTCCTCCCACAGAGAAGCTGAAGAGTTTGAACCACTGACCTTCTGGTTAGCAGCTATTCTGATTATCTAGTACCACTCTAACAGGAATATACCACAAATGGGATGGCCGTAACAAACAGGAGTTTATTCTCTTACAGTTCGGGAGGCTTTAAGTCCAAGTTCAAAGTGCCAGGCTCTAGGGGCTATGTGAATGCCCCTCAGCCTTGAGCTTCAGCTCTGCCTCCTGCTGCCGGCCCACTGGAGCTGGAGGCTTTTCTTCAGTCAGACAGCTGCTAGCTGCTGAGGCTGACAAGCCCAAGGCTGATAAATAAAAAGGCACAGTCCTGATGTTACCAAACCACACAGCAGTCCATTAATTCAAGTCCATAAAAAGTCTCAAGGTTGGCAGAGAATGGCAGGCTGCTGAACAACAACACAGCTACATGCAGGGTTCAAGTGTGCCATAAGCTAGAAACCATTTCCAAAGCTGTTTGTTATATACGGGAAGCAGACCACATACCCAAAACAGGTACTCAGCTGCTCCAATAGATTCCACCATGGAGTTAATTACCAATCTCACCATGGGGACTACCTCCCGTCAACTGCCCAGCCACTCAACCAGGCCTGGCCAAGTTAACACACAAGCATAACCACCACAACAGCCAAATATCTTACCCACTGCACCACCAGAGCTCCTTTGAAACAAAATACATATGATTAAATAGACCTGAGGAATTTTTTTTGAGACCTGAGGATCTTTGATATAAAGATATGTAATCTTCTTAGAAGTAAAAAAAAAAACAAACCTCATTTTGAAGAAATCTTAAAATGCTAATGAAGCAAAATTTAAGCTGATACTATTTATATCACTTTAAATGTCAAATGACTTTTCAATTGAGAAAAAAAATAAGAGATTGTTACTTTCAAGGGAAATAAATATTTCCTTTGAGAATAAGATGATATATTCAACAGATACCTCCTACATGATTTTTTGCTGGCACTGATGTCAAGAAAAGACAGAAAATTTTCGTGATAGGGTTATGTTATGGTTCTTGGAAAATATCATGAAAGAAGAATGTGTTATGTAAACAACAATGCACAATATCTCAGAATGCAGCCTTCTCTTCTTACAAGATATGTCAGATCAGACCCAACATTTTGAAATAACCAACTCTGATTTCAGAAATGTCAATATTCTACTTTCCCAGACTTCCCATACTATGGTCTAGTTGTTCTTGTTAGCTACCATCAATTCCATTCCCATTAATGGGCAACCCAAGTGTGCAGAACAGAACTGCTCCACAGAGTTTTCAAGATTATGGCCTTTTGGAAGCACATCAATAGTCCTGTCTTTGAGGAACCCTTCACTTAGTAGTCAACTGCCTAACCATTTGTGCCATCCAGGGACTCCTATTGTAAAAGTTAACTGTTAGCTTGCAGGCTAGTAGAACTGGGAGGGGTAAATTGGCAAGCTGGAAACATAGATTCTTATATCAAACCAGAAACCAAACCAGTTGCCATGGAGTAGATTTCAAATCATGGCAACACCATGGGTTGCAGAGTAGAAATGTGATCTGTAGGGTTTTCAAGGCTGTGACCTTTCTGAAGCAGGTCTATAGGCCTTTCTTTCCACATGACTCTGGTTGGATTTGAACTGTCAATCTTTCTGTTTGTAGTGGAGCACTTAACCATTTGTGGTCTCAGGAGACCCAAGGACTCCCGCAATGGCTCTGCAGTGTGTGTAACTCCCAAAATTCCACAGCTGTGCACATCAATGTCTAGAAATTGATTGTATTGGGAATATAACCAATTCTTGCACAGATAAACACATTCACATGGAAAGAGGCCACATGCCTTTAATAGTAATAATAACTGTACACACACACCTAAATGGATTGTAAATAGCTGCCCTTTCTGATTTCATATTTGAGATGACCTTGGCCATGAGAAAGTTAGAAAGGTGAATGTATGTGATGCCTCATTGATTTAGTCTGCTGATTACTGGGAGAAAGGGTTTAATCTGCTACATAAATGATCTCACCCAGGTTTAGATTAAAAAATGAGCTACTGGCTGAAAAATCTGAAAATCACTTCAAGATGGTTCCTGGATTAGATTACACCTTCCATTTTCTCCCTAAAACAGACATTCCTGTTTCTTTTGCCAGTTCTGTCATCAGGGTTAATCTTGACAGGAAGTTTGGGGCTGGGCCACCCTTAATGACAAAGATTAACCTAGGCAGGGAGGCCAAAAACGGGAGAGAGGAGTAAGAGTTTGATCTCTTATCATTTTAGTAAATCTTGATCCTGAAGTTTTTTCCCTCAGGCCTGCTTTTTTCCAGCTTTCTTTGACAAGATTGGAGATGATCCCAGCTTTTTTCTCCTTTATGAAGTCACAGCATTGGGAAAAATCCTAACAGCCTAGATGGATACAGAAAAAGTGCTTTCAGAAACATCTGTATTTAACATTTGTATCTACTTCCATAGTGATACTACCTCGGAAACCCAAGGACGGGTCGCTATGAGTTGGGTCCAACTCGATGGCACATAACAACAACAACAACATTATTTGTGAAGTAGACCTGTTTTGTTTTATAGATTAGAAAGCTGAGGTTCAGGGCAATGTGAATGATTCAAATTATACCAAGTAAAAACTCTTTGGTATCATTAGCTGTTGCAGTCAGCCCCAACTCATGAAGATCCCATGAACAAAGGAATGACATACTGGTTCTGCGCTATCTCCACAAACAGCTGTGGATCAGACTGTTGGGATCCATAGGGTTTTCAACTCTAATGAGTGGGAAGCTGGAACTCAGAGCCAGGCATTCTGATCCCATAGCCAGTGTTCTTTGTCCTAAGCTTTAGATATTCTGGGTACATTTTGGGACCATGTTTTACTTATCTCTGTGTGAATTCCTGAGGAGAGTTCTGGTGATGTAGTGCTTAAGACATTTGACTGCTAATCAGAAGGCTGGTGGTTCAAATCCACCAGCACTACTCGGGAGGAAGGTTGGGCAATCTACTTCCGTAGCGATATCGCCTCAGAAACCCAAGAAGGGGGCACTATGAGTGGGCTCCAACTCGACGGCCATGAGTTTGATGTTTTTGTATTCCTGAGGCCTAGTCCCATGCCTGGGAGCTCTGGTAGTGTAGTGTCTAAGGCACTTGACTGCTAACCAGAAAGCTGGTGGTGCAAACCCATCAGCCACTCCTCGGAAGGAAGATGGGGCAATCTACTTCTGTAGTGATACTGCCTCAGAAACCCAAGGAGGGGTCGCTATGAGTCAGGTCTGACTCAACGGCACATAACAACAACAGTCCCATGCCTAAGGGACCCTGGTGATGCAGTGGTTAAACACTAGACTGTTAACCGAAAGGCTGGCAGTTCAAACTCACCAGCAGCTCTCTGGGAGGAAGATAAGATGGTCTGCTTCTGTAAAGATTATAGCCTTGGAAACCCTATGGAACAGTTCTGCTTCCTATAGGGCCGATATGAGTTTGAATGACTCAACAGCGTTTTTTTTTTTTTTAGTAACATGCCCAGTACCTACTGAGCATTCATTAAATGTGTATTGAATAGAAACTGATGGCTACTGTCCAAAACCATCTCTTCTGAAGAGAAAAATATGATGTCTGGAAATTTGAAATTTTGATGCTTTGCAAAGTTCAAGGAAGTCCATTTCGGCAAGCATGACAGCACACACTTGGGCATGCCCTATTTTCTCTTTCAGGTAGAAGCAGAAATCTAAAAATACCTGGCTTGAGTGTGAGCAGGTTTGAAGGACACTCCCTGACAAGTCCAGGATTCACTGAATGGAGGCATTGTTTCTGTGTGGGTGCACCACTGCTCATTTCCCTCTCTGCCCATCTTCTAATTTTACAGTCTCAGATGTCACTGAGGACAAAGGACTCTGTTTCAGGCCTTCATGGGGCTATGTGTTGGTAGGCTGTAGAGGCAGAGTATCACTCAGCCTCACGATAGCCCTTTCACTGTGTTGTATCTTATGATAAAATAATTTCCCACAAAGTCCTTTCTGGGGACTGCCAGATTTCTGATTTCCCTATTTTGTATGTCCACATGATGCAGGAAAGTCGCCCTGAATAAAGCTTGGAAAAGGCTGAAAGGATTATTAACCTAAAAAACAGTAAAAAACAAACTCACTGCCGTTGAGTCATGTATCTGACTCATAGCGACCCCTCCTTGGGTTTCCGAGGCAGTATCACAATGGAAGTAGACTGCCCAACCTTCCCTCCGAGGAGTGGCTGGTGGGTTTGAACCGCCAGACTTCTGGTTAGCAGTCAAGTGCCTTAGGCACTAACTATGCTACTAGAGCTCCTATGATTAACCTAGGGGGAAATATTTTAATAAAGAATTTCAGCTCCAGTAAAGTAAGCCAAGGTGATTAGGTCACACAAAGAGAGCCTAGAGAATGGCTACCATTGAAAAAATGATATATATGCTTTTTAATTTAAAAAAACCAGCAGAGTAAAAGAGAAAACCTGCATCATGCCCCTCCCCCCATCATCATTTTTTTAAAGGAAATGTTTTGGAAAAAAAGAAGATGATGTGACTCCTGGATTAATATTTTAAATTATTGCTTTCCTTTACCTTAAAGAGATAAAGTAAAGTGGACAATGTGACTAGTCTTTTCTCCTAAGATTAAAAGTGGCTTCAAAGAACAGGAAATTCAACAGCATTTAGAAAGCTTTCTTGTGTTACTCTTGGAGAATGGTTCAGCTCATTCAAGAGACTGCCTGCAAAGATTCATAAAATACCAGTTACACAATGTCATATTGTATATACATATTGTACAGTATAATGTATATACATATTAAATATACACTTTGTATAACTTTATAGCATTTAGTGATGGAAGCAAAGGGCAATTTCCAGATCTCCCCCCCTTTTTTAACATATTATTTAAAAAAATCTTCTACCACATAACTTCCCATTTCCTCTTTCATATCACTTACCCTCTCTCTTCTGTTCCTTTTCTCCCTACGCCCCATTGCTTTAAAAAAAAAAAAAAAAAAGTCCCCACTCTCCTTCATGTTTTTGATCACAAACTCTCTTTTCTTTCAGGGAACATGCTTTCCTCCTCCAGCTGCTTTCTGTCTCTCTGTGGACTCTGTCCAATGAGTCTCATTATACTTTGTACAATGAGCTATCATCTATGTAATTTTAATCCTAGCTCTGTTTTCGAAATTTGTTTCATGTACCCATTTAGTTCATCAGCATAGATCTCCAGCAAGGTTATGTCAGGTAAGAGTAGTAGTTTTAATTGTTTCAAAGATCAACAACAAACAAATGTGGAATAAAAAGTGATGGTCTTATTTTATTTATTTTACAAAACTCTGAGCAAAGCCAGACCACACTGAAATAAGAGTCATAGTTCTTTGAGCTTCCCTCCCTCACCTGGTCCATACTCCAGACGCCTGTGTCCAGTAGAGCGAATATGCACGGGATCTATTTCTAAAATTCCTTGACTGCTTTGGGAAGAAGAGAAAGCTCTGCTAAAGCTGTAGTAGGTGCCTTCCTATCTTTTACAAACAACAAAACAGTTCACAGAAAATTTAAGAAAGACCAGGAAAAAGAAATCCGTTTCCAGGGATGATTAGATATGTTATTTACTGTTTTTAAAATATAGGGCACGACGGGGAAGAGGAGCAAAGAGAAAGTAGGGAAAAGTACTATAAGAGGTGCCAGAGAGGCCTCCCTCTACATCTCCCAAAATTCTCCGTGTGAACGTTTCTCCAGCCTAAAGCACATGGTTAGTTCTTTATGCCCCGCCTCGGGGGAGGTTTCGCCTCTTAATAACAATGCAAATTATAATTAACAATAAATGATTATTTATGGATGACCAACGACCAAAAGCCTCCAGGAGTCTTCATTAAAACAACAGCACAGTTACAACCTCTGGAGGTATGCTATTATAATTATCAAATGTTTATGTACCCTCATTAACGTAATTAAAATTTTTTTTTAAAGTTCCTGCTTTAAACATTTTTGTATTACTATGGGAAGTTTTAAGTTGCACGAAGTAGAAATTATAATATAGCAAACCCTCGTGTACTCACCACTCAGCTTCAACAATTCTCAGTATTTTGGTAATCTTGTTTCATGTATCTTTCCCATTCCCACGCCCACCCCTCACCTTGCCCGAAGAAATTTTAAAGTGAATACCCAAAATATAATGGCAATTTACTGGTAAATATTTCAGTATACGCCCCCCAAAATTTAATAACGACTGGTTATCCCAAAAGGGACCCGCAGGACAAATGAACTCTCTCCGTGTGGAAGGGTTGTCACCAAGGTTATCTGGCTGTTCGGGGTCGATGGCGCTAAGAACATAGCGTAACATTCCCCTGGGAAAAACAGGTAAGCGGGTGACGCAAACCCCCCCAGGTAGAGGTAAATGAATTCCTCCAACTCTGTCCACCGAGGCATGATCAATCTAGACCCCAGAGTTGCTAAGGCCGCTAGGAAGATAAAGATGCCGGATACTGCGAAAGCCAGTCAGAAGGCTCAAAGAGTAATCAGTTGGCCAATCAAGATTCGAAAGTGAATCAAAACCTCAGCATTCGGCTCGCTCCACCCGCATCCAATCAGAGACCCGGCTACTTTGGGCGGACTTTTCAAACCTGCGACTACAAAACAAATCGGGGCCCTTTAAAAGGTGCAATTCGGTTCAAAAATCTGTCTGCTTCCGCCTCTCAACACTAGTTCTCCATTTCCTTCCTACTGTCCAGATCAATCCCAGCATCAATATAACGCTCAGATGTCACTCTCCGCCCAGAAACCGAGAGGGAACTAGTTCGGTAAAGCAAGGGAGCACTGAGGAGGCCATAAAACAGCTAGAGTCACTGGTTTAGGGGAGGGACTCTTTTTCAAAGTCCCTTGAGAAAGCGCAGGATTCTTCCGCGGGAGTCACGTGCCCCGCCCCCTTGGAGGCGTCAAAAACTCAAAACAAAAACAAGGGGTTTGGTGCCTCCTCCTCTGTGGCGGCGGCGGCGGCAGTAGCGGCACAGCTGCTGGTGGGGCAGCAGATTTTGAGGGGCCGGTGCTGCACCCAGGAGGAGGGTTGAAGCGCGGGCAGAGGGATGAAGCCCAGGCTGTGAGGCCGAGACGGCAAAGGGGAAGAAGGGTCGGATGCCGGTCCAGGGGCACCGCTGAGGCAGAGAGGCCCGGACCTCGGAGGCAGGCCCGCGACACCCCCGCGGCGCCCAGTCCCTCCGGGCCGCAACGCCGCGGGCCGGCGGAGGCACGTCTCCGGCACGGTGAGTGGGCCCACCCGAGATCGCTGGGTTTCTTTGTTCGTAGTTAGAGCTGGTGATGGGGGTGGATGATCTAGTGCCCCATTGCTGCCCATCTCTTCATCCCTGGGAGCGACCCCCGTCTTGCCATCTGCTCCAGCCCCAAGAGAGTTGCGGCCCGACGGCGGAGAGATGAGGGTAGGACGGATGGTGGGTCAGGAGGCTGAAGACAGTTCTCCGCTTCGATGCTCCCCGCGCTCCCCCCCACACACACACACCGCATTTTGTCTGGGGGATTTGCTGGGGGTGGTGCGTTTTTTGTTGGCTGCCCCAGGGTTCCGCAAAGCTGCGGAACCGGGGCGTTTGTGGGTAGACAGACGACTTGTCAGGCCCAGAGCGGGCTGGACTTCTCCCGCAGCCCGGCTGGCGGGCCTCGCCACCCTATCGCGTTCTCGGGCAGGAATTTCTGCCACCCGAGTTTGTCCAGAGTAGGCTCTGCGGAAGCGGATGGAGAAGGTTGGGGCTCGAATGCTGGGAGTGGGGCGTCTGGGGCTGGGTCTCCGCTAGGGGCGTGGCACTGGAGTCTCCTCCTTCCGGTTCTTTGTTTGGTCGCCAGACTTTCTTTACCCTGGTCCCTATTGTGTAACGTCCCCACAGCCAGAACCCGCTGCAGTTGCTGGCCCCCGTGCAGCCCGCGGGCCAGGAGTCCCTTCTTCCTTGGCTTCAGGTGGGCCCAGACAGTCTGGTCACCGCCGCCCAGTTTCCTGCTGTGCTGCGCCCGAGGCTGAGGCTGAGAGCCTGACCCAGCTCTGGGGACGGTCGTGATTGCCGCCCCTCCCCCTGCCACACCTCCCTGGCGCTGCGGGAGATTTGCCCTGGGCTTCGGGCGGACGTGACGGCCCCCTCATCTGCTCCTCTCCGGGTGTGCAGTGACGTCCTCTCTGGGGGTATTGGGGCAAACTCTTCTGCCGTTCACCATCTCTCTCCCCAGGATATACTCTAAATGTGTGTGGTGTCTTTGCTGCAGATGAAGGATTTGGGGACCGAGGACTTGGCTGGTCGTGAAGGGGTTCAGCTCTTTGGATTGTTGAACCTCTACCTGGAACAGGAACAGAGATTCCAACCTCGAGAAAAAGGGCTAAGCTTGATGGAGGCCACCCCAGAGGTAAGTTCCCGGGAAAGCTAAGTTTCTCAAGCAGCTAATAAGGTTTGTAAGGGTACCTATTTTTCCCCAATTGAATTAAGACCTAAGCTGAAAAGTTTCTTAAGACCAAAACTGGTCTTCCTGAAATACTAAGATAAACCTTAATACAGGATCATGCTTTCTTGTTTCTTAGCTAGAATGAGAGTGATACTAATTCTGGAGAAGTACATCTTCAAAAGTGCCACCCTTAAACCTGCAGTTTCTGAAAGGGAGACTCCCTGGGAGTTATACATGTTTGCGGAAATACCCTGTGGCTATGAAATACTTTTTAGTAGGATCTTAAGTCATTTAAAAAAACAAAACAAAGAACCCATTACCTCCATTGCCAGGGAATTGAATTATGTTTATTTTCTGTAACCCTCTGAAGTGTGCTAACAGTTCACTGTATATTGAGGCTCTAAAACTCTGTAATGATGAGTGTTTTTAAAAAGTAATAATGTCTGTACATCTCATTATACCTAAGACATTTGATTACTAACTATAAGGTTGGTGTTGAAACCCACCAGCTGCTCCTAGGAAGGAAGATGGGGCACTCTACTTCCATAAAGATGTAACTCCAGTGGGGGTTGCTATGAGTTGGAATTGACTCTGGCAGCGAGTTTGTTTGTTTTGGTTCATATCAAAGTGTGTAACTTTGGTTAAATGATACTACTTCCCCACCCTATCCCCAGATTATTGAAAATTAAGAGGAAAAAAATACTTCATTTGAATCTGTTTAGTCTTAACTGTGGCTGCAACAATGGGCTCAAATGTAACTACTGTTGTGAAGATGGCACAGGATTGGGCAACATTTCTATGAAGCCACTCATCTGCACCTAACAACATTAACCTATCTAAACTGCCTTGGAAACCCAAGGAGGGGGGTCGCTATGAGTCGGGGCCGACTCGACGGCACATAACAACAACAACAACAACAACAAGAAAATCATAAACTTCAGCTCTTGGTTTTTATTGCAGAATGATAACACTTTGTGTCCAAGATTGAGAAATGCCAAAGTAGAAGATTTAAGGAGTTTAACCAACTTTTTTGGATCTTGCACTGAAACTTTTGTATTGGCTGTCAATATTTTGGACAGATTTTTGGCTCTTATGAAGGTATTTGATCATTTTTATAAATATATCTTCATTGTTTCTATACAATACCTGGCACACAAGGGTTCAGTAAATACTTGTGGAATGGATATAATAATGTGCATTATACATAAACATTTTTAATAACTGAGATGTTTAGTACTAGATTAAAAGACTGCAAAATTTAAGTGTATTGTGTTTTAAGTTAGGTTTTGCTGTGTACCCTTCTCTTTCTCTTTGAAGATACAGCAAAATGAAGACTAATGTGTTTTAAGATATATATTAAAATAAGGTTTTCATCTCTCATCATGCTTCTATTGAAGCCCAGGTATTTTTAATACTGAAACATGCTAAGGGGAAGTATAACAGTATGCTAAAGGTAACCCCCTGACTTTCCCAAGAAAAGTCTGTCAAAGCAGGGAACCACAGCAACTGTTGGAAAATGTGGTGATTTTTCTGCCAGTAGAATTGCTTTCAGCTGCTGGGTCAGTTTTTAGGGCACTGAAAAGAAAAGGGCAGCCATCTGTCTGTGGCAGCTTTTGCATATGTCCCACTCCACCTAACTGATAAGAGTATTTCTCTTGGCAAATCTGTATTGAAGCATGGGATGATTCCTGAAAGATTTTCTGCCTAAAAAGATGGGAGAAAGTTTCTGTAGCCAGAGAGGTAGTATGATTTCTTAGTGTTAAAAAGCTTAATTAATTTGGAAGGAGATTTTACCGTTACCGATTTCATAATCTGAAATACAAAGTATAACTCAGTGTTTGAAATTTAGCTTTTGAACCTGCATTGACTTTTTTCCTACTTTAATTTAAAATTTAAATTCAATTATTTAAATGCTCAAAACACCCCCCACACACACTTTCTTAAAAGAGCCTTTAAGAAGGGATTGTGGGGCTGGCGCGGGATCGGGCTATATTTCGTTCTGCTGTGCATGGGGTCACTATGAGTCGGAAACAGCTCGACGGCACTTAACAACAACAACAACAAAAATGTAAAAATAACTAAGTGGAACTATGGGTTAAACCAAGTACTTATATGGGAAACAGACTGTGTTCTGTTTTAAAAGAAGGGTGTCACTATAATATTCTTTTAAATACTTGCTTTATTCAATCAACAATTGTTAGAAAAGAATCCTTTTTGTTTTTCAGGTGAAACCTAAACATTTGTCTTGTATTGGAGTATGTTGTTTTTTACTGGCTGCTAGAATAGTTGAAGAAGAATGCAATATTCCATCTACTCATGATGTAATCCGAATTAGTCAGTGTAAATGTACTGCCTCTGACATAAAACGGATGGAAAAAATAATTTCAGAAAAATTGCACTATGAATTGGAAGCTACTACTGCCTTAAACTTTTTGCACTTATACCATACTATTGTACTTTGTCATACTTCAGAAAGGTCAGTGAAATTAAAAATAAAGTTTTGTACTTTGAGCCATTGCTAATAGTAAAGAGTTAGAATACCAATTAAATTTATGTTTCTACTTAATCTGAGGTTTCAATTTTGGGTTTTATTGTCAAGTCCTTAAAATCTTTGCTTGTTTAATAAGTATTTTATCCTTTTTTTGCATTGTGTAGAAAAGAAATACTGAACCTTGATAAGCTAGAAGCTCAGCTGAAAGCTTGTAACTGCCGACTTGTATTTTCAAAAGCAAAAGTAAGTCAATTTTTTGCTTACATATCTGTCTCTCACAGTTTTTATTTTGCATTTTCAGAAAATAATTTTTCTCTTTTCATCCTTTGTCTTTTGTAGCCATCTGTATTAGCTTTGTGCCTTCTCAATCTGGAAGTAGAAACTTTGAAGTCCATTGAATTATTGGAAATACTCCTGCTTGTTAAAAAACATTCCAAGGTACATATCTTCAGTCCTTATTCTTTAAAAGAAGTTCCTTCCTAATGTTGTTTTTTTTTTTGTGTTTGTGTGTGGTGACTTAAGCATTAAGTAATACTTTATGAGGCATTTGTTTAACATTTATGCTTTTTTGTCTTATATCTCAGCCGTTGAAGTTCTTTCTTGAAATGCTTTGACCCATATAGATGAAGCTGCGAGGGAATTTGGTCACTTAGTCCAGTTTCTTTCAGCATGCAGGCATTCCTTCTGTAGTATTGTTACCACATGGTAATACAGCTGGGTACTTTGACACTATGTGTTGTTCTACAGTGCATAATAGAAATTGTTGTTGTTGTTGTTGTTATGTGCTGTCGAGTCGGCCCCGACTCATAGCGACCCCTTCTATACTTTGTAAATACACGAATGACATAGGATGGCATCCCATCATATCTGTAAGACTAAAACATTGTCCCATCATTAATTATCATGGTTTTCATATAATGTTGTTGTTGTTATGTGCCCTCGAGTTGGACCCGACTCATAGTGATCCCTCCTTGGGTTTTCGAGGTAGTATCACTATGGAAGTAGATTGACCTGTCTTCCTTCCGAGGAGTGGCTGGTGGGTTTGAACTGCCAGCCTTCTTGTTAGCAGTCAAGTGCCTTAGGCACTATGCTATAAGAGCTCCCATAATATCAGCAATGCTTCTCTTTTTAAACCCTGTAGGCAGGCCAGTCCAATATGTTTCTGGAGTCATAAAGAGATGTAACACAAACAAAAGCACTGTGCCTTTTCTTAATCTAATAGCCTAGTTGGTACTTCACATGAGCTGGTGTGTTATTTCATTTATTATTATGTCCCAGTGCCGGATCATCAGTGAATATAGATATGTTGAGATTTTGTTAGAGAAGTGGAGCAGACCAGGAGATGCTATGATTGGTCTAGTTGGATCAAGAGAATCTTAGTGAAAGTTTGGGCAGCGAAGGCTTATAGCCAATAAATTGTATAGACCTCAAGGAAAGTCATTTTTTGGTGGGCTTTTAGATAAGATAACTAAGAGATAGTCATAAGTGGAAATAAGAATGTCCAACTCAAGTAGTGGTTTTGGAAGCTAAGCATGGAAGAGAGTTAAGGAATCACGAACAACCAAGATTTGGGCCTAATGATGGAGAGAATATTGACACGATTGACAAGAAATTTGGGAGGAGTTAATGTGATTTTATACCTGCCAGGTCAGTGAGTAGGTGTCTAGCAGGCATTTGGCAAGAATAGAAACTCAGGATAAACCATAATTGGAGATTGAGATTTGGAATTTTTCATGAAGAAGTAATAGTTGCAACTTTAAGAAATATGGAGGCAGTTCATTATTTTAGGAGTCACTGGAAGCTGGTCTCTCAATGTTGCCTTTCCCCTATTTAGGATCCAAGTGAAGGGAAGTATATCTAGACTATTTATTTATTTATTATTACTATTTTATTGTGCTATGTGTGAAAATTTACAGAGCAAGTTCATTTTCTATATAGCAGTTCATATACATTTCTCTCATGACATTAACTGCAGTTCCTCACAATGTTTAATACCTCTCTTCCCACTTGTTCCCCATAGTTACCTGTTTCCTGTGTCCTTCCCTCCCATGCACCCCCACCCCCTGAGCTGTGTCCCTGTGCAAACACTACCCTTTGGTTCTTCCATGATCAATCATCCCAGGTAGCATATCTACCTGATGTAAATGTTCAGCCCATATACCTGTTACTTGGCTGGAAGCCACAGGAGTGAGTTCAGTTCTAGACCTGAAGGGTAGCTAGGGGCCATAGTCTCAGAGGTTTCACCAGGCTGTTATCAGACCAGCAAACTTGGTCTTTTATTATGATTTTGAGTTTTGTTCCACATTATTCTCCCACTGTATCCAGGATCTTCTGCACCAGTCCCCCTCCAAGTGGTTGACAGTAGTAGCCGGGCACCATCTAGTTCTTCTGTTCTCATGGTCATATAGGCTGAGGAGCACATGTTCTACCAGTCCCTTGGATTGTTTCCATACATCTTTGGTCTTCATCATTCTTCTTTGCTCTGGACAAGGAAGGACCCATTGTTGCATCTAGATGGCCACTTGAAAGCTTTTATGACCCTAGTCGCTACTCACCAAAGTAGGATGTAGAACAATGTTTTTGTGTAGTATGTTATGCCAATTGAGTTTGATGTCCTCTTTGACCATGGTCTCGAGCCCACATGTCCAACCACTCAGTCCCTCTGGGTAGCTGGCTCTGGCCAAAAAGTGACTACAACTTTGTCCCTTGTCAACTCTACTATACACCTGAACATTCTTAGAGCATATACAAATACACTTGTAGAAACATCATTTGCCAACCCTATACATGGTCATAGGAGCTTGGATAGCATAGAGCCTAAGGCACTTGACTACTAACCAGAAGGCTGGCGGATCAAACCCACCAGCCACTCCTCGGAAGGAAGGTTGGGCAATCCTACTTCTGTAGTGATACTGCCTTGGAAACCCAAGGAGGGGTTGCTATGAGTTGGGGCCGACCTGATGGCACATAACAACAACAACATACATGGTCATGGGCCCCCTACCCCCTGCCTAGACATACCTAATCATTCAGCCTATCCACCCATAGATCAGTGCTTGCCATCACTGACAATGCAAAATGCAATGCATCACTGATATGTAAAATAGACAAGTAATTTAGACTTTCAGTGTAGACCAGAAATGTAGACTTGTTGAATTAGAAAGAGATTTTCAAGATGGATGTTGTCAAGAGTATTGAAATTTGATGTAAGATCTACAGAGTTTAAGAAAGTCATTGGATAGGTACTTCCAAGGGTTAATTCTGTAGAGTAGGACAAGGAAGTGGAAGAAGCCAGATTGTAGGAAACAGGATATGATGGAAATCAAGGCCAATATTACAGGAGCTCTGGTAGCATAGTGGCTAAAGCACTTGACTGCTAATCAGAAGGCTGGCGGTTCAAACCCACCAGCCACTCCTCGGAA
>NW_006921822.1:4478777-4480388 GCF_000298275.1 Orycteropus afer afer
GGGTTTCCGAGGCAGTATCACTACGGAAGTAGGATTGCCCAACCTTCCTTCCGAGGAGTGGCTGGTGGGTTTGAACCGCCAGCCGTCTGGTGAGCCGTCAAGTGTCTTATCCACTATGCTACCAGAGCTCCCGTACTCCCTATAGAGAAACTATATCTTTTATGGCAAATTTCTTTTCACTCATCTTGATAATTTTTTTCATTAATATGTATCTGGTATCATAATACAAATGCATGTTATTATAATCCAATAATGTTTTACTATAGAAACCTAAATTATGTTAAGTTCTTTTGCATCAGGACTAGTAAGGACTAGACTGGATAGTCCTAGCATGTTTTTAGGTCAGTGTGTATTCTGGGAGAGCAAAGCTTTCTATGTATTGAATCCTATGTTAATTATTTATACCTATGGTGCTCTTTCCATAAATCAGGTTAAGTTTGGGAGTTTGAAAAAATCTTGATGCCAATATTGCACCATATCAGTTAAATCAGTAGAAGGAGCCCTGGTGGCTCAATGATTAAATGCTTGGCTACTAACTGAAAGGCTGGTGGTTGGAAGCCACCCTGCTGCTCCATGGGAGAAAAACCTGGTGCTCTGCTCCTGTAAAGATTGTTGTTGTTGTTGTTGTTGTTACGTGCTGTCGAATCAGACCCGACTTATAGTGACCCCTCTCCTTGGGTATCCAAGGCAGTATCACTATGGAAGTAGATTGTCCAACCTTTCTTCCGAGGAGTGGCTGGTGGGTTTGAATCGCCAGCCTCCTGGTTAGCGGTCAAGTGCCTTAGGCACTATGCTACCAGAGCTCCTCCTGTAAACATTACAGCCTAGAAAATCATATGGGGCAGTTCTACTATGTCAGCATGGAATTGCTATGAGTCAAAAATTGATTCATCAACAAAAACATCTGGAGTGGGAACCAGACATCAGTATTTTTTTTAAGGATCCCTGGGTGATTCCAAGATACAGCAAGGTTCGAGAATCACTGCCATAACCTCTTTATTAAAATATTTTTCTTCAGGTTAATGACACCGAATTCTTTTATTGGAGGGAGTTGGTTTCTAAATGCCTAGCCGAATATTCTTCTCCTGAATGTTGCAAACCAGATCACAAGAAGCTAGTTTGGATTGTTTCAAGGCGCACAGCCCAGAATCTCCACAACAGCTACTATAGTGTTCCTGAGTTGCCAACAATACCAGAAGGTAGCTGTTTTGATGAAAGTGAAAGGTAAGCAGGTTCTTTGAGCAATTAGACTTGCCCAAACTACATGTTACTAATTTGACACTCCAAACAGAACCATTGAGAATATTATAAAATAGGTGTCAGAGATAGTCTAATAACATTTTTTTCAGGTGAGAAAATTAACCAGAAATAGTTTTATTAAAATAGGTAATGATTTAGAAGCCTATTTCCTTCTCTGTTTTTTAAATTAATTGTTTTCCATATCCCTCCCTTATTATTTGAAGTATGTTGTTTTTCTTGTTGTTATGTACCATTGAGTCAGACCTGACTCATAGTGACCCCTCCTTGGGTTTCCAAGGCAGTATCACTACGGAAGTAGATTGCCCAACCTTCCTTCCAAGAAGTGGCTGGTGGGTTTGAACCACCAGCCTT
>NW_006921822.1:4486088-4507237 GCF_000298275.1 Orycteropus afer afer
CCAACCTTCCTTCCGAGGAGTGGCTGGTGGGTTTGAACCGCCAGCCGTCTGGTTAGCAGGCAAGTGTCTTAGCCACTATGCTAACAGAGCTCCTAGTTTTGTCAATTATTTCTGTCTTATTCAGAGTCTAATATTGTTTTTTTGTAAAGTGAATTTGGTGATTTTACTGAATTTGTTTTATTCTATACAAAGCTAAATAAGGAGAAAGGACCAGAAATTTCATTCTCATAGCTGGTTGGTTTCTTGGTTTGATATTTGAAAGTAACTGCAGTTACTGAGATAAGAAGACAGTCCTGTTATTTTAAATTAACTATAAAAAAGAAATGTTTTGTCCTTAGTGTACATTTATTGGATTTAAAATACTTAGAATCTCACAATAAGGTTCTAGAATTATTAATTGATAACAATAGTAATAGTTTGGTAAATACTAATTTGTTTGAGCCTCTTAAAAGATCTATATTTTCTAATGAGATCATAGAAGACTTTCTGTAATTTTCTCTGTATAAAGCTTAAATTTTGAATATAAAAATCTTAAGTATAGACATACTCACATAGTAGTTCTGTTTTGCCTGCAAAATGTTTAAGTGTGCGCTAAATCATGGATTCCTTTTTGTCTCTTTCATTTTAGTGAGGACTCTTGTGAAGATATGAGTTGTGGAGAAGAGAGTCTCAGCAGCTCTCCTCCTAGTGATCAAGAGTGCACCTTCTTTTTCAACTTCAAAGTAGCACAGGCACTGTGCTTTCCATCTTAGAAATCTAATTGTTCTGTGTCAGAATTTAAAGTGTGTATACAGGTTTCAAAGCAATAAATGGGGGAGTAGGTAGTTTTCTGGTCCAGCCCCCATCTAGGCAGGAATTGCATAAACTGGAATATCTACCTTCTATTTATTATTACTCAGATCAGACCTGGCCTATTTTCATATTTAATCCTAAACCATCAAGTGGATTAGTGCCTCTTAAACAATTGAAAATACTTTAGACATTGGCACTTTATTTTCTCATTGATCTTTAGCTTACTTGGAGGAGGGAAAGGGCTGTTACCTTCAATTTACTACTTTTCAAGAAGATTTTTAATGATGAGTAATGTAGGTTATCTTAAACATTTTATAAAACCTTCAGGTGTCTTTACTTAAACAGATTGGGAGTGTACAAATGCTTCCTGAACAGGGACAGTGGGTAATCCTTTCATGGTCTATCTTAGATCTTTCCCAACCCCATTCTCAGAACAGAATATACTATATTCTTAAATGTCAAACAGCTTTTTGTTTTGTTTTTTAAATGATCAGTGTACCATCTGATGCAGACTTTATAAATTTAGAAATTATAGTATCTACATTTTTGCGAATTTTAGTATGTAGTATCTTTGACGTTTCTGCTAAAGCAGAAATAATTGATGGTCTAGGGCTGTTGTATTCCTAATGCTTAAGTATTGTTGGACTATAGTATTTTAATGTGTTATAAAAACAATCCATAATATGCTAGTTTTGCATGCACCTGTACAAAAGCAGTACAGGAAGTTGAACAGAACTAGGTAACTATGGAATTGATAAATGTTGATCTAGTAGAAGATTTTATCTAATTTTCTTATATTTAAAAATGTCTGCATGATTGTGTTTTATTTCCTTTGTAATTTACATTTCAGAAATAATGGTATTAGTATATGGGTGCCATGACTGAGTATGAAGTAAGGAAAAACAAACCCAAGTATTGTAGCATTATAGTTTTAAGCATATCTGTGTGGTGATTCATCCATAAGAATGGGGATACAAAAACTCTGTACACACTAGATTTTGTACAGAGAATTTTTTTAACTTTATAAAATTGTATGAAAATGTAAATCTTAAAAAATGTATATAAAAATACTGTATTTTTTTATCTTGTGTGTGATAGTCTAGTCATTGCATGTAAATATAATTTATTGTGTATTCTGTATTATAAATCACACATTGATGACTTTTTATTGGTAAGTCAACATTCATGGGATGTTTTTCTGAATTGGATTTTTTGACGTGATAACAGATTACAACTCAGAATAAAAATATTAATAAAGTATGTTTGCAGTTGCATTTTAATTTTTAATCTTTTGGTTTTCTTTTTTAAAAAAATGCTATTTCAGGGGAAGGGTTGAATTGAGGCTGGAGTATCTCCAGGATAAGTTCTCTTACTGCCTACCAGTGTCCTCTAGGTGATTTTTCCTCATAAATTTACCACAGTCCACATTTGGCCAGGAAATATGGAAAGTGAATCTGCCACTTGGAATCGATCTCTCTCTGGGTTGGACTCATATAAACCAAACTCGCAAAGACTGGTATATTAACCTCAATGCCTTTTAATTTACAGGGGAAGGCAACAAATTATCAAGTAGATCAGAATGCTCAGGTTGGCAGATCAGTCCCATCTGTAGACAAGCCAAATTCTAATTTATTTATGTTGTTGTTGTTAATGTGCCGTCGAGTCGAACCCGACTCATAGCGACCCCTCCTTGGGTTTCCGAGGCAGTATCACTACGGAAGTAGGATTGCCTAACCTTCCTTCCGAGGAGTGGCTGGTGGGTTTGAACCACCAGCCGTCTGGTTAGCAGGCAAGTGTCTTAGCCACTATGTTACCAGAGCTCCCTAATTTATTTACAATTCTAATTAATTCTAACTAGAAGGTTGCTTGGTGAATAAGCTCTAGGGGCATAAGTTGTGTCATTCTTAAGAATATACCTGTCACAGAGGACCCTGCCAGCCTCTGGCTATATGTACCTTTTTTTCCTAAGACCCAGGCTTGTTTTGCAAGTGGTAGTCATAGTTGTTTTTTTTGTTTTTGCATTGATTCCTCATATAGTATGATTTTGTAGATCTTTATTTTCTCTAGTTGATTTGAAAAATACCACTTACACTGAATGTTTTTCATATAAAACCTTTTTTATACAGGCATCTTTTTCCTATGTTTTCCATTGGAGAATCTCTGCTTGAGAATGACCTTCCCACTCTTAGTAAATAATCTTGGTAAATAGTAGATTTTGATTTGTTGAGATGTAGAAGTTATTTGTGGCTTACCAAATTTTGAAGTCCTTTTCAGTTTTCCTCCATGGTTTTACTGCTTTTTTCCCTAGATGCCCTTCCTTGGTGTATCTTTCCATATACAGCTTCATCTATTCCTCCTGGGTTTTAGTATATTTAGTTTAGATCTCTTTACTGAATTCCCAACCTGTTTATTCACAACTGACTGTCCCACTTGGAAGTTTCTGATTACTCTTAAACCTGCTCTTATGTATGTCTATCTCAGTGATAGGAATTGCATCTACTCAAGTCAGAAACTTAAGTGATACCTCATATCCTCTCTTCTGTGTACTGGCTGTCACCAGCCTCTATCATTTAAAAGATTTCATTTATACCATGTATTTATCTTTATCTCTTTTCTGTCACTGGCTTGGTTTCGATCTGCACTCTTATCAGTAGGATTACGGCAATATTTTATTTAGTGATTTCTAGGGAAAGGCTTTTTCTGTTGTCTCTGGGGGAAAGTCCTTGTCTCCTTTCAACATCTGTGGGCTGTGCATTCCTTGGAGATACCCATGTGTCTTGGCATCAATTTTCCCAATGGGTCTAGGAGGTTCTTTGTTTAGGCTCCCTGGGTCCATAGGATGTGTTGTGCTCCTAGCTCTTCTTTCTTGGTGGAAGTAGGTCTCGTTCTGCCTGGATACCTTTTTAAATACTCAAATTTGACTTTTCTCTCTTCTGAAAAATTGTTCAATAGGTCCCTTGTTATCAGGATAAAGTATATCATGACATATTAAGACTTCCTGATCTAAACCTCTCTCTGGCCTCTTTTTCTTCCCATTCCTGGAGCTAGAAAATGTATGGTAAGAAAGGTAACTCTAGGTGTGATAAGAAAGATTGGTGCACATAAGAGAGAGATTAGTAGAAGGAGGACCATTCAGGAGTCCTGAAAAAATCCAATATAGGTGATGAAGGAATAAACTAAGGAAATAGCAGTGAAGCTGAAGAGAGGAGGGGTTTGAGAAGCACTGTCTTCTCTGTAAGGAGTCCTGGTGGCACAGTGGTAAAGCTCTTGACTGCTAAATGAAAGGTCAACAGTTCAAACCCACCAATCACTGTAGAGGAGAGATGTGGCATTCTGCTTCCATAAAATTACAGCCTTGGAAACCCTATAGGGCATTTTTACTTTGCAATGGATGGGTCTTTTCTGTGCAGGTATTAGGAGACCCACAGATGTCCAGGAGCTTGGTTACGCCATCCTTGTGCCACTCAAACAGGTGACTCTCCCATAACTAGTGATGAATAAAATTGAGAAGCCTCCTACCTATTCAGAGCAGAGAGTTAGGAGAAGGCTTCCATTTTGACCTTACACTTGTCCCTGGGACTTCGTTACAGACTTAGCTATTTAGAGGAGCTCTGGTGCCATAGTGCTTAAGGCATTTGACTGCTAACTAGAAGGCTAGTGGTTACAAGTTGCTACTTCTGCTGTTGTGCATGCTGAAAAATCATTGTGCCTGACCCTGAGTCTCCACCCATTTGATCCAGTTTGTATTCTCTCTTCCTAGGAAGTGAGCCTGGACAAATAATGCCTTTTAATCACTTATCACAACTCAGGCTCTTGTGGACTTGTTTTAGTTTTCTTCAGCTTCAGCTTGAACTTGCATATGACCAACTGATGATCTGTTCCACAATCAGCTCCTGGCCTTGTTCTGACTGATGATACTGAGCTTCTCCATTGCCTCTTTCCACTGATGTAGTCAGTTTGATTCCTGTGTATTCCATCTGGTAAGGTCCATGTGTATAGTCACCGTTTATATTGAAAAAAGGTATTTGTAATGAATAAGTCATTGGTCTTGCAAAATTCTATCATGTGGTGTCTGGTGTCATTTCTATCACCAAGGCCACATTTTCCAACTATTGATGCTTCTTGTTTCCAGCTTTTGCATTCCAATTATCAGTAATCACCAATATACCTTGATTGCATGTTTGGTCAATTTCAGACTGCAGAAGTCGGTAAAAATCTTCAATTTCTTCATCTTTGGCTTTAGTGGTTGGTGTGTAAATTTGAATAATAGTAGTATTTGGTCTTCCTTGTATGCGTGTGGATATTACCCTATCACTGTCAGCATTGTGCTTAGGATAGATCTTGAGATGTTCTTTTTGATGGTGAATGTGATGTCATTTCTAGAATAGTAGACCATCTGATTGTCAGATTCAAAATGGCCATTACTAGTCCATTTCAGCTCACTAATGCCTAGGATATCGAACTTTATGCATTCCATTTCATTTTTGACAACTTCCAACTTCCATGAGAGACAAAATACCTTGATTATATCCCTCCTGAATTTAGAGACCATATGAAGAACAGATTTGACGTGATGAACACCAGTAAATGAAGACTAGAAAGTTGTGGAATGGCATTAAGAACATCATACATGAAGAAAGCAAAAGGTCATTTAAAAGACAGGAAAGGAAGAAAAGACCAATCTGGATGTCAGTAGAGGGAGACTGAGACTTGCTCTTGAATAGAGAGTAGTTAAAATGAGTGGAAGAAATGATGAAATAAAAAAGCTGAATGGAAGGTTTCAAAGGACAGCTTGAGAAGATGAAGTATTATAATGAAATGTGCAAAGATCAGCAGTTAGAAAACTGTAGGGAAAAACATCTTTGCATTTCTTAAACTGAAAGAACAAGAAAAAATTGAAGCCTTGAGATGCAATATGGGAGGATTCTGAGGACAATGTAACACATAATGTATTCTTTTTTATCAAAAGAAGATGGAAGGAATACACAGTCACTGAACTAGAAAGAATTGGCCGATGTTCAGCTATTTCAGGAGGTAGCATATGATCAAGAAACTGGTAATGAATGAAGAAGGCTAAGCTGCACGGAAGGAATTGTTGAAAAATAAGCTCCAGGGAAACCATTGAGATGTTTAAACAAATGAATGCAGCACTAGAGGAGGAGCTCACTTGTTTATGCCAAGAAATTTGGGAGACAGCTACCTGGCCAGCTGACTGGAAGAGATCCGTATTTATGCCATTCCAAAGAGGTTATCCAACAGAATGTGGAATTGTCAAACAATATCATACTCAAGTAAAATTTTGCTGAAGGTAATTAAAAAATTATTGCAGCAGTATATTGATGTAGAACTGCTAGAAATTCAAGCCAGATTCAGAAGAGAACATAGAACATAGAATGCCATTGCTGATATCAGATGGATCTTGGTTGAAAGCAGAAAATACCAGAAAGATGTTTACCTGTGTTTTATTAACTATGAGAAAGCATTTGTCTGTGTGGATCATAACAAATATTGTGAAGGATGGAAATTCCAGAACACTTAATTGTGCTCATGAGGAACCTGTACATAGACAAAGAGGCTGCTGTTCTAACAGAACAAGGGAATGCTGCGTGGTTTCAAATCGGGAATGATGTGTGTCAGGGTTGTATCTTTTCATCATAATTATTCAATCTGTCTGTTGAGCAAATAATCTGAGAAGCTGAAGCATATGAAGAATGTGGCATCAGGATTGGAAGAAGACTCGTTAACAACTTGTGATATGCAGATGACACAAACTTGCTTACTGAAAGTGATGATGACTTGAAGCACCTATGGATGAAGATCAAAGACGTTAGTCTTCAGTATGGATTACGTCTCAACATAAGACAAAAATCCTGACAACTGGATCAATAAGCAACATCACAGTAAATGAAGAAAAGATTGTTATTATCAGGGATTTCATTTTACTTGGCTCCACAATAACATCCATGGACCGGTAGTCAAGAAATCAGATAACATATTACACTGAGCAAATCTCCTGCAAAAGACCTCTTTAAAGTGCTGAAGAGCAAAGATGTCACTTTGAAGACTAAGCTGCTCATGACCCAACCCTTGGTATTTTCAGTAGCCTCATATGCATGTGAAAGCTAGATAATGAATAAGGAAGACCACAGAAGAATCGATGCATTTGTATCGCATTTGTGAAGAACAGTGAAAATACCGTGAACTGCCAGAAGAATGAACAAACCTGTCTTGGAAGAACTACAACTAGAAGGCTCCTTGGAAGTGAAAATGGCCAGACTTCATCTAGTATATTTCAGAAGGGACGGGTCCCTGGAGAAGACTATTATGCTTGTTAGCGGGTTATTGAAAAATGGGAAGACCCTCAATGAGATGGATTGACACAGAGGCTGCGACAATGGGCTCAAACGTAGGAAAGATTGTGAGAATGGCACAGGACCAGGTAGTGCTTTGTTCTGTTGTAGATAGAGTTGCTATGAGTTGGAGCTTACTGGACAGTAGCTAATGACAACATCACGCACAGAGTTTATATTTAGATTAGCAGTAGAAGTACTGGTTGCAGAACATGTCTTATGCCAATTTTAACAATTTTCTTTCTCTACCAAAAGAAAAAAAAACAAACCCACTGCCATGGGGTTGATTCTGATTCATAGTGACCCTATAGAACAGAGTAGAACTTTTCCATAGAGTTGCCAAGGCTATGTACCTTGACAGAAGCAGATTGCCTCAGCTTTCTTCCATGGAGCAGCTGGTGGGTTTGAACCGCTGACCTTTTGGTTAGCAGCTGAATGTGTTAACCACTATACCACCAGAGCTCCTTTCCTTTCTCTAGTATTTGCCTTTTTCATTCAATTCCTTTAATTTCAACACCAGGAGCTAATATATTATTCCCCCTTGCCTCCCATCTTCCCCTCCATACATGAAAAATGTTATCTTTTTTAAGCAATTCACATAAAATTTTATTTTTATATTCTTGCTAAATTAAGTTTTTTTTTTTTTTTTTTTTAAATTGTGCTTTGGGTACAAATTTACAAAGCAGAATTTGTTTTATATTCAACATTTCGTGTACATTTGGTTTTACTCCCCAATTATCATCCCCAACCCTAACCCACTCTCCTCCTCTCCCTTCCCTGTGACCCCTCCATCCCTGTGCCCTTCTTAGTTATGCACTTCTGTCTGTCCAGGTTCCCGCCATGTGAATGCTGCCCCTCTGGTGCCCATTGGCCAATTGCTCCAAGGGGTTTATCTCCTTAGAAAAGGTGGCTGCATTGCCCTGGTTTGGGTGTTCTGCATGTATGTCTTTCTGCTGTTGGGCTGAGAGGCAGTTCTTGGGAGTGAGTCCTATCTCAGGCCCAAAGTGTATACCAGGGCCACAGTCTTGGGGGTCCCACCAGACTCCATCCGACCAGTAATTCTTCACTTATCAGATTTTACATGGACAAAGACAATGTACTTTGCATTGGTCATTTTTAAACTCTGAGAGATCAAAACAATTTAAGTGTCCTTATGTTTAGTAGAGCAGACTGTGTAGTAAGTAGTTTCCTGATATGGCAACCAGTGAGTCTTCCCATCCTTGTCCTTACCTGCTGTTCTTCCCACCAAAAGGTAGTCTTTTCCCCTTGAATTTGGACTGGCTTTGTGACTGAAGTTTCCTCATAAAGTGTAGTGCAAGTTCAGTATATGTTCAAGTCTAGGCCTTAGGAGAACTGGCAGTTTCCCTCTTACCCTCTTGGAAGCCAGCCACCATGCTGCAAAGAAGCTTGGGATGGATTGCTGATAAATGAAAGAGGTTCTTGAGGATGAGAGGACATCTTAGTCCAGTCTCAAACCACCTAGTTGAATGCAGCCATATGAGTGTTCTCAGCTACACTACGTAAATAGAAGAAACATCCAGCTGTTACAAGTCAACCTACAGAGTCATGAGAAGTAACTCATTTTAAGCCACTATTCTTTTTTAAAAAATTTTATTGTGATTTGGGTGAAAGTTTACAGAGCAAATTCATCTTCCATACAGCAGTTTATATACATTTTGTCTCACATTGACTGCAATTCCCCACAATGTAACAGCTTTCTTTCTACTTCCTCCCCGTAGTTACCTCTTCCCTGTATCCTTCCCTCCCCATGCATTCCTGCCCCCTGAGCTATCTTCCTGTGCAAACACTGCCCTTCTGTTCTCTCATGATTGATCGCTCCAAGTAGTGTATCTACCTGATGTAAATGTTCAGCCCATATGCCTATTGTTTGGCTGGAAGCCATAGGAGTGAGTTCAATTCCAGACCTGAAGGGTAGCTAGGGGGCCATAGTCTCAGGGGTCTCACCAGGCTCTATCAGACCAGCAAAACTGGTCTTTTTTTTTTTTTTTATGATTTTGAATTTTGTTCCTCATTGTTCCCCACTCTAGGATCTCCTGTGCTAATTTCCCTCTGGAGTAGTTGACCTGTGGTAACCAGACACCATCTAGTTCTTCTGGTCTTGCGGTCATATAGGCTGAGGATCACATGGTCTACCAGTCCCTTGTGCTGTTTCCATGCATCTTTGGTTTTCTTCATTCTTCTTTGCTCTTGACGAGGAGAGATCCATCATTGCATCTAGATGGCCGCTTGCAATCTTTTAAGACCTCAGGCTCTACTCACCAAAGTAGGATGTAGAACAATGTTTTTGTGTAGTATGTTATGCCAATTGAGCTTGGTGTCCCCTACGACCATGGTTCCAAGCCCACAGGTCCAACCACTTGTTCCCTCTGGGTAGTTGGCTGTGGCCAAGAAGTCACCACAACCTTGTCCCTTGTCAGCTCTGCTATAACTTGGAGATTCTTACAGCACATACAAATACACATGTAGAAACACTGTCTTCCAACTTTATACATGATCATGGGCACACTACCCCCTGTCTAGACATACTTGATCATTCAGCCTGTCCATCCATCTATCGACCTGTAGATCAATGTTAAGCCACTAATTTGAGAATCATTTGTTACACAGTGAAATGGTGGTGATCTCTGGTGAGATTGCAGATAATATCTATTTATCTGCTTATCTGTAGTTTATGTTTCTTTTCCTAAAATAGTTTTGAATTATGTGTATAATAATGGAATAAAAATGAATGCAAAAAACACATACTGATTATTCCTTGCTTAAAATCCTTAATGATTCCCATTGCTCTTTAGCATCAAGTTGAAACTCCTTACTGTGGCTTAGATTAGGTCCCTGATTGGTTCTCAACCTCATTTTTCATGACATACAAATATGCATACTTTCTAACGAAATTGCATATCAGCTCCTGTCCTTCAAGCTTTTGCTCACTTCAGTGACTTCACATACATTGTTTCATCTACCTGGAACACTGTCATCCTCATTTGTCATCCTCATTCATTCGCTTAGGGTTCATTTCATTCATTCACTCACTCACTTATTAACCCACCAGATACATGAATACCTCTTCTATGCCAGATACCACACTGAGTACTTGGGATAGAAGACCAAACAAAACACATACTGTTTCTGTCCACATATAGCTTACATTCTAGTGATAGAATGAGAAAAGTAATAGCAAATAATAGCAGAAAGAAGTTTATCTGTGTTTTATTAACTATGCAAAGGTATTCTGTGTGCATTATGACAAATTATGGGTAATATTACAAATAATGGTAATTCCAAAAGACTTCATTGTGCTTGTGCAAAACTTGTACTCTGACCAGGAGGCAGTTATTTGAACAGAACATGGGGATATTGTTTGGTTCAAAGCTGGAAAAAGTGTGCACCTGCCAGGGCTGTATCCTGTCACCATACTTATTCAAACTGTATGCTGAGCAAATAATTTAAGAAGCTGGAGTATGTGAAAAATACAAAATCAGGATTGGAGGAAGACTTATTTACAAGCTGCAATATGCAGATACGCTTGCTGAAAGCAAAGAGGACTTGAAGCATTTACTGATGAAGATCAAAGACTGCAGCCATCAGTATGGATTACTCTTTAATATAAAGAAAACAAACATCCTCACAACTGGACCAATAAGCAACATTATGGTAATGGACAGAATATTGAAGTTGTCAAGGATTTCATTTACTTGGATCAACAATCAATGCCCATGGAAGCAGCAGTCAAGAAGGTACATTACACTGGACAAGTAAGCTGCAAAAGTGTTAAAAAGCAAAGATGTCACTTGGAGGACTAAGATGTGCCTGACCCAAGCCATGGTATTTTTAATCACCTTATATGTATGTGCAAGCTGAGGAATGAATAAGGAAGACTGAAGAAAAATTGGTGCCTTTGAATTATGGTGATGGTAAAGAATATTGAATATGCCATGGACTACCAGAAGAACAAACATCTGTCTTGGAAGAAATACAGCCAGAATGCTCCTTAGAAAGGAAGATGGTGAGACTTCATCTTATGTGCTTTGGAGATGTTATCAGGAGGGACCAGTCCCTGGAGAAGAACATCATGCTTGATAAAGTGAAAGAAGACCCTTAACCAGGTGGATTGACACAGTGACAGCAACGATGGGCTCAAACACAGCAACAATTGTGAGGATAGTGCAGGACCTGACAGTGTTTTTTGTAAGTAGGGTCACTGTGAGTTGGAGCCAAGTAGATTGCACCTAATAACAACAATATATTTGAAAGGTTGTGCTGATGTTTTCTTTCAAGGAATCTTTCTGATATCCCCTAACTTCCTTCTACTTGTCAGTGTTGCATGTGTCCATAACACCCTATATTTTTCTTATAAGAAGTTAATACCTGGTTTGTCTGTCTCCATTGTCATCTTACATTTTCTGTTTGCTTTGTAAGGTATGAGTTTGTCTTTCTTGTTCATTGTTGAATCCCCAGCATTCAGCAAAGTATCTGGCCCACACTGCAGCTGCTATTACTGGTAACAGTATTTTTATGGACCACTTACTAGGTCCCAGCATATTATGTCAATATTTAATCATCACCACAATGCTACTAAACAAGTACTGCTATTATTCCCATTTTACATATGAAGAAACTAAGGATTTGTGTTAAGAAGAAACTAGAGTTTAGAAGAACTGATGTTAAATATCTTAAAAGATATGGTGAGTGACAGGGCTATAATTCCAACCAAGTCTGTCTGCCCAATCCTATGCCCTTACCCACTATGCTAAACTACTACCCCAAAGTTGATAGTACTCATTAACCAGTTGTTGAAGGAGTGAAATAATAAAGTTCTTCTAAAAAAAAATTCCTATTCACAATACCAGTAAAATAAACCATAGTATTCTGTTCAGTTTTCAAGTACTCTAACACATATTAGGAGCTCTGGTGGTGCAGTGGTTAAGGCATTCAGCTGCTAACCAAAAGGTTGGTGATTAGAACCCACCAGCTGCTCCACTGAAGAAAGATGAAGCGGTCTGCTTGCATAAAATTTACAGCCTTGGAACCCCAATGGGACAGTTCTACTCTGTCCTATAGGGTCACTATGGCTTTGAGTCAACTTGATGGCAGTGGATTTAGTGGTTTCATACATATAAAGGAAACATGGCTAAGATTTAGAGTTAAAATATCTTTAATCACTCAAAAGTCAGATTAGAACAATAATACAAAAATTTGAGGCAGTATAGTGCCATGGAAATTGAGACATCATCAAGAACTAGGGATTTTAATTTGCCCTGGAAACTTCTTCGTACTTAGCCTTGTGTCTCCTGCAGTCTAGTTTCTTTTACACTTAGGTTTATAGTTTATATTCTATCATTATTCTGGGTCTCAAGACCCACAATCATTCATTGTTAATATGGGTGGAGCTTTGTAACAATAGAGGATTATTTTGTTAAAAACCTGTTTGCCATTTTTCTGTTTTATTATTATCCAACGTAGCAATCATCTTGCCCTTATTCATTTACTGCTCTGGGAAATTTTCAATAATGTTTCATATGTCTGTGATTTATCCCCTTAACTAGGCTCTAAGCTTCTTATGAGAAGAGATCATGAATTCTGCTTCTTTTCTATCCTTCAAGGTTCCTAGCATGAAGCTAGGTAAAAACATGAGTCAAAATTTTTACCCAGCATTATGCTAGCATTATTTCACACCTGACATTTTCTTTTCTGTTCCTAATTACAGGAAGATTCTTGGTTTGTAATGGCAACTAACCTTTGATGCTGTGGAGTCGATTCCAACTCAGCAACTCTATAAGACAGAGTAGAACTGCCCCATACAGTTTCCAAGGCCATAATCTTTATGGAAGCAGACTACTACATCTTTCTCCTGTGGAGTCCCTGATAAATTTGGACCACTGACTTTTCATATAGCAGCCAAGCACTTAACCCTTGTGCCATCAGCGCTCCATGAACTTTGAAGCAGGCCAGGATACATCACTCTCTCCAAAGTTAGGATATCAAATCATTAATAGGGAGTATGGGGGTCTGTTCTGGTTACCTAGTGCTGCTCTGACAAGAATATACCACAAATGGGATGGCCTTAACAAACAGGAGTTTATTCTCTTACAGTTTGGAGGCTTTAAGTCCAAGTTCAAAGTGCCACGCTCTAGGTGCTGGGTTAAAGCTCCTCAATCTTGGGGTCCAGCTGTTCCTCCTGCTCCTGGCCCACTGGAGCTACAGGCATTTCTTCACTCAGACAGCTGCTGGTTACTGAGGCTAACAAACCCAAGGTTGACAAATAAACTGGTACAGTCCCGGTGTTACCAAACCACATGGCAGGCCATTAAGTCAAGTCCATTGTAAATCCCAAGGTTGGCAGAGCATGGCAGGCTGCTGAACCATGACACGGCTACGTGTAGGGTCCAAGCGTGCCATAAACTAGAGACTATCCCCAAGGCTTCTCCTTATATACAGGAAGTAGACCACATCCCAAAGGCAGCTACTCAGCTGATTGTGGTAGATCCCACCATGGAGTTGATTGACAGTCTCATCATGGGGAATAACTACCACCAGCTGCCCAGCCACTCAACCAGGCCCAGCCAAATTGACATACAAATTTAACTACTGTTGTTGTTGTTATGTGCTGTCGAGTCAACCCTGACTCATAGCGACCCCTCCTTGGGTTTCCGAGGCAGTATCACTACGGAAGTAGGATTGCCCAACCTTCCTTCTGGGGAGTGGCTGATGGGTTTGAACCACCAGCCATCTGGTGAGCAGTCAAGTGCCTTAGCCACTATGCTACCAGAGCTCCCATAGTGCCTACCATAGGGTCCCAAAAAGGAGCTCTGGTGGCACAATCAGTAAGGCATATGGCTGCTAACCAGAAGGTCAGTGGTTCAAACCCACCAGCTGCCCCACCGGAGGAAGATGGGCCAATCTACTGTAAAGATTTATAGTCTTGGGAACCTAATACGGGTGGCTATAAGTAGGAATCAAGTCAATGGAAGTGAGTTTGGTTTTCTGTTTAGTTTTATGGGGTTGCAAACCCACTGATAATTATATGTACCTTATTTATACAGAAAAATGTAGTGGTTGGGAACACAGGCTCAGGAACCAGACTGTAAGGGTATGAGTCCTGGTCTGGCCACTTTTGTCACATGGTAATCTGACCTGATAAAGTATTAACTAAAATCTCTGTACCTCACTTTCTTCATCTAGATGAAGAGGTTAATAATAGTAGCTACATGTGATGGACACAGAGATGTATTTCCACACGGCCCAGCTGCTGAGAGTGCTGTCAACACACAGCCTTCATTGGACAGATTGCCTCAGCTGCAGAGAGCAGCCTCACTCAAGGTCATGCCTGGCCCACATTTAGTGACTGGTTTAGGTGGGAAGAGGTATAAAGGCCTGGCCATTTTGATCCAACAGTGGACAAGCCTGCTGGATCATTTCAGCTCCAGAGTCCTTGTGGGGCTGGCTGAGGCTATTGTTGGGCCTGTGCAGTGTGATGGATCACTTTTACATGACCTTTCTACCCATAGTCTTGTAATGCCCACCAAAAGATTGGATGGGACTATGCACATAAGGTGCCTGTGACCCACGAAGGAGATTGGACAGCTTGCTGCTAATGCAAATAAGATGCATGGAACATTGTGCATGGTGGGATCATGCAGATAAGCTGTATGAAACCCTAATGAGGGGTCAGTCAGTTTTGCCAGCTGAGTGGCTTAAAATGAGCCATCTTAGTGGTGGAAAAGGAATTCTCACTACTACCAAGAGAGAAGAGTTGGGTGTGGAGCGTTGGTCCCAGGATCCCTGCACTGAGAACCTCCTAGATCCAGGAGACAGAGCGGGAACTGCAACACCAGAGACAGCATGAGACTCTGTGTGAGAAGGAGCAGCAGAAGAATCAGGAGATTGGCAGGAAGCACAATGGGCTTCCTTGACCACAGAGCTAGAGAGCTGAGCACCTTCAGGTTGAGGCTTACTGGTGGTGTGGGGTGCTCCCAGGCACTTATTGGCAGAGCTAAAGAGCTTTGTAACACTTGCCCAAGCAGGCAGAGGCCAGGCCGACCTGAGGGAGCTGAGGAGCTGTCCTGACTGAAGAACTGTATTCTGAGGCATTTCTGATACTGAATTGTAACCTGTTACTTCCCAAGTTATACCTGTAACTGTGAATATGGTGTGTGAGTTCTGTGTGGCCATTCTCAAACCCAGCAGAAAAGTAGAGAGTGGTGTGGGAGTGACTGCTGGTGTCAGAACTGGTAAAAAGGTTGGAGGGTGGAGGTATACCTGACCCCCACTATGAGGTATACCTTATAGCAATCACCCTTGGGTTGTTGATGCTGATAATGATTCTCCTCCCCTCTTGTGAAGTTTGACAAGGAGGGCAGACGCTTCTGCCACACCACCATTTTATAGTCTTCATTGTAGCTTAACTTCATCTGCTCAGTCCTACTTCTCTCCCTCCACAGGTATTGATTCCAATAATATTCCCTAATAAACATCCTACACACTAAACTTCATCTCAGAGTCTGCTTCCTGGACAACACAATCTGTAACACTGCTCCTTGTAGGGCTGTTGTGTGCCATTGAGCCAATTTTGGCTCTAGTTACCCTATATGACAGAGTACAACTGCCAAATAGCCTCATTAAGGGTTTACACCCTTAGTTCATGGGATTCAGAAAATATAGTTTGGGTTTGGGCTTGACCACACTGGCTGTAGAGAGTAGTTTGGGCCAAGCCACATGTGTTAGTCTGGGACTCCTGGGAAACAGATATAGAGACTAAGTTAGAAGTGCAAGAAGTTTATTGGGAAATAACACTTGTCAATGATAAAGGGGGAGGAAGCTGGGCTTGGCAAAGAGAGCCTGGAACTGTGATGTAGCTCTGACAAAGTGTCAGCCAACCTGAGACTCTGGAACAAAAGTTGCCTGTTAGAAGAGCCTCATTTTGGGCAGAAATGGCCAGGTCTACTACCCTCATGGACTCTCTGCTGGTGCAAATGTTTAACACACTCAACTACTAACTGAAAAGTTGGAGGGTCAATTCCACCTAAAGGCTCCTGGGAATTTGCATGTGAGAAATAAACTATTGACTATCCTGTGGAGAACAGTTGTACTCTAACACACTTAGGGTAGCCATGAGTCACAGTCTACTAAATGGCAACTGGGGTATCACCTCAGTACGCAGTCACTGGCTGAGAACTACCCAGGATGCGTGTCACCTCACCTGGAATGCGGCAGCAGATCCTGAGGTACTGTCGCCGGAGGTTGTCATCAGTGTCTGTACTCCTTGTAGCGGAATCACAAGTTCTTTCTTGAAAATGTATCCATGTGTCATGCCTCTACAGCATCACACCACATAACTTCTCTGAGATAAAGCTTTTTAATCTGAAAGGGAAGATGGTAAGATCAGCCTTTCCCACCTCATAGGACTGAGAAAACGGAACAAGTTGACGAAGAAAATAAAAGTATTTTGTAAACTGTTAAGCACTTTACAAATTCAGGTTGTTGCCAATATGAACGCACTGCACAGATTTTCTTGAGAGTAGATTAAAAAAAATCAAAATGTATTTCCTGTTTATATATCTCCTTTGTAAAAATGTAAACAATATAGAAGTGGATAATGTCTACAACGCTACCCCTCAGAGATAACTACTATCAACAAAATCCTTCATTCTGTTTGTGCAAGTACAAACACAAACAATAGTTTTACATATGTAGGAAGAGCTCTGGTGCTGTATAGTGCCTAAGGCATTTGACTGCTAACTAGAAGGCTGGTGGTTCAAACCTAGCAGCCACTCCTTGGAAGGAAGGTTGGGCAATCTACTTCTGTAGTGATACCACCTCAGAAACTCAAGAAGGGGTCACTATGAGTCGGATCTGACTTGACAGCAGTGAGTTTTGAGTTTAGGAGCCTACTCTATATTTTCTTCTATAACCTAGTTTTCTCATTAACAGTATATTATTAGCATATGTCAGGAGCCCTGGTAGCATAGTGCCTAAGGCACTTGACTGCTAACCGGAAGGCTGGTGGTTCAAACCCACCAGCCACTCCTTGGAAGGAAGATGGGGCAATTTACTTCCATAGTGATACTGCCTTGGCAACCCAATGAGAGGTCACTGAGTTGGGGTGACTCGATGGCACATAACAACAACAACAAAAGGAAATACACATTTAAAACTTTGCTACTTATTGTCTACCTGTTCTCCTGAAAGCTTATATGGATTTATACTCCCATAGACAATGCATACTAGTGACTGTTTCCTCATTAAAAAACAAAGCATATTGATGGAGATGGGGGAGGAGGAGTCAGAAAAAGAGAATGGGGACATTAGTTTCCTAATGGGCTCATAGGAAGGTATCACTAAAAAGGACAGACTCCAAAAGCTGGACACTTAGAAAGTGTCACCTGCCTTCCATTTGGTTCCAGGTCCTAGCTCATGGGCCAAGTGCATAACACACATCCTATGCCACCAGAAAGTCACGTCTTCTTTTCATGCATGTGGCAGGCAAGACATTGAAGCAGCCCATTTGGGCTGAGGTAGGCAAAAGCCTTTCTGTGTAGGGTTGAAGAAAATCCCTGCCTGCAGCTATACCTGCCTGACTTGGGCTCTTGTCATGTCTTGAACATTAAAGAGGAGCAAGGTTGACGTGTCCCGTGAACGAAAGGAGATCAAAGGCTGGACAAGCTGCCAACTCTATCTAAGAAGTGGTGCTGTGCCTGAACTTGGAGACCGGCTCCAGGAGGAGACATTCATCTTGGTTGCTCCAGGGAATTCTTTCATGCCGTTCTTGGGTGGGGTATGGGGCTAGGGGCAGGAGGTGAGGATTGACAGGGAGTCAATTTTTAGCTGCCTTTGTGCCTGCCTGTGTTGTATCAGCTGTCATGGCTCTTTCCTTTCCTTCTTCTTCTTTTTTTTTTCCTTCTTAAAAGGAATATACTTGGGTATACAAGTTTTATGGGGAAAAAAAAAAAAAAAAAACCCTTAAAATACTGATCTAAAACTCATCTGTATATGTCTCCATTCTAATGCCACAAATACTTTCATGATACATGTTACCAACCAGCTGCTGTCACAGGGGTTTATATTTTACATCGCTTCAGAGAGCTAGTCTCTATTTCCTTTGCATCTTACTCTAAAACATAAAAGCACAACAGGGCAGCTGCTTAGCAGCTGTTGCTTGGACCTTAGGGCAGGGGTCCTGTTTTGGGGGTCAATGAATCAGCTCTGCTATGCAGTTTCCAGGACTGAGTTCTGAGAGCAAACAGGGCTGCTCAAGCAGGAAGTGAAATAGACCTTCAAGAGGAACATCTTCTTTGGGGAAGAGAGAAAATTGAACTGTGTGCTTGCTTACCTAGAGCAAGCCCTGGGAAACTCTCAGGACTGCTTTCCTTTCCTTTCTTTTTTCTTTAAAAATTGTAGTGAAAATAGATACACAAAACCTTCAGGAATTCTACATGTATAACAATTCAGTGACATTGATTATTATCATGTTGTGTGACCTTTGTTGCTATCTTTTTCCAAATTATTCCACCACCATTAACACCAGCCCAATGCCCCCTAAGGAAAACTCTCCTTCCTCTATCCCTCTCATCCCTGGTTAACCACTAGTAGTCTTTGGTTTCTATGTATTTGCATATTTCATGTAAGTGAGATCATAAGGTGTTTGTCCTTTTGCAATAGACTTATTTCACCCAGTATAATGTTTTCTAGGTTCATTCATGTTGTGACATGCATCAGGACTTCATTTCTCTTTATGGCTGAATAGTATTCAATTGTTTGTATACTATATAGCACATCTCTTTATCCATTCTTCTGTTGATGAACATTTTGGTTGTTTCCTTGTTAGGATATTGTGAAAAGTGCTGCAGCAAACATTGTGTGTACCTTCCCTTTATGCTCCTACAAAAGCATGGAAAAAGATGGTCCATAGTCTTGGGGCACACGTAGGTCAATTGGCATAACATAATTCATAAGGATAATGTTCTACATCCTAGGTTGGTGAGTAGTGCCTAGGGTCTTAAAAGCTTGTAAGTGGCTATCTAAAAAACAACTATTGATCTCTTCCTGTCTAGAGGAGAGAAGAGTAAAGAAAACCAAATAATCGAGGAAGCAATTAGTCCAAAGGACTAATGGCCCACATGAAGCATAGCTTTAGACCAGAAGAGCTTGATGGTGCCCAGCTACCACTATAGACTTCTTCGACCATGAACACAATAGAAAGTCTCAGGTAGAATGAGTGAATAATATAGAACACAATTCAAGTTCATTAAAAAGACCAGACTAATTGGTGTGACAGAGACTAGGGGAACCCCTTAGACTACTGTCCTAAGATACCCTTGAAACTTGGAACTGAAGCCACTCCCAGAGGCCACCTTCCAGCCAAATAATAGACCTATAAACTGGCCTATAAAATAAACAGTAAGAGTCATGAGGAATGTGCTCCATAGAACAATCAACTATATGAGGTCAAAAGGGCAACATTCACCCAAAAGTAAAGATGAGAAGGCAGGGAGGGGCAGGGAAATAGGACAAATGGAAATAGGGAACCCAGGGTAGAAATGGGGAGGGTGCTGGCACATTTTGGATATTGCAACCAATATCACAGAACAATGAGTATATGAATTATTGAATAGAACACTAATTTGCTGTGCAAACTTCCACCTAAAGCACAACAAAATGTTCAAAAAACAATAAAGAAAGAAATAAAAAGGTGATCCAAGAGGAAGCAAATCTAGTTTTCCATTCCTGGAACTCAATAATACCCACTACTCTTGGTATGTTTAAGCCAATGAGATTGTCAGCTCTTGGAAGGCAAATAATATATCATATTTAAGACCATGCAGTTATGCTTAGTGGGTATTTTCTGATTATTCTATCAGCTTGCAGAAACCAGAGGGGAAAAAAACCAACAAAACCCAAACTCACTGCCATTGAGTTGGATCCGACTCATAGTGACCCCTCCTTGGGTTTCCGAGGAGGCATTTCTACAGAAGTAGATTGCCCCATCTTCTTTCTGAGGAGTGGTTGGTGGGTTTGACCCGCCAGCCTTCGGGTTAGCAGTCAGATGCCTTAGGCACTATGCCACCAGAGGTCCTATAGGAAGAGTGCAGCATCAAGATTGGTGGAGACTCATTAATAATCTGTGATATGCAGATGACACAACCTTGCTTGCCGAAAGTGAAGATGACTGGAAGCACTTACTGATGAATATCAAAGACTACAGCCTTCAGTATGGATTTCACCTCAAAGAAAACAAAAATCCTCACAACTGGACCAATAAGCAAATCATGATAAATGGAGAAAACATTGAAGTTAGAGAGGGCACAGAAATACCAGACAGGGAAGCTGGCTGGACATTAGGACGAAGTTATAGTGAAAGTATCTTTGTGGGTCAGCAGAGCTCAATCTCAGAACCTCAGCTCTTCAGGCCCCGAGTCTAACACATGGAGTGGAACAGCTTCTTAGTGAAAGGAAATGGGGATATCAACTAATTAATTTATATTAAAGGATTTCCCTTCCTTGGATCTATAATGTTAATGTTTGTTATAAAAAACATACCCTTGCTGCTAGCAACACACACTGGAAACTGAATTTGTAAACAAACAACAGGTTTGGTTCTGAGGATCAGCCCATCCATGTTGCTGTTAGGTGCTGTCAAGTTGATTCTGACTCATAGAGAGCCAATGCACAACAGAACAAAACACTGACCAGTCCTGTGCCATCCTCACAATCCTGTCTATGCTTGAGCCCATCGTCACAGCCACTGTGTCAATCCATCTCATTGAGGGTCTTCCCATTTTCTCTGACCCTCCACTTTACCAGGCATGATATCCTGCTCCAGGGACTACTCACTTCTGAAGATGACCAAATTTGGTGAGCCATTCTCACTTCTGAGGAGCACTCCAGCTACACTTCTTTCAGGACAGATCTGTCCATTCTTCTGGCAGTCTATGGTATTCTCAGTATTCTTTACCAACACCACAATTCAAAGGCATCAATTCTTCGTCAGTC
>NW_006921822.1:4510973-4526802 GCF_000298275.1 Orycteropus afer afer
TCATAAAGTTGCGTGGTAATGTATCATACAGTGTTTCTTTGCTATTCATAAGGTTTTCCCTGGCCAATTCTTTGAGAAGTGGATGGTCTCTTCCTACTTCCTAGTCTATAAGTTCAGTCTGTAAGGTTCCTCATGAGCATAACTAAAATGTTCTGGAATTCCCATTCTTTTCAGTGTTATCCATAATTTGTTATAATCCACACAGTCAAATGCTTTTGCATAGTCAATAAAACATAGATAAATCTATTTCTGGTATTCTTTGCTTCCAGCCAAGATCCATCTGACAACAGCAATGATATCCCTCATTCCATATCCTCTTCTGAATCTAGCTTACATTTCTGAAGTTCCCTGTCAATATACTGCTGCAACCATGTTTGAATTATCTTCAGCAAAATTTTACTTGCATGTGATATTAACAATATTGTTCAATACTTTCCACATTCTGTTGGATCACTGTGGTGGTTACATTTGTGTGTCAACTTGGCTGGGCTTGATTGAGTGGCTGAGCAGCTGAATGTAGTTATTCCTCATGGTGAGATTGGTAATTAACTCCATGGTGGAATCTATTGGAGCAGCTGAGTAGTTGCTTTGGGTATGTGGTCTGCTTCCTGTATATAAATAACAACTCTGGGAATGGTCTCTAGCTTATGGCATGTTTGAACCCTGCATGTAGCCATGTCATTGTTCAGCAGCCTGCCATGCTCTGATGACCTTGGGAATTTCAATGGATTGAAATTAATGGCCTGTCATGTGGTTTGATAACATCAGGACTATGCCATTTTATTTGTCAACCGTGGACTTGTTAGCATCTGCAGCCAGTAGCTGCCTGAGTGAAGAAATGCCTCTAGCTTCAGTGGGTAGGGAGCAAGAGGTCAAGGGGCTTTCACATAGTCCCTGGAGCCTAGCACTTTGAACTCAGACTTCTAGCCTCGCAACCTGTAAGAGAATAAACTCTTGTTTGTTCAAGCCATCCCATTTGTGGAATATTCTTGTCAGAGCAGCACTAGGTAACCAAAACAATCATATTTCTTTGGAATAGGCACATTCCTTTTGCTTTAGCTACTCTCTGTTCAAGAGAAAGTTTCGGAGTCTCTTCTGAAATCCATTTTAGGCTTTTCTTCTCTACTTGTCTTGTGAGCAACCTTTTGCTTTCTTCATGTATGATGTTCTTGATATCATCCCACAAGTCATCTGATCTTTGGTCACTTGTGTTCAATGCATTAAATCTATTCTTCAAATGGTCTCTAAATTCAGGTGGGATATACACAAGGTCATATTTTGGGTCTTGTGGACCTATTTTAATTTTATTCAGCTTCAACTTGAACTTGCATGTGCGCAATTGATGGTCTGTTCCACAATCAGCTCCTGGCCTTGCCTTTTTCCATAGATGTAATAGATCTGATTTCTGTGTATTCCATCTGGCAAGGTCTATGTGTATAGTTGCCATGTATGTTGTTGAAAAAATGTATTTGCAATGAATGAGTCATGAGTCTTAAAAAATTCTATCATGCAAACTCCAACATCCTTTCTATCACCAAGGTTGTATTTTTCAACTGTGGATGCTTCTTCATTGTTTCCAACTTATGTATTCCAAACACCAGTAATTACCAATACATCTTGATTGCATGTTTGGTCAATTTCAGACTGCACAAGTTGGTAAAAATCTTCAATTGGTTCATGTTTTGCTTTGGTGGTTGGTGCGTTAATTTGAACAATAGTTACATTGACTGGCCTTCCTTGTGGGCTTATGGATATTATCCTATAATTGACAGCATTGTCCTACAGGATGGATCTTGAAATGTTCTTTTTGACCATGATTGTGACACCATTCCTCTTCAATTAGTCTTCCTGGTATAGTAGACCATGTGATTGTCTGATTCAAAATGGCCAAAAAGCAGTCCATTTCAGCTCACTAATGCCTAGGTATTGATATTTTTTGTGTTCTATTTCATTTCAGACAACTTCCAATTTTCCTAGATTTGTATCTTGTGCATTCCACCTTCCAATTATTAATGAATGTTTCTTCTTATTTTGAGTTGTGCCCCATCAGCAAATGAAGGTCCTGAAAGTTTTGCTCCATCCACATCAATAAGGTTGACTCTACTTTGATTCTATTTTGAATGTTTTCCAACTTGAGGGTCTCATCTTCTGGCTCTATATCAGATAGGGTTTCACAACTCTTCACAAAGTTTTCCAGAAATATATCAGACAGTATTTCACTGTTATTCATAAGGTTTTCACTGGCCAATTTTGTTTTTAGAAGTGGATGGCCCTGTCCTTCCCAGTTTGTCTTAGTCTGGAAGCTCCACTGAATCCAGTCAACCATGGGTGGTCCTGCTGGTATTCAAAATACCAGTGGCATAGCTTCCAGCCTCACAGCAACACACTCATCCATGCCTGATGAAATATAGTACATCAGCTTATCCCCAAACAGCTTTCTTCACTTAGCTTCAGAGGATACATTTTATTATTTTTATTTTTAATCTCTTCAGTCATTCATTTCCACAGCTACTACAAGTGAGTTAGTATCCATTTCCTTTGGATTTTATTATATCACATAAGATGATTATTTTTCTATAGAATAGGAGCCTTTTCTTAACATCCTGAAGGCCCCTTTTTGATCATTTCAAAACTTTCTTTGCCATCCCAGAAGTGCTTTACTAGTTAGTTTGGGGAGTACTTGGTAATATTATTTTTACATTAGACTTTATAGTATATTTGTAGAATCCTAATTTTAAACATTATTTCAGAATTTCCATAACATGAAGCTCTTATTTTTAAGTGCTAAATGTAGAAGATACAAAGATAGGCATAGGTTTTTTTTTTTTTTTTTTTACTGGTGGCAAAGAGAAAGCAAAAGATCCAGGAAGAGAGAACACCATAGGACTTACAAGAATGTAAAACATTCCTTGCAGGGAGAAGCAAGAGTGAAAGAAAGGAAGCTTGAGTGATGGAAGATAAAAGAAAGGGGATTAAAACATGGAAGGAGAGGAATTAGCTGTGGATGCCGGTTAGACTGGGAAAAGATATGGAGCAGCTGTTGGAAAGAGACTGGGCTGTGAGCAAGGAATTTTGGGTTTCACTCTCAGATCTGTCACTAGCTGTCTGACCTGGGTAAAGCATTTTACTGCTTTGGAACTCACTTTCTTCCTCATAGAATGAGGGAATTTGACTAGGTGGCTTTCCATTGTAGCTTTGCAATTCTCATTCTAAAACTCCAAAAAAAAATTCTAAAGCAACCCAAGACTCTTGCCTTTGGGGAAAAACTTTCTTAAATCCTAGACTAGAGCACTGTCATTATTTCAAGTTGTAATCTTTTTTAAGGCTCTGGCAAGAGCCATCCAGTCTGTGGTGGAGCCGTCTCGAGCTTTGTTAATTTTCACTTTAGAAGGATACAGTAGATAACTGATTGGATAACAAGCTACAGTGGCAAAATGGAATGATATGCATTAATGAAAATAAGCACATTCAGCACAAATACAGCTAGAAAGAAGACAAGTATAAAAACCTTAACACAGACACCCTTGGGAATGCACTACAAATGTAGAGAAATAATCACCATTTGGGCAGCTTCATTATTTTTCAAATCCTGGTGAGAAAGATGTCATCTCAGGTCTGCAGCTATCAGCAGAGGGGATCTGTGGGTGGCGCCAGACAAAGAGGAGCAGCATAGATTGACAGACAAAATAAGCCATATCCATATTTAACATCCAGCGTGTGTTTCAGAGGCTATGCTGGTCTGAACATCTCCAAGTTTACGTCTCATAAAAGATGGGAAGCTTGGGATATTTATTTAGGTTATGGAAGGGCTGTAATGAGCAATTTGGAGCTCTGGTGACACAGTGGTTAACGCGTTTAGCTGTAAACTGAAAGTTTGGCACTTTGAACCCACCAGCCACTCTGTGGGAGAAAGATGTGACAGTCTGCCTCTGTAAAGATTTACAGCCTTGGAAATCCTATGGGACAGTCTGCTCTGTCCTGTAGGATTGCCATGAGTTGAAATCAACTTGAGGACAAAGGGGTTTTTGGTTAATAAGCAATTTGCTCTTATTTTGTCTTAAATCTCACTTTTTTTTTTAACTTTGTTTAATTTAAAAATAGTTTAAATAGTTTAAATTTTGTCCCTGAGCTTCCTGGAACAGTGCCTGCACTTTGTTCATAATTGTGTGTCTAGGACCTACTAGATTACCTGTTACAGATAAAAACAAAATGTAACATGCTGCCCTCGAGTTGATTCTGACTCATAGCAACACCATGCATTACAGAGTAGAACGGCTTACTAAGGTTTTCTTGGCTATAATCTTTATAAAAGCAGATATCCAGGCCTTTCCTTTAAAGACTTCTCCAAAGCAAACCAAACTCACTGCCATAGAGTGGATTCCAACTCATAGCAACCCCCTTTGGGTTTCTGAGGTGGTAAATCTTTACAAAATAGATTGTCCCATCTTCCTTCCATGGAGTGGCTGATGGGTTTGAACTGTCAACCTTCTAGTTAACAGTCAAATGCCTTAAGTGCCACACCCACCAGAGTTCCTTTCAAAGACCTCTGTTGTTGTTGTTTGCCATGGAGTCGGACCCAACTCATAGCAACCCCTCCTTGGGTTTCTAAGGCAGTATTACTACGAAGTAGATTGCCCAACCTTCCAAAGACCTCTAGGAGGTTCAAACTGCCAACCTTTAGGTTAGTAGCTGACTGCAATCACTTATGCCACCCAAGGTTCACCTAGTTGATACTGAATAAATGAAGGATGAATGGACAAATGAATGAAGCTACTGAAGAGTCCTTGGAGGAAATTCTATGGACCTGATGTTATGTTAAAGGCCTACAGTAGTACCTCTATAAGCAGGACAGTGTAAGAAGTAAAAGGAGGTGGAAGTGATGCTTCCTCAAAGCTCTGAAAACAGAAAATGTAAAATCAAAACTTAATGGAAAGGAGCAGGTACTTGGAGAACCCTCCTTAAGGCAAAATAATACAAGCAAACACATGAACAAGATATAGAACAGAATGTCTACTGGGCCCCAAGGTAGGAAAAACAGGGTTTGGTTACAGCATAGTCTGTGGAATTACTGTGGCTAAGAAAGCATTAGGAGCTCTGCTGGTGTAGTGCCTAAGGCATTTGACTGCTTTAGTTTTAAGAAAGTATTGGTCACCAGGATAGGGATGATTTGAATGGAAACATAAGCACATGAATCAGAAAGTGTCATTGTACACCAGTATGGATTGGGGGGCACAGATGAATTTCTGAAATGCAACAAAAGAGCACCCAGATTAGGAACATCCCCACAGTGCAAATGGATCATTCAGAGTAGCCTAGCTCGTTCTGATCCTATATTCTATTAGTGCAAGTGTTTGATTTCCATGGAGATTTCCTTATAGAGAGTGAATATGCTGAAGTTATCCTTTGCTGGCAGTTGGCTACTTATATCAGTTCAGGTCTTCTAGGAAGCATATACTGAGATGGAGTTAAGAGCACAAGAAGCTTGTGAGAGGGTAATGGCCACGAAATAAAAGGAGAGGAGGAAGCAGACTTGGGCAGAGAGATTCAGTTTATGATACGAATCTGAAAAAGTCTCTACCAAACAAACAGAGAGCTCTGGAACAAAGATTGCCCATTAGAGGAATTTCACATTGGGCAGCTACCATCCATCTATCATACCAGTTTGTCATACTGTGGTGGCTTGTGTGTTGCTGTGAGGCTGGAAGCTATGCCACAAGTATTTCAAATACCAGCAGGGTCACCCATGGTGGACACATTTCAGCAGAGACTAAGAGGGACTAGAAATAAAGGCCTGGTGATCTTCTTCTGAAAACTAGTCAATGAAAACGTTATGGATCACAGGAGAACATTGTCCAACTTGCTTGCTTTGGACACATCATCAGAAGGGATCACCATGTTTGGTGAAGTAGAAGGCCAATAAGGGTGTGGAAGACCCTAAGTGAAATGGATTGGTAGCTGTAATGATGGGCTCAGACATGTCAGTGATTGTGAGATGATGCAGGCTCAGACAACATTTTGTTTTGTTGTACAACGTTTTGTTTTGTTACTTTCCTAAGTCAGAGATGATTCAATGGCAGCTATCACTCTCTTTCTACTCACTGGGCAGAAATGGTCAGATTCTAGTGCTCCCATCTTTTACACTGTTGTTTGGGGACTACACAGTCTTGAACACTGTGGCATATTGTCAAGGCACTGTAGCTTAAGGCTGTTAGCTAACTGAATTCCTCACAGCAAGTTCTTTCTTGAAGAAAGTCTGTGTGGCAGCCTTCCATAGCTGCCATGCTATCCAAAAGCCATTATCAAATCTCTTATTCTGTGCTGACTCTCACTATAGAATGGTGGCTGGAGATTGACATGCTTGCTGTCTCAGCCTCCTTGACAACTGCAAAGACCATGTGACCCAGTTTTGTCCAATGGAGCATTAGAAAAACGTGTTCTGGCATACATCTGAAGCTAAAAAAGATAAAACTTTATTAAAAACCCACCCCCAATTTCTGATTTTTAATACAGTTGTAATGTCTTGAAAGGTAGCCATCTTGCAACCATGAGGCCAAAAGCAAACATACTTAGCAAACATACATAGTTCTTTGATGACATTGATAAGACTGATTTTTCATCTTGTTAAATAAACAGTCAATGTTTTTATGGCTTATGCCATTGCTAGTTTTTTTTCTGTTACTTATAGCTGAAAGCATCTTAAACATTTAACATTCTAAAACATTCATTGCCTGGCTTCTACAGCAGTTCTGAGTCTTATTTTTATTTTAGTTTTTACAGGTAGGGTAAGTGAAGACCAAATAGGATGAATCCAAGGCCCCCTCAATTCCAACCCAGTGTCCTCTAGAGAACAGTGGAGAAGGATGTGTTTCAGGCCAAACCCCTCTGGCCAGAGTGCCCACTGCAGCCACAGGTGGTGTTCTTGCAGCTTCCTCCAAAGTGAGTGGGGGGTCAGGGACATTGAGGTCAGGCTCTAGGGGAAAGGACAATAGAGTTGGGGGAAAGAGGATCTGTATGTGCAAGTTAAATTAGTAAAATAAGGTGTATGGAATACTAATGTGGAGATTGGTCAGTTTTGCCATCCCTCTAGCATAAAATGAGTCATTCCAAAGCAGAAAGGGGGGATCTTACTACCATCATGAAAGAAGGGCCAGGGGTGAAGCAGATGCTTTGGACCTGTGATCCTTGTGCTGAACCTCCTCAACCCAGGAGACAGAGAGCTGCAACACTGGAGATAGTGAGAGATGACGAGAAACAGCAGCAGAGAAAAGGTGGCAGCAGAGACAGCAGAACCAAGACACTGGCACGAGACAGAGCACTAGGCTCCTCAGCCTACTGAGCAAGAAAGCTGAATCCTTTCATGCAGGAGACTTGCTGGCAGAGTGGGTGCCTCTGGGAATTTATCAGTAGAGTTAAAAGAGCTTTGTGACATACATATTTGTATGTCCTGTGAGAATGTCCATATAAAAAGAACAGGGGCACACTTATGATAACTTCTTAGCCACAGTCAACCACCCTGAGGGAGTGAGTTGTTGCACCTGTGGCTCAGGATCATGGTCGCTGGGAACCTTAAGCTTAATTGGCATAACATGTTACACGAAAACATTGTTCTATATCCTAATTTGATGAGTAGTGACTAGGGTCTTAAAAGCTTGCAAGTGGCTATCTAGACACAATAATTGTTCTCTACTCATCTGGAGCAAAGGATAATGAAGAAAACTAAAGACAAATGGCAGTTAGTCCAAGGGACTAATAAATCTTGCTAACCTCAGCCTATATGACCATGAAAACAGAAGAACTTGATGGCACCTGGCTACCACTGTCAATCACTTGGAAAGGGATCAGTGTAGGAGATCCTAGATAGAGTGGGAGAAAAATGTGGAACAAAACTCAAAATCAGAAAAAAGACCAGGTTTACTGGTCTGATAGAGACTGGTGAAACCCTGAAAATATGGCCCTTAGTCATCCTTTGGGCCTAGAATTGAATTACTTCTGTGGCTTCCAGACAAACAATAGATAGGAACATAAGGTGAACATTTATACCAGGTAGGTACACTCCTAAGAATAATCAATCTTGCAAGATCAGAAGGGCAGTATTTGCACAGGGAGATAGCTCAGGGTGCAGGAATGCATAGGAAAGAAAGACACAGGGAAGAGGTAACTACAGGGATAAAGTGGGAAGAGAGTTGTTACATTATGGGGATTGCAGTCAATGTCATGAAACAAAATGTAAATGGACTGCTGTATGGAAAACGAATTTGCTCTGTAAACTTTCACCCAAATTACAGTTAAAAAGAAGGAAAACAGCTTTGTAACACTTGCCCGAGTAGGGCAAAGACTAAAGACTGTGAGTCAGAGAGGCTGAGGGCCAGAGAGAGGCATGCCTGCGGACACTGCTGAAAAGAGGCTGTCATGGTGAAGGAACTGTGTCTAGTCATTTTTGATGCTGAATTGTAACCTGTTACTTACTTCCCTAATAAACCCCATCATCATAAGTATTGTCTGTGAGTTCTGTGTGGCCATTGCAATGAATTGTCAAACCCAGTAGGGAAGTTGAGAGTGCTGTGGGAAGGATGGATGGCATCAGAATTAGTAAAAAACATTGGAGGGTGGAGGCATGTATGAACTCAGCCTCATAAGAATCAGCCTTGGGATGCTGTTGATCTTAATCTTCCTCACCATTTGTGAAGTTAGAGGAGGCCAGACACTGCTCCCACACTACCTTTACACTTGCCAAGGAAACAGATGGCATACTCAAATTAGGATAATTCAAGAGGTATTTAATAAAAGACTATTTTCAAAGGTAAGCAAGAACTATTTTCAAAGGGAAAACACTAGGGATAGTGCAGTAAGCCAGAGTTACAAATAGCAAAACTGTGATGAATTGAGGCCCAATATGATGAAGGGAGGGTTATGTCACTGGAACTTAAAAGAATTGTATAGATAAAGCTACCTTGAGAGAAGCAGTGACCTCTGTTGACAAGATACAGTTCATCTAAAGGAGGAAACACTCCCCCCCCCAAAAAAAAAAAAAACCAAACTCACTGCCATTGAGTCAGATCCAACTAATAACACCCCTCCTTGGGTTTCCAAGGCAATGTCTCTACAGAAGTAGATTGCCCAATCTTCCTTCTGAGGAGTGGCTGGTGGGGTTGAACTGCCAGCCTTCTGGTCAGCAGTCAAATGCCTTAGGCACTAAAATATCTGACCTCATAGTCCTCCCTCCCTACAATCTCTGCTATGGCTCGCCATTGATCGACCATACACCAAAGAACATGATAGCCCTGCTGATGTTGTTGTTGTTATGTGCCATTGAGTCACCTCCGACTCATAGCGACCCCATGCACAGCAAAATGAAACACTACCAGGTCCTGTACCAGCTCCATGATCCCTGCTATACTTGATCCCATAGTCGCAGCCACTGTGTCAATCCATCTTGTTGAAGGCCTTCTCCCCCCTCATTTACCCTCCACCTTACCAAGCATGACATCCTTCTCCAGGGAATGGTCCCTTCTGACAACATGACCAAAGTAGGTGAGAAGAAGTCTGGCCATTCTTGCTCCCAAGGAGCATTCTGGCTGTACTTCCTCCATGACAGATTTGTTAGTTCTTTTAGCAGTCCATGGTACTTCCAGCATTCTTTGCCAGCACCACAACTCAAAAGCATCAATTCTTCTTTGGTCTTCCTTATTCATTGTCCAGCTCTCATATGCATATGAGGCAATTGAAAATATCATGACTTGTAGGCACACCTTAGTCTTCAAGGAGACATCTCTGCTCCTCAGCACTTGAAAGAGTTCCCTTGTAGTTGACTTGCCCAGTGCTATACATTATCTGAGGTCCTGCCTGCTGCTTCCACTGGCATCAATTGTAGAAAAAAGCAATGTGAACTCTTTGACAATGTCAATCTTCTCTCCATTCATCATGATGCTGCTTATAGGTTCAGTTGTGAGAATTTTTGTTTTCTTTATGTCGAGATGTAATCCATACTACAGACTGTATTCTTCAATCTTCATCTGTAAGTGCTTCAAGTCATTCTCACTTTCAGCAAGCAAAGTTGTGTTGTCACCATATTGCAGGTTGTTGATGATTCTTCCTCCAATCCTGATGCCACATTCTTCTTTGTATAGTCCAGCTTCTCGGATTACTTGCTCAGCATATAGATTGAATACATATGGTGAAAGGATACAACCCTGACACACTCCTTTCTTGATTTTAAACCATACAATGTCCCCTTGTTCTGTTCAAATGACAGCCTCCTGGTCTATGGACAGGTTCCTCATGAGTACAGTTAAGTGTTCTGGAATTCCCATTCTTCTCAATGTTATCTACAATTTGTTATGATCCACACAATCAAATGCTTTTGCATAGTTAATAAAACTCAAGTAAACATCTTTCTGGAATTCTTTGCTTTGAGCGAAGATCCATCTGACATCAGCACTAATATCCTTTGTTCCATCTCCTCTTGTGAATCCAGCTTGCACCTCTGGAAGTTCTCTGTCAATATACTGCTGCAACCATTTTTGTATTATGTTAAGTAAGATTTTACTTGCATGCAATATTAATGATATTTTTAGATAATTTCTGCATTCTGTGGGATCACCTTTCTTTGGAATGGGTGCAAATATGGATCTCTTCCAGTCAGTTGGGCAGGTAGGTGTCTTCCAAATCTGTTGGTGTAATCGAGTGAGTGCCTTCAGTGGGACATCTGTTTGTTGAAACATCTCAATGGGTATTCCATCAGTTCCTGGAGCCTTGTTCTTTGCCACTTCCTTCAGTGCAGCTTTGACTTCTTCCTTCAATACCATTGGTTCTTCATCATATGCCACCTCCTGAAATGGATAAACATCAACGAGGTCTTTTTGGTACAGTGACTCTACGTATTCCTTCTATCTTCTTTTGATGCTTCCTGAATCATTCAATATTTTGCCCATAGAATCTTTCAGTATTGCAACTTGAGGCTTAAATTTTTTCCTCAGCTTTCAGCTTCAGAAATGCCAACTGTGTTCTTCCCTTTTGGTTTTCTAACTCCAGATCTTTTCATAGTTCATTATAGTAATTGGCTTTGTCTGTTTGAGCTGCTCTTTGAAATCTGTTCAGCTCTTTTATCTTGTCATTTTTTCCATTTGCTTTAGCTACTCTCTGTTCAAGGGCAAGTTTCAGAGTCTCTTTTGACATCCATTTTGTTTTTTTGTTCCTTTCTCATCTTTCAGTGACCTCTTGCTTTCTTCATGGGTGCTCTTGATGTCATCTCACAATTCTTCTGGTTTTTGCTCATTGGTGTTCAATGCATCAAATCTATTCTTTAGATGGTCTCTACATTCAGGAGGTATATATTCAAAATCATATTTTGGCTCTTGTGGACTTGTTTTAATTGTCTTAAACTTCAAGTTGAACTTGTGTATGAGCAGTTAAAGGTCTGTTCCACAATCAGCTCCTGGCCTTGTTTTGGTTGAAGATATTGAGCTTTTCCATCACCTCTTGCCACAGATGTAGTCAATCTGATTCCTGTGTACTCCATCTGGTGAAGTCCATATGTATAGCTGCCATTTGTGTTGTTGAAAAAAGGTATTTGCAATGAATAAGTTGTTGGTCTTGCAAAATTCTATCATGCTACCTCCAGCATTATTTCTGTCACCAAGGCCAAATTTTCCAACTACTGGTGATTCTTTTTTGTTTCCAAATTTTGCATTCCAGTCACCAGTGGTTAATTACCATATCTGGATTGCACATTTGGTCAATTTCAGATTGCAGAAGTTGATAGAAATCTTCAATCTCCTCATCTTTGGCTTTGGAGGTTGGTGCATAGATTTGAATAAAAATCATCAATTCACATTCCTGGGTAGAAAGGGATGCAGGAACAACAAAGCTCTTACCACCTGTTGCAAGCAGGGCCAATCACAACAGGTCAAAATGGAAAAGCAAAAGATTTGTTGAGTATCAATACCCAAAGAGACAGAGAGAATTAGTTTTCTAAAAAGTATGTCTCCCCCAGCAAAGGGATGAGCATAATTATATAGGGAGATGGGAAGGGGGCTAAAGCTCTCTTGGGCTCCAGGAATGTCTTTGTTCTTCTTTTCCATGGTTACTTCAGACTTGGTGTCCCTCTTCCCAGGTCGTCTTGTTTCATTGACTACGGTCCTCAGTTGAAACCAGTCATGGGAGAGAATTATACTTGTTGTTGTTGTTATGTGCCGTCGAGTCAAACCCGACTCATAGCGACCCCTCCTTGGGTTTCTGAGGCAGTATCACTACGGAAGTAGGATTGCCCAACCTTCCTTCCGAAGAGTGGCTGGTGGGTTTGAACCGCCAGCCGTCTGGTTAGCAGGCTAGTGTCTTAGCCACTATGCTACCAGAGCTCCCAGAATTATACTTAGAAGAACATATAGTTGGAAATAACAAACCTAAAGAACTCAGCATTCATAAAAAAGTTGGCTATTCTATTTATTTAAAAGAAAGCAAAAGGGAGGAGGGAAAAATAGCAAGTTAGCCACTATGATTAGTGTCTACTTTAATCATGCCCGCTAGTTTGTTAAAGTTCTGCAATTTTCAGCAAAGAGTCCCTTTGGCCTTATACTTCAGCTTTCCACAGAAACCAAAATGGAGAACTGCAGAGAGTGCTCTGGAGAACACAAGGAAGATACCTGTCCTTTTCTTTGTTTATCCTCCTGAAGACTCATTAACAACCTGGGATACGCAGACAACACAACTTTGCTTGCTGAAAGGAAGGATGACTTGAAGCACTTACTGATGACTATTAAAGACTACAGTCTGCAGTTGGATTATATCTCAACATAAAGAACATGAAAACGCTCACAACTGGACCAATAAGCAGCATCACAATAAATAGAGAAAAGATTGAAGTTGTTAAAGATTCCATGTTACTTGGTTCCACAATCAACACCAATGGAAGCAGCAGCCAAGACATGAGATGATATTTTGCACTGGGCAAATCTGCTGCAAAAGACCTCTTCAAAGTGCTGAAGGGCAAAGATGTCCCCTTGAAGACTAAGGTGTGCCTAACCCAAGCCATGGTGTTTTCAATTTCCTCATATGCATGTGAGAGCTGGACAATGAATAAAGAAGACTGAAGAGTTGATGCTTTTGAGTTGTGATGTTGGCAAAGAATGCTGAAAGTACCATGGACTGCCAAAAGAACTAACAAATCTGTTCTGGAAGAAGTGCATCCAGAATGCTCCTTGGAAGTGAGAATGGCCAGACTTCATCTGACCTACTTTTTTATTTTGTCAGAAGGGATCATTCCTTGGAGAGGGATATCATGCTTGATACAGTGAAGGGTCAACAAAAAGGGGAAGGCCCTCAACAAAATGGATTGACATGGAGACTGTAACAATGTTCTCAGGAGTGGCAAGGATTGTGAGGCTGGCAACAGGACTGGGCAGTATTTTGTTCTGTTGTACATATGGTCACTATGAGTTGGAGCTGACTCAATGGTACCTAACAACAACAACAATCCTCTTGTAGAGATGGTGTTGAACATTGAAAGGATGAAGACAAGGAGTAGAGAGATAAGAAAACCAGGTCTGTATTGTCTGTGGATAGTATAATTTGTTCCTAAAGAATTAAGAGATTCTGAAGGAATAAGTAAATAAAAAGATTTTATGTAAGAGTTGGATTAAGTGGGCTGGTATTGAAGGAAAACAAATCTTACTCATTTCTACTAATTAACTAGTTATTTTATTCAAGGATAATGGAAATATATATGGAAATGAATATTTAAGAGGGAAAAAAGAGGGATGTGAGACAATTGATGAATTTTTTAGGTGAACATAAATGATAAGGCAATCCATTTAATTTTAATGCAATTATCTTTGATAACTAGTTCTTTTGAAACCTTACAAATATATATTCAAATATTTGCAATCTCTGCATATATGCTTATTTCTTAAATTTTATTTTATTTTTTTGAAATATTAAAGCTTATACAAGCTCAAATAAATCTGGAATAAATGAAAAGAATAGCTAAGAATTATTTTTGAACTTCTATTTGGTACACAACTGAGGCAGTTTTTCAAGATTTAGAGTCAATACACCACTATATATTTACCTTTACAATGAAGAATTTAAGTCTTGTTTCCTTCTCTTATATTGTTTTTAAATTAGATGGGGAAACTTTTCAATTAGTAGTAGATCACTTAATTGCACTACCCAGAGAACTCCTGGAACTACAAACATGAAGAAAACTAAAAAAAAAAAAAATCCTTGAATAAATAAATAATGGTTCAACCAAAAACAGAGAGAAAACTAACAAAAGATGGTAGCATGTAGGATGACAAGTGATTAGTATAGACAAGCCATTTATTCCAAAAGCATTAAATTAGCACTACTGGACCAATATGTGCCAAGCTTAGTTTCACATGCTGTGGATATAGTGTTGTAAAAGACAAACAAAACTCCTACCATTTAGTGATTTATACTCTAGTGAGGGAAGAGTTCATAAACAAACATTTGTCTGTTCTCTGGGTGGTACAAACAGCACACTCTGCCTCTTATGCAAAGGTCTAAGGTTTTATTTCATCCGGAGGCACCATGGAAGAAAGTTTTGGTGAGCTGTGGTTGTTGTTAGATCCTATCAGATCAGCTTCTACACTTAGCGATGCTATGTACAACAGAACTGAACACTGCCTGGTCCTACAGTATCCTCAAAATCTTTGCTATACTTGAGCCCACCATTGAAACCACTGTGTCAATCCATCTCATTGAGGGTCTTCCTGTTTTTTGCTGACCCTCTACTTCACCAAGCATGATTTTCTTCTCCAAGGTCTGGTCCTTCCTAATAACATGACCAAAAGAGGTAAGACAAATTCTGGCTATTCTGGCTTCTAAGGAGCATTCTGGCTATGCTTCTTCTGAGGCAAATTTGTTCAATCTTCTGGCAGTCCCAGTATTTTGGTATTCTTTGCCAACACCGTAATTCAAAGGCATCAGCTCTTTTTCAGTCTTCCTTATTCATTGTCCAGCTTCCACATGCATATGAGGGAATTGAAAATACCAAGGCTTGGCTTAGGCACACTTAGACTTCAAAGTGACGTCTTTGCTCTTCAACACATTAAAGAGGTCTTTTGCAACAGATTTGCCCAGTGCCATATATCATCTGATATCTTGACTGCTACTTCTATGGGTTTTGATTTTGTACCCAAGTAGAATGAAATCTCTGAAAATTTCAATCTTTTCTCCATTTACCATGATGTTGTTTGTTGTTCCAGTTGTGAGGATTTTTGTTTTCTTTATGTTGAGGAGTAATTCATACTGAAGACTGTAGTCTTTGATCTTCACCAGCAAGTGCTTCAAGTCATCTTCACTTTCCACAAGCAAGGTTGTGTCATCTGCATATCACAGGTCATTAATGAGTTTTCCTGCAATTCTGATGCCACGTTCTTCTTCATATAGTCTGGCTTCTGGGATTATTTGCTCAGCACACAAATTGAATAAGTGTGGTGAAAGATACAACCCTAATGCACACCTTCCCTGATTTTAAACCATGTAATATCCCCTTGTTCTGTTTGAATGACAGTCTGTTTGTCTTTGTATAGGTTCCACATGAGCACAATTAAGTGTTCTGGAATTTCCATTCTTCACAATGTTACCCATAATTTTTTTATGATCCACACAGTTGAATGCCTTTGCATAGTCAATAAAATACGGGTAAACATGTTTCTGGTATTCTTTGCTTTCAGCTAAGACCCATCTGACAACAGCAATGATATCTCTCATTCCACATCCTCTTCTGAATCCAGTTCGCACTTCTGGAAATTCTGTCAATGTATTGTTGCAACTGCTTTTGAATCATTTTCAGCAAAATACTATATAT
>NW_006921822.1:4527597-4544407 GCF_000298275.1 Orycteropus afer afer
ATATATATTACACCAAAGATAAATAGTGGTTACCAGGGTAGAATGGAGGGGGAAAAGGGAAGCTTTTGCAAGGGCATTGAGTTCACGCTAATGGTGGTAGAATATTTTGGAAAAGGATAGCAATAATGGTGGCACAACATGAAAAGTGTCATCAGTGTCCCTGAGTTGTAAATGTGGAATTTGTTATGTTAGTGAATGTCTTGGTGTATATGTTTTCACCACAATAAAATTAAATTAAAGAGAGAGAGAGAAATGCCATGCACCCTTCCCTTTTGTTTTTCTAATTCCAGGTCTTTTTACATTATAATACTTTACTTTGTCTGCTCAACTACCCTATGAAATCTGTTCATTTCTTTTATTTTGATCATTTCTTCCATTCACCTTAGCTATTTTCCATTCAAGAGCAAGTTTCAGAGTTTCTTCTGACATCAGTTTTGGTCTTTTCTTCCTTTCCTGTCTTTTTAATGACCTTTTGCTTTCTTCATGGACGATGTTCTTAATGTCATTTCACAACTCGTTTGGTCTTCAGGCATTGGTGTGCAATGTGTCAAACTTGTTCTTCAGATAGTCCCTAATTCAGGTGGGATATAACTAAGGTTGTATTTTGTGTATTTTTTTTTTAAGTATATGTTTTAATTTTCTTCAGCTTTAGCTTAAACTTGCATATGAGCAATTGATGGTTCCAGAGGCAAATCCTGGCCTTGTTTCGACTGAGGACGTTGAGCTTCTTCATTATCTTTTCCTGTGGATGTGGTCAATTTGATTCCTGTGTATTCTATCTGATGAGGTCCATGGGTATAGCTGTCATTTATGTTGCTTAAAAAAGGTATTTGCAATGAATAGGTCATTAGTCTTGCAAAATTCTATCATGCTATCTCTCGACGTCATTTCTATCACCAAGGCTATATTTTCCAACTACCCATTTGTGATAGTTGGAGTTGTGTGTCAACTTGGCTGGACCACAATTCTGAGTGGTTTAAGCAGCTGTGATGTGGGTTAGTCCCATGATGAGATCAGATATATATATTCTGAGCAACCAATCTGTTGAAAGAGAGTTTCCCTAGGGATATGGCCTGTTTCCAATATATTGATGGACATCCTGGGAAAAAGAGACACTCTTCTGTAGATTGGGATCCTGTTGTGCTGACTACAACTGTCCATGAGCAAACAATCCACCATGTGGCCTGGAGATCTTTGATTCATTATTTGTTCTAGTCAACAGCTGGTATACTGCCTGCCAACCTTGAGTTTGTCAATGCCTGTAGCTGTGTGAGTTGGGAAAAGCCTCCAGCTTGACAAGAATTTGGGACTTGCCAGCTTCTATAAATGTGGGAGCGATTTTCTTAAGATAAATTTCTCTCTCTCTCTAAGCTTTACTGGTTTTGCTTCTCTAGAGAATCCTGCCTGACACACCATTCTTCTTTGTTTCTAACTTTCCCATTCCAAAACCCAGTAATTATCAATACATATTTATTGGTCAATTTCAGACTGCAGAAGTTGATAAAAATCTACAATTTCTTCATTTTTGGCTTTAATGGTTGGCACATGAATTTAAATAACAGTAGTATTAATTTTTCCTTGTCCAAAAAAAAAAAAAAAAAAAAAAAACTCAAACTCCCTGCCATCGAGTAGCTCCCAACTCATAGCAACCCCTCCTTGTGTTTCTGAGACAGTTTCTCTACAGAAATAGATAGCCCTTGTAGGAATATGAATATTATTCTATCACTGACAGCACTGTGCTTCAGAATAAATCTTGAAATTTTCTTCTTGACAATGAATGTGACACCATTACTCTTCAATTTTTCATTCCTGGCTTAGTAGACCATATGATTTTCTGAATGAAAATGGCCCAAACCAGTCCGTTTTAGCTCACTAAGCCTGGGATATATATCTTTATGTGTTTCATTACATTTTTGACAAATTCTAAGTATGAGATTTGTACTTCATAATTATACATTCTGAATATTAATGAATGTTTACAGCTCTTTCTTCTCATTTTGTGTTGTGTCCCATCAGCAAATGAAAATCCCAAAAGCTTTACTCCATCCACATCATTAAGATTGATTCTACTTAGGGGAGGCAGCTCTTCCCCAGTGGCATTTTGCATTCCAACCTGAGGGGCTCATCTTTCTGCACCATATCAGACAATATTTCACTGCTATTCATGAAGTTTACCAGTAATATATCAGACAGTGTTTCCCTACTGTTCATAAAGTTTTCAGTGGCCATTTTTTTTTCAGAAATGGATGGTCCTGCCCTTCTTCCCAGTCTTAGTCTGGATGCTCTGCTGAAACATGTCCACCATGGGTGACCATGCTGTTATTTGTAATACCAGAGCATAGCTTCCAGCCTCAGAGCAACAAAGAAGCCACCACAGCACAACAAACTGACAGATGAGTGGTGATCTACTTCTTAAAAGTTAGCTATTGAAATCCCTGTGGCACATAGTTCTACTCTGATACATGAGTTCACCACAAGTCAGAGTCAACTCATGACAACAGTTTTTTTAAAATCTGCCTATCTATCTAGCTATCATCTATCTATCCTATCCTATCCTATCTATCTATCTATCTATCTATCTATCTACTGTCATCATCTTTCTAATATGCCTATGCATGCAGCAGTGTAAAAGTGCATAAAAGAGAGAGAACATTAAGAATTGGGGTGGTCAGGGAAAAAGAATGGAGAAAATGAGACAGAACCTGGCTTAGAAGATTGCGTAGGGACTATATAGCTGGAGAGGAGGAAGGTTAATGCTTCTGACAGCAGGATGTGAACTCAGAAGCAGGGGCGTATATTAGGGAGGGACTTGATAGTCTGGTGAATGCTGTTCTCTGTGTACTTTAATGAGTGATGGTGAAGGACAAAGCTGAGAAGGGGAATTTGAGGAAGGCCTTGAATGCCAAGGTGAGGACTTTAGGCTTTTTCCTATAGCAGTGAAGTTTCTGATCAGGGAAGAACCATGAGGATGATATTTTAGGCATGTTAAATTGCTTCTGTGGTATGCCAAAATACCAGCGGTCTGTGCTCAGAAGGAGGCAAGTCAGATGGCTACTGTGATAGTTCAGCCATTAAATAAATAATAAAGGGCCAAACTTAGATCCTGAAGTGGGAATGGTAACAGAAGGAGATACTATGAACAAACAGTATACAAACTTAGAATATTGGCTGAAAGTGGAGGTTCAGACCTGATTCCCTGTAAGTCAGAAATACCAGGAAGACAGAAAGAGAAGTGACCTTGGGGTGTAGTGTGGAGACTGACACCATTGAAATATGAGGACTCTGATTTAAAATAGATTAAAGTGACGTGAGTGGGAGGCATCTCAGTGAAAATCCGAGTATGTCTGCTGCTCTAGTAAGTGGCCAGGATTGGAGGTTACATTTAATCAGAATTTTGTCAGAGCCAATGGACCACCCATAACTCTGTGAGAGAATCTGGGGAACCAACTATTTTCACCTAATTATTTATCAATGAAGAAGTCTTGGTGGCACAGTGGTTAAAGTGCTTGGCTGCTAACAGAAAGGCAAGTGTTTAAAGGCACTCACAGGAGAAAGTTGTGGCAGTCTACTCTTGTAAAGATTACAGCCTTGGTAACCCTATGAGGCAGTTAGTTCTACCTTGTCCTGTAGGGCTGTTATGAGTCAGAATCAACTGAAGGCTATGGGTTTGGTTGGGTTTATTTATCAATGAGGAGTACCTGGGTGGCACAAACAGTTAAGTGCTTGGCCACTAAATGAAAGGTATGTGGTTCAAATCCATCCAGAGGAGTCTCAGAAAACAAGTCCTGGTGATCTCCTTTTGAAGAGGTCACAGTTGTTGAAAACCCTATGGGACACAGCTCTACTCTGACACACATTTGGTCACCACAAGTCACAATCAACTCAACAGCAAATGGATGGTTGGTTATTGCTCAATGTGAGGAAGTACACTATGCTTTGGACCAAATCAGGCTTTTGGTGGAAGACAGAAAGAGGAGTAGTTAATGGGCAGGCCACCAGTAATGTTTACCATTTTACAGAAAACTAAGGCTCATAAAGGTGAAGTAATTCGCCCAAAGATTCAAAGCTATTAAGTGATAGAGCACAGACTTAAAGTCCCTGGGTGGTGCAAATGGAAAATTCACTTAGCTGCTATCCAAAAGATTGAAGGTTGTAGTCAACCCAGAGGGACCTTGAAAGAAAGGCCTGGTAGTGTACTTCAAAAAAATCAGCCACCGAAAACCTGAGGGAGCACAGCTCTCCTCTAACAGACATAGGTTGCTGTTAGTGGAATTGACAGCAACTGGTATCAGTTGTTTTTTACTCTAATGTATATGCTATCATTCACTGGGCTATAGAGTTGTAATGGAAGGTTGGTGTTAGCTTCTTGCCTTAACATGGAATATTAAAGACTGGTACTTCATCCTGTAAGTAATAGTAGCGCTGGACATACATAGAAGGAAAATAGAATATTTTCAAATGAATTAATCTTACCTGGAGACAGGAACATAGGATGTTAGTTCCAAGTTTGCCATTATTTCACGATTTAGGAAATCACCTGCTTTGCTCTACAACATTGTGTTACTGTTATAAAACAGAAACATTGTCCCAAAAATCACAGAGAAATATAATGACAATGTTCACAAGTTCTTTGATATTCATGGATAAAGTATTTTAAAGAAAAGTCTAAGATGCACCCAACCAGCATTTTAGACCACAGAGCTTATCAAGAATATTCCAGATGAACACATAATGCCACTTCTGCTGGATGAAGTAACAATAAGTTATCAAAACCTAAGTGCTTGGGGGAGTAACAGTGTTTCCTCCCCCCCCTTTTTTTTCTGAAGATGGAGTAAGTCTACAGACAGGATCAAGTGCAGAGATGAGCTGCCACTGAGATCGTTGTGGGGGACCTCTTCTAACATATGGCATCCTGAGGAAGCACTGTGGGATCTCAAAGCTGTCACTATTAGTTTCATTTCAAAGAGAAAATGTGAAAAATACAATGGCAGTGGCTATTTGATATGCAACATAGCAGGAATTGGGGCTAAAAATTAAGGGAGATGTGTGATAACAGATTCATAGGATGTAGGAGCTGGGAGCCACCAAGAGTTCTTCTAGATTCATAGATTTTTGTTTTAAATTATATAAATACTCTCTTCCTAAATGCTAAAAATGAATAAATGTATTCAATATGCTTGTTAAGATTATATAAATATATAAATTGCCTGAGTTTGAATTCTGAATTCAAACTTAGAAACTGTACAACCTTGAGCAAGTTGTTTCATCTTTCTAATCTATTTCCTCATTGGCACAATGAGTTAGTAATAGCTTTCCTGGGTTATTTTGATGAGACTATATAACCCATGTAAATCCCTTGACGCACAGAACATACTCCATAAATTCTAGCCTATATTTTAGTATGTACCTGTATAAACTATATTATATATCCACAGCTTTTATATTTACAGAAGAAACAAGTCCTTGAACATGTTCACCCTTCTGCTTCCTTGTTGGAAACATGATAGAAGGAGATATTTCGACAAATGAAGTACCCAGAAGTTGGAATCAGTCAGACCAAGGTTTGAGTCCTCCTCCTCTGTCTCTTGTAACATTTAGTAATATTACAATTAGCATTAAAGTCAGTCACTTTGCCTCTCTGTATCCCAGCTTCTTTACTGTCTAACTAAGAATTAGGACTTTCTTTTTGAACCTTTGCCTGGCTCTTCAGCAGCCCCATATAATCTTGATGTAAATGCAAATTCTTCCTTGACTTCCATAAGAGATTTATTCTCACTGAGCATATCATGATTTTTTAATCTTTACTGTTAGCTCATATTGTCATGGAAGTGCCCAAAATATTAGTTGGAAAATCTCCATTGCACTGATATTCTTTTCCCAAGTCTTTCTTCTTGGTCCCAGATACTGTCTTTCTCTAACCCTTAAACTTTCCCCAAGAGTGCATTGAACCCTATTCTACCTCCCTTTTCCTTTTCATTATCGAGAGAAATATGTTTCTTCTATGAGAAACTTGGGTGCCAGCTTATTGCCTCTTTATCACAACTGACTTATCCAAGTATTTTTTCCTAGAACCAATTATTTTACCAGCTGCTAAGATGATACATTTATCTTTGTACCATTATTCTTTAACCTCTTAACATTTGGAATGTAGCCAATGATTCTTTTCTCAGAGAGATCTTGGTGTTGAAAGTTTTCCATTTGCTCTTCCAGACTTTTTTCCTCCACCCTCCTCATCCTGTTCTGAAACACTGATTACATCATTGGGCTCCTTTGCCCTCTGGCTCCTGATTGATTTGGCTAGTGGAGGCAGCAGCAGGAGGTTGGAATGTGGGTGGAGAGTGGGTTCAGGGTATTTATTACCTCAGCTTCCTTCTGTGCCAGGCCACTGCAGGTTGGATGCTTCCTGCTCTAGAGGCCATACCTCCTGTCAGTTGGCCCACACCTGTAGTGACTCACCCTGGGATCTGAGAGCTATTCTCTCCCCTTATATTTTCAGGCCCAGAGGTAATCACAGTGTCCTGCTATCCCTGATCCTGTTGTTATCTGCCATCAAATCAGCTGAAAGTGAAGATGACTTGAAGCATTTACTTTTGATGAAGATCAAAGTCTTCAATATGGATTACACCTCAACATAAAGAAAACAAAAATCCTCATAACTGCACTGATAAGCAACATCATGATAAATGGAGAAAATATTGAAGTTGTCAGGGATTTCATTTTACTTGGATCCACAATCAACACCCATGAAAGTAACAATCAAGAAATCAGACTTCATATTGCACTGGGCAAATATGCTGCAAAAGACCTTTTTAAAGTGTTAAAGAGTAACAATGTCACTTTGAAGACTAAGGTGAACCTAACCCATACCATGGTATTTTCGATCACCTCATATGCATATGAAAGCTGTTGTTGTTGTTGTTGTTATGTGCCTTCGAGTCGCCCCGACTCATAGCGACCCCTCCTTGGGTTTCCGAGGCAGTATCACTACGGAAGTAGGATTGCCCAACCTTCCTTCCGAGGAGTGGCTGGTGGGTTTGAACCACCAGCCGTCTGGTTAGCAGGCAAGTGTCTTAGCCACTATGCTACCAGAGCTCCCAATATGAAAGCTAGACAATGACTAATGAAGACTGAGGAAGAGTTGATGCCTTTGAATTATGGTGCTGGCAAAGAATACTGAAAATACAGTGGATTGCCACTAGAATGAACAAATCTGTTCTGGAAGAGAGCAGCAGAATGCTCCTTGGAAGCAAGAATGGCCAGATATTGACTCACCTACTTTGGTTGTGTAGTCAGAAGGGACCATTCTCTAGAGAAGGATATCATGCTTGGTAAAGTAGAGGATCAGTAAAAAAGGGGAAGACACTCAACAAGATGGATTGACACAGTGGCTGCCTCGATGAGTTCAAGTATATCAAGAAATTGTGAGGGTGGTGCATGACCGAGCAGTGTTTCTTTCTGTTTCACTTAGGGTAGCTATTAGTTGGAGTCAACCTGATGGCACCTAGCAACAACAACAACAGCACTGGAAAAAATGCTAGGAGGGTCACCCTAGGGGGATTAAAGCATAGATTGCATTTGGATGTGTATTAGTTAAATCCAGAGAAAGGACCAATAGGATAAACACACACATATACTTTCTCTCTCTCTCTCTCTCTCTCTCTCTCTCACACACACACACACAACCTATTATAAGGAATTGGCTCACTTAATTGTGGAGGCTGACAAGTCCAAAAGCTGTAGCCCAGGTAGGTTGGCTAGAAACAACAGAAGTCTCAAATCCAAAATCCAAAGGTTAGTCATGTTGAAAACTCTGGTTAGACATCTATGTTACAATCTTCCAGCAAAATTTCTTATCCTTCAGGAAATCTCACTTTTTGCTCATAAGGCCTACTGATTACATGGATCCTATCACCTTATGGACGGTACTGCTTTTTACTTAAAGTCAATTGATTGCAAATATTAATTACAGGTAAATACCTTCATAGCAACTTGTAGAACTTAGCCAGGTTGACATATAAAATTAACTATCATGAGGTAAGCAGTGAAGATTGAGTCAGTCGGTAAATGGTCTTTTTCTCTATTCTTCCTCCTCCTCCTTTTTTGCCATGGAAGGAGTTTTGTCTTTATCCTAAACATGACAAGGAACCGTGGGAGGCTTTGGTGTTTGAGAAAGATCCTGTGGCAATGTGAATGGTTTAGTGGATGGGACCCTGAAGATGGTGAAAACAACTGGGAGGATAGAGACAACTGTAGGTGAACAATAAAGACTTAAGCTAGGGAAGTGGGGATGGTGAAGAAGGAAAGTGTATGTGGATAGCGTTTTTACTACTTGCAGCTGCTTTTTCATTTTAAACAGTGGATACAGAAATATCAGCATGGCAAGAAATTACAAAGCTATAGCCCTGTTTATATCCTAAATTAGGTGTATAATTTGATCTTTTAAAGTTGTAAAAGATCAGGTAAGTGATGAATAAAGAAAATATAGAAATTATCAAAGATTTCATTTTATTCGGATCCACAATCAATGCCCACGGAAACAGCAGTCAAGAAATCAAATGACGTATAGCACTTGGAAAACCTGCTGTAAAAGACTTCTATAAATTGTTAAAAAACAAAAATGTCACTCTGCAAACTAAGGTGTGCCTGACCCAATCACCTCATATGCATGCAAAAGCTGGACAATGATAAAGAATGGTGTTAGTGAAGAACACAGACTGCCAGAAGAACAAACAAACCTGTCTTGGAAGAAGTACAGCTAGAATGCTCCTTAGAAGTGAGGATGGTAAGAAGTTGTCTTGCTTACTTTGGGCACGTTATCAGGAGCAAGCAGTCCTTGGGGAAAGACACCATGCTTGGTAAAGTAGAGGGTGAGAAAAAGAGGAAGATCTTCAACAAGATGGATTGACACAGTGGTTGCAACAATGGGCTCAAACATGCACACATTTGTGAGGATGGTCTATGACTGGGCAATGTTTCATTCTGTTATACATGGTGTTGCTATGGGCTGGAACCAACATGATAACACCTAAAACTACAACATATATTTGAATATGTCATGCCACCAGCTCATCCAAATAATGAGTTAGGCAGTGAGAAGGTTCCAAAGTGTAGACTGCCAATACAGTAGACCATCCTACTGCACTAGTGCTGATCGTGGCTGTATACAACCACCTGTTTCCCTGGCTGCCTTTGTTCTTCCCCCTTGGCAGGCCCAGGATTGAGGCCAGCACCAGGATGCAGTGAGAGTGGCAATTGGTTCTGGAGAATAACCCATTAAAATGTGACCAGAACAAGAACTATTCTTTGCACAATCCCTATTTCCCTTCCCTGATTTCCATGCCACTGACTTACTGGGAGGAAAGTGAGAGACAGAGGAAGAAGAAAGCATGGGAGTAAGACTCTGAAGTTTGCTTTGACTCAGAAGTAACAGAATTAAAGTGAAGTTGTTGAAATAAAACTTGGAATGCATTTCCCACACCTCTTCTCTCTGTGCTCCACCCCTAAGGATAAGTCCTGTTGCAGGAAGAGTATTTTGTCTTTCTTCTCTTGTGGGTTTCTTATTGGAAAATATGACAACAGGGCCACAACAAATTAGGTGTATAATTTGATCTTTTAAAGTTGTAAAAGATCTGGTTCTCCCAACTTAATATATCCCTCCAAACCTATTTTCTTGACTATCCCAACTTTTAGATAGGTAACTGCTGTTGAGTAGACTTCGACTCATGGTGAACTTACGTACATCAGAACAAAACATTGCCAGTCTCACATTATCCTCATGATCTTGGGCATGTTTGAGTCTATCCTTGTGGCTACAGTGCCACACCCTGGCTTGCCTTCTACTTCACTAAATATGAAGTTCTCATCTAGCGATTGCTTCCTCCTGATGATGAGTCCAAAGCAAGCAAGTGGAATAATACTCTGTTGTGACCCATAAGGTTTTCATTGGCTAATTTTCAGAAGTAGAGTGAGCGCCAATGCTTTCTTCCTAGTCTGTCTTCGTCTAGAAGCCCTGTTAAAACCCGTCCACCATGGGTGACTCTGCTGGTATTTGATATATTGGTGATATAGCTTTCAGCATCACTACTATATGCAAACAACTGCAGTACATCAAAATGACAGACAGGTGGTAGCCTAACTGCAGTTCTTAGTGTTTAAGGACAGGGCCTTGGAATTTAAACTACCTAGGTTTAAATCCTGGGTGTGCCTCTGGAGCTGTTTAACTTGGGGAAAGTTGCTGAATCCCTCTGAACTTCACTTTTCTCCTTCATAAATGGTAATATCAAACCTATCTGATGGGGCTGGAGGAGGATTAAGTGAGCCAAAATATGTAGAATATCTGGCTCACAGTAGACATTAAAAAGTGTGAACAGTAAATTAAACATGAAGTGGTGCCATTAGCTAGGGATTCTGAAGAAATTAGGAGCCCAAGATGGGCCTCCACTCTTTTGGTTGCCATCTACCTAGGCTAGGAAGCAGTAGGAGTCTCTGAGAACATAGCTTCAGGCTTGGCCCAAGGCCCCATTTTTTGGCCTTGAAGGATGATGACTAACTGTGGAATGGTGGCTAGCTCCTCTCTGTGGAGGACTGTCATGTGTCTGGTTTTGAACTCGACTATCTAGTAGTTGAGATTTCTGTTCAGGAAACCAACTGAAAAAACATTGGGATTAGCATATGGGGTGGGGCCTCTCTAATTTGGTAAGCTTTATTTTCCCATTGTTATTATATGACTTCTACATGAATGTTCTCACTATTGGGCCTACAGAATCCAGTGCTACCTTTCCACTTGGCTCTTGGCATTGTTCCTAATTCATTTCTGCATTATTTATACATTTGCAACTCCACAATAACGTCTCTGGGTGGCACAAATGGTTTGTGCTTGACTACTAACCTCTGGTTGGTGATTCAAACTCACTCAGCAGCACCATGGAAGACAGACCGGGCAATTTGCTTCTGTAAAGATTATAGACAAGAAAACTCTGTAGAGTGTGATTGTACTCTGTATCCCATGGGTCATCATGAGTTGGAATTGACTTGATGGCAATGGGTTTGGTTTTTTGATTGAACTGCACAGTAGTGCTGACCATTTCTTTTTTATAATGGTACAATTTTCCTTGGACAACATCCTTCTTCCTTCCTTTTTGATAACATAAGAGACATTGTGGTGTGTTAAGGGCAAAGATTGTAGAACAGGCTGCTTGGATTTGAGTCTAGCTGCACTACTTACAGGCTGCATTATTTTGGAATGATTATTTAATCTCTTGTGGCTCAGATTCCTCATGTGGAATATGAAAATGAATAATTGTACCAATTTTGTAGGATTTTTGTGAGGATTAAAGGAGTCAATATGTACTGCCTGTAGAAAAAATCCCGTGTAACTGTAAGTGTTGTTTGTGTTTGTGTCCTGAAATGTTGTTCTAGATGCTTTTCATATATCATATCAATTAATTCTCACAGCTTCTAATGAGTAAGTACTATTTTTATCCCAATATCATAGATGAGGAGACTGAAACTTAGAGAGGCTAACTAGTGTGAGGTCACATAGCTAGTATATAGTGGAACTGGAAATTGAACCCAAGACTTCCTATCTCCAAAGCCATGTTCTTAACAATTCAAAAAAACACAAACAAACAAACAAACAAACAAAAACAAATTCACTGCCATCAAGTTGGATACGACTCATAGGGACCCCTCCTTGGATTTCTGAGGCGGTATCACTATGGAAGTAGATTGCCCAATCTGCCTTCCTAGGAGTGGCCAGTGGGTTTGAACTGCCAGCCTTCTGGTTAGTAGTCAAATGTCTTAGGCACTACACCACCATAGCTCCCTTCTTAACTACTATATACCCAATATTCAAAACCAGATTTATTTTTATAAACACATTTTCCTCAAGTATGTTTACACTTTTGTGGAAGTCATCTCACTACTAGAGAAAATGATCTTCTTTCTTCTGACTACAGATATGGGAAAATTCAACATGAAAGTGAATGGCTGAAGTCACTAAATCCCAGAAAGCACTAGTGGTAGTCATAGGAATAAACTAGGTCAATTTGTACTAGTTATCTATTAGTCTATTGCCTGAGACTCAGCTCCATCTCAGCTAGAATCTAGCTATCCTGTCAGCTTCTAATCTTATCTCTCTCATATCTATTCTTCATACATCAATGAGATTCATCCATATAAACATGCAGCTTCTCAAATTTTTGCTCTAAATTACCACTTAATAACCAACGAGGCCTGGAGAGTCCGGAGGGAGGCAGAATTTAAAGCAGTCTGAGACCAGCATAAGATTTCTTTGAAGGCTCATGTTCTATCTTAAAAAAACCATACAAATTTTGCAATGTATTTTATTTTTATTGTTTTATTTTAAATAAATAGTTTATTTGGGAATAATTTTCTGTTTACAGAAAGCTTACAAGGACAGTAAAGAGAGCTCCCATACACCCTTTACCTATTTTCCTCTAAGTTATGTAACTATTGTACGTTTTTCAAAACTAAGAGATGAACATTTTTGTTCATTACTATGAACTAAACTCCAGACTTTATCTGGATTACACTTGTTTTTCCACTAACGTCTTTCTTCTGTTCCAGGATCTAATCCAGGTTATACTCACTGCCATCAAGTTGTTTCTGATTTATAGTGACCCTCACTGGGTTTTTAAGGCTGTAAATCTTTACAGAAGCAGACTGCCTCCTCTTTCTTCCATGGAGCAGCTGGTGGGTTCGAACTACCAACCTTTTGTTTAGCAGCCAAATGCCTTGACCACTGCCCCATGGTGTATTTAGTTATGACATTTACTTAGTCTCCTCTGGTCTATGACAACTCCCGCCACCTCAGTCTTTCCTTATTTTTAGTAACCTTGACAGTTTCCAAGAGCAGTGGTCAGGTATTTTGCAGAATGTCTCTCCACTTGGTTTTGTCTGATATTTCTCTCATGATTAGACTGGAGCTATGGATTCGAAGAAGAATACCTCAGAGATGAAGTACACTTCCTGTCACATGAGGGATATCTGATAACAATATGACTTATCCTATCAGGGGTATCTGATAACAATATGACTTGTCCTTAAGAAGTTAAGGTAATGTTTGCCAGTTTTCTCCATCTGTAAAGTTAATTTTTGCCTTTCCATCCTCTGTTCTTTGGAAGTGAGGCACTAAAAGTCCAGCTCACACCCACAGTGCAAAGATATTGAACTCCACCTCTTGGAAATGAGTCATTACACATGATTTGGAATTCTTCTGCAAGGAAAATTTGTCTCTTTGCCTGTATTTACTTATTAAACAATTTATTATCAATATGGATTGTTACTGTCTTAACATAAAACACTGCTTTTTACCTTCAAATCTACGAGGTGACTCTCCAGAAACATGCTTGTGTTGGGGATTCCCCTACTTCCTAGCAGGAAGTTTGAGAAGCAGGGATAAAACCCAAGCTTCACCTGGTTATTGCCTGGTTTCCTTTGAATCATAGGTCTTAATAATACTTGTGAATGAACGAATAAATGAATGCTGCACAGGTAAGTGAAGATCATTAGTGTTCCCTGAGGGTAAGGATGTTAATACCACAGTATAACCAAAAATAACTGCTCATAATTCTCCTTTTGAAAGTCCTTATTGTTGGTGGTGGTGCCATCAAGTCAGTTTCTACTCATAGGGATCATACCTGACAGGTTGGAACTGCCCCCATGGGGTTTCTTTACGGAAGCAGATTGCCAGGTCTTTCTCCAGTGGGAGTGCTGGGTGGTTTCAAATTGCCTACCTGAAGTCAATCTTTTGGGAAACGGAGCCCTCAACTATTGCACCACCAGGGATCTTTTGAAAATTTTAGGGTATATGAAAAATGTTCATATTAAGGGTAAGTGCTAGAAATTTGATTCAAGGACATTTGAAAAGTGACTCTAAACTCTTCCTTCAAAATATGTCTTAACAACTCAGCAACCTTTAAAAAAAAAAAAAAAAAAAAGAGGATCACCTCTGAAGCTTGTTCCCACCTGCCAGCAATTAGGGAGCAATTGAAGGGCTGAGGTAGCTCCTGGGCATTCTCCTTGGTCTGCACCCAAGAACAAGGCTGATGCTTTGAGTATTAAAATTAGGAAGTGCTGCTGCAAGCACTGTTAGGTGCTCTACTGCTGGTGGTGTGAGTCTGGGCTAGTCCAGGTGACTGTAGTCCAATGTTTTACATACATGTTATGTACTAAAAGTTCTTTGATGGCTGGGAGGGCTGGGTAGAAAGGACCAAACTTCTGGAAGATCTCAAGGGAAATTTTGGTTAGTTTACTTTAGAGGTGAAAGGCAACAAAGAAAAAGGTGAAGGTGCCTAAGCAAATAGATTAAGGGACTTGAAAAAAGGGGAACCAGGCACTGTGTGTAGACAGAAAGTACCTCTTAGGGGGCAGGGTCACTTCCTGAAGTCCTTGTGACAGGCATGCCTTCTCTTCCTCAAAATATAGATAGAGAAATTTTCCAAATAACTAGGGTTTCTAAAGGGAGTTAGTTCTTAGAAAAGCTTATGATCCAATTTTGAATTACATTTCTTCTCACGCTCAAATTCTTTGAGACATCACCTGCTTTTAATTGACCTTTTTTGGTTCTTTTGCAACCTGTAGCAAAAAAGATAGGAGCTCTGGTGGCATAGTGCCTAAGGCACTGTCACTTGACTGCTAACCAGAAGTCTGGTGGTTCAAACCCACCAGCCACTCCTCGGAAGAAAGGTTGGGCAATCTACTTCTGTAGTGGTACTGCCTCAGAAACCTAAGGAGGGGTTGCTATGAGTCGGATCTGACGCAATGGCAAATAACAACAACAAGCAAAAAAGATACTTTAGAAAAATCACTCAACTAAATTACTGCAGTTGTATAACCCCATTTTGAAGGAAATATGTAGATTTGGAGAATCTATTTTTAAATCAAGTTCAGCAACCTTATCTTGCTTCAGGATAGATTTCTTTCTTATAGCCTTCAGTCAGAAGGAAGATCAGGCAATCTGCTTCTCTAGAGAAACTGCCTTGGAAACCCAAGGAGGGATCGCTATGAGTTGGATTCTTCAGGTGGAATCCTAAAGCCTCTGTTGTCAGAGGAACTCCAGTCTGAGGAATGGCTGTTGTTGTTATTGTTGTTATGTGCCGTCAAGTCGGCCCGACTCATAGCGACCCCTCCTTGGGTTTCCAAGGCAGTATCACTATGGAAGTAGATAGCCCAACCTTACTCCCGAGGAGTGGCTGATGGGTTTGACCCACCAGCCTTCTGGTTAGCAGTCAAGCGTCTTAGGCACTATGCTACCAGAGCTCCTTGAGGAATAGCAGAGAATGTTTAAAACTTACCTCTCCCACCCCTAACCCCTACCTGAGACTAAGGGTTGGATCAGCTGGGATGAAAAACATGGGAGAAAATGGAAGATTATTTCTGAATTAAATTCTGAGGGAAGAAAATGTCCTATGTGATGCATTAGTGAAAAATCGAACTAAGGGCAACTTATGCATTTTGTAGTTTTTAAAGTTGGAGGCTGAGACACTCCCTCATCTAGGAGTTAAGATCTTAATTGTATTCCTTTGAAAGCAGCTGCCTGACCTGAAGATACTAGAAAGCCTGTGGGCTGAAGCTCACAGTCTATCTTCTTTGCGCTTATCAGGAGAGCCAAAAGTGATGTCTGTCCTGGGAAAGAGGAAGTAACAAAGACTCATGAAGACTATAACATGTGATGGATAGTGTAGTAATTTCATCTCAACAAAGCTTTGTTTTTCCTTGTTTAAAAGAAGTGTACTATGCCCAGACACTTAGATCTACCTGCCATTCCACACTTAATACAGTAGAGCTGAAATATGGAATAGGCAGAAGAGGGATACCATTATCTCTCATACCCAGTAGTGGGGAGTTTCTTTTTATTATATTGTACTTATGGAAGGAAACGAATTCTGGTGGCATAGTGGGTAAGGCATTTTGTTGGTGTTTCAAATCTACCAGCTGCTCTGTGGGAGGAAGATGAAGCAATCTACTTCCATAAAGATTTACAGCTTTGGAAACCCAATGGAGGTTGCTGTGAGTTGGAATTAACTCCATGGCAGTGAGTTTCTTCCTTTTTTTTTTTTTTCTTAATGGAAGGAAGCAGGCCTCAAGAAGTAGATCAAAGGTCTTGATTTCAAGTAGATACTTTGCTGAAGAAATGCAGAGTTCCGGAGTGGCAATCTACTTAAAGTAGAATCACTCAACAGATGAGAACTGGAAATTTGGGAAGCCTCAGCAACACTGTTAGCTAAAGCTTATAACTAGAACTGGGGTGTTGGGGTAGGAGGCTAGTGCAGGATGAAGGCCAGGGACAGCAACGGATGGTACTGCTTCTCAATGGCTGCCTAACAACACTGAATACAAATTTTCTGATTAGCCATCAGATAGAGTTCTTACGTGTTTTTGTCGCTCTTTACTGACAGCAAAGTTATTCTGTTTCTAGGAAGTTATTGAAGGTAGTAAACTAGTAAATTAAAACCTTAAAATTCATACTTACGTTTGGCCAACTTCTTGGCTGACAAAATGAAATGCACGGTTCTGGATGCTTTGTTTCCCCTTCCTCAATTCTGCAGCTTCCACAAACCACTCTTTTTTTTTTTTTTTTCATTTTATTTTGATTTGGGTGAAAATTTACAGACTAAATTCACTTTTCATACAGCAGTTCACATATACTTTGTCTCATGTCATTGACCAAAATATACAATACAACAGCTCCCCTCCCACTTCCTCCCCATAGTTACCTCTTCCCAGTGTCCATCCCTCCATACTCTTCTGCGCCCTGAGCTGTCTCCCTGTGCATAAGCAGCCCTTC
>NW_006921822.1:4545446-4567343 GCF_000298275.1 Orycteropus afer afer
TGTCTCAGTCTATAAGCTGGGCTGTTACCTGTACACCAGGTGCATCTCGCTGGGTTTTAAACACCAGAGGCTCAGCCTCAAAACTCATGTCTACATGTCACCACAGTAGGACAAACCGACAGACAAGTTTGTCTTGCTGTTGGAGACCTCTTGTATCACCCCCACCTGGGTCCCGGTGGCTGACTGTTCCTCTGTCTGGTTCCTGGCTTTTAATCCCCTTTCTCCTGCTCTTCTGGCCTGATGCTTTGGGCGTCCCTGAGTTGTCTCTCCTCACCTGTAGCCCTGGGGCTGACTGTTCTTCTGTCCAGGTTCAAGGCTTTTATCCCCTTTCTCCTGCTCTTTTGGCCTGCTACTCTGGGCGTCCCTGAGTTGTCTCTCCTCCCCTGTAACCCTGGGGCTGACTGCTCTTCTGTCCGGGTTCAAGCCTATTCTTAGGTCCCTGGAACTCGAATGAGAATGCTATCACTTTAAAATCCAAAATGGTTACCACTTGTACATTCAAAGTGGCTGCATTCTTAGTCAATGCAAATATCCAAAATGGCTACTGCTTGTAAACATTCGAAATGGCTATGCTCTTGGTCACTTTAAATATCCAAAATGGTTGCCACATGTAAACAATCAAAATGGCTGCCCCCTCTGGACAGCAGAAAGTCAACAGCTCAGGTTGTCTCCCTCCCTGGTGTTTCCCTTCCTAGCCATAGGCCCACCAGCACAGTTGTCCCTGCAGCCCTTGGTGGCCAGAGTTGATCTTTAGGTCAATTCTCAGGTCCCAACACCATTTGGAAATATTCAGGCTGTTGGTCCCAACAGAGTAGTGACAGTCCACAGTTCCGACTGTCTCTGTACTCACTGTTTTTGTTCAGGTTTTTCCACTAGTTGGTGCCTAATCCACTTCTGCATAGTTCCTTTCAAAGCTCAGGGCTCCAGGATTATCTTCTGTATCTTTGTCAATTGGTTTTTCTTTTCTTTGTTAAAGAAGGTCTGTGTCACTTGTCTGCCTATTCCTCCATCTTATCAGAAGTTCAGTTCTCAGTATTTTTAAAGTGTGGGCATTTGTTATGGAGTTTGAAAATGGCTCAGGCCTTTGTTTGTTTTGGAGATTAATGATAGATAAGATGTGGTTGGTTTAAGGTTTTTCTAAGCCTTTTGCAATGATCATAAATGCAGCTGAGTAAAATATGTCAGCTTTACTTTCTATGAACTCTGTGGGATGTGGACCTAAAGTACCTCACAGGGGTTATTTGGAATGAGAAGTATGGTTGAACAAGTGGAATTTTGTAAGATGGCAGGATGGCTTCACTGTCTCCATGAGAGGAACCTCCTGTTCTCTTTGAAATAAATTCTTTTCTAGTTTCTACTTTTCTTCCTACCCCATTACTAAATCTTCTTCAAGGGAAGAGGGGACTTAGGTTAAAAAGATTGAAAATAATTCTTAGTACATATATAGCAGAACCCTTCTAGTCTTACCCTTGAGGACAATCTGCCCTCTTCATTTTCTGTGTGTAAGTGTTGCTCACCAAGTAGTGTTTCTCCACCTCATGGCAGAGATGTTCATTCAGCCTAGCTCAGGGGAACCATTCCTTCCAAGATTTTTTCTCTGATCAATATAACAAAATTATTCTGATCCTGACTTCTGGTCTACTTCCCAGTATGCTCAGGACCAGATGAGGAAAGTGAAATGAATGAATGAATGATACCTCAGGAACACCAGCCTGGGCTTTGAATCACTACAGTGCCTCTCCAGGTTATATTACCATGGCACATCAGGTATTTATTACTGCTGACCAGATATCCAGGTCTCCATACTGTTATGCAAAAGAGTTGCAGACCAGGATGAAGTTTTACAGTGCTTCTATGTACCACTTCACAATGTGTAGTGGAGCAGCAATGTCAGGCTTTTCTCCAGGTGAGGAATACATCTATTTCAGTCAGATGCCATGAAGTTGGGGTCAGACTAACAAGAACTCAGTCAGGTACCACTGAATATGGACATGAATCTACTTTTAATGGGCAATGGAGTCTGCCAGATTTTTTTTTCCTTTTTGGTAAGGATTGGACACAGAGATCCTGGATAGGCCTCACCTCTCTGAATGCTAGTTTTGGCACACAATGGTCCTGGCTTCCTAGAATATTCCTTCTAATATTCTGGAACAACAGGACCTATTCTGTCTTTGGTCTGATCAAAAGGTCCTGGAACATTGAACTCCTTCAGATGCTGTATTTAGCATTGAAAATGGGGTTTACACCTCCCTTTCTCATGCTGTATTTAGTACTCCTGAACTCATCTGCAAGAAATAAGCTCATAGCAGCAGAGTTTACATGAGAGCTCTTTTGAAAGAAATCTACTGTCTAAGGTATTGGAGATTTTAGTCTTTGCCATGAGAAGGAATGTCAGATTGGGTAAGTTAAGTTGAGGCAGAAATAGAATACTTTGCACAATATCACTGCTGTGGCCAAGTGCAGGCCAGAGAAATTAGAGTAGCAAGACACCTAAGATACATTTGGAGATGACTACTCCTTCCAGCCTGGGATCCAGGAAGCTTAGATATAGGATGAGTTTTCAAGAAGTACCAAAGGGTGATAGTCAAGAAGTTCTTGCTAAGATAGGCTCAGAGGAATTCTTGGCCAGAGTGAGTACCCCTTTTGAGGTTTGGTGTAAGTAGTTTGTCTTAATTTTTCTGCAAAGCTGCCTTAGTAAGCCAGAGGTGGAGTTTATCAACTCGGTAGGTTTGAAGACTCTCCTCAAACCTGTTGGGTGGAGATATTTGACAACAACAACAGTTCCAATAGGGAATAGTATGACAGCCCAGGTTTTGGGAGTATAGAAGGTGTGAAGAAGATAGTTCTTGTGGATGTATTTCAGGAAATTGTATATGATCTTGTTGACTGTAAGTTGTGACAAGTTTTTTCCTTATTCAAGGCATGACAACAAAAGTCTCTGCTGGATTATATTCTGCCTCTTATAGTCTGTGGTTAAGAGAGAGCTAAACACAAACTTGGGCATACTTTCAAAAGTAGTTGGTCCTAGCAGCAGTAGGAAGAATAACTTTTCCTTCTGTGTCAATTTAGTTCTTCTGGAGTTAAAAATGCAAGAGACTTAATAGGCTTAATGCCTGTGGGGAAGAAAGGGAAACTGGAATTGGAGCAGGCAGGACTATCTTCAGGCTTTGTTGCAGATATAACATCCATGAATGAGGAAGGGAAAGATCAGAAGAGCCTTACACTATTTGCTCCAGTGCAAATGGAGGGGTTCTGCATTAGGCAGAAATGGTAAGACCCTAAGACTTCCCCATGGTCAGTCTTTGGCTAGGAGATCTGTAGAAAAAGTGTACCCTAAAATTGAACACGGTAGCAGATCTTGAAAATACTGGAGGCTGTCAGCTGACTCCACTGTTAGGGTGCTGTGAATTCCTTGGTATGACGCTCCTAGCCATGGTCTTTGTGACTTCCACCAGATTACTGGGTGTGACTATGCAAATGAAAGGTGTTTGTGTTGGTGAACTGTATCACTTTTTAGTAATGTAAATAAGGTACATGGCACCTTTGTGGGAGTGGGAGCATGCAAATAAGTTGTATGGAACCCTAATGTGGGGAATGGCCAGTTTTGCTTAAAATGAGCCCTCCTAGAGGCAGAAGGAGGGATCTCACTGCCATGAAGGGTGAAGAGCTAAAGGTGGAGTGGAGTGCATCCTTGGACCCAAGAACCCTGTGCTGGACCTGCTTGGCAGAGACGACCAGCTGAGACATAGTGGCAGCAGAACCAAGAGTCATGAGACAGAGCAGTGGGCTTGCCAGCCCATGGAGTGAGAAAGCTTGAGTACCTTTGGTCAGGAAGCTTGCTGATGGAGTGGGGTGCATCTATTCGGCAAAGCTAAAAGAGCTTTGTAACACTTGCCAAAAAAGGACAAAGGTCATGTCAAAAGCCAGAAAGGCATGCCTGAGGGCATGGCTGAGGGGAGACTGTCCAGATCAAAGAATTGTATCCTGATCATATTCCTGAACCTTAATTATAGTCTGTCACTTTCCTAATAAACCCTGTAATCATGAGTATTGTCTGTGAGTTCTGTGTGGCCATTGCAATGAATTATTGAACCCAGCAGAGAAGTAGATAGTGCTTTGGGAGGGATGGTTGGTGTTAGAATTGGTAAAAAGTCTGGAGGGTGGTGGCATATCCGGCCTCATAGGAATAAGCCTTGAGCTGTTGATGGTGACTCTGTTTCTTCCTCAGTAGGTTGGAGGATGTCAGAGGATGCTGCCTCTATGTGATTTTTGTAACTGTTCATAGCAGGTCTCACTTGAAGGGAGGAGAGTTGAGTGGTGTTCTCCCTTGTATACCACAGTCTACTCCTTGCACTGTACAGATATATTTTTCCATATCCATTTTGGGGGAGTTCCTTTGTGGTTCCTATAGGCCCTGTTCCTGAGAGGAAACTTATAAGAGGGACATTAGTGAGATGGACTACAGCTTCCATTTCTGTAATTGCTCTCCAGGCTGTACTGTTGTTGTTATGTTGTTGTTATTTGCCGTCGAGTCGGCCCTGACTCATAGCGACCCCTCCTTGGGTTTCCGAGGCAGTATCACTATGGAAGTAGGATTGCCCAACGTTCCTTCCAACGAGTGGCTGGTGGGTTTGAACCGCCAGCCTTCTGGTTAGCAGTCAAGTGCCTTAGGCACTATACTACCAGGCTGTACTAGTACTTATTATCTCTCTTCTCCAATATCCATTCTAAATTTTCCTCACTCTCAGCTATCACTTCTTCATGTTATGATGGCAGAGATCCAAACCCTCATGTCTAAAGGATATATAGCCCTATAAACCTAAGAGTTTTGCCATACTTGTCCATTCACAGTTAAAATGGAGCCAAGAGGTGTTCAATTAAATCACCTAAGTTCCATACACATTCCTCTTTGCTCTCATTATGTAACAGCAGCCATAGTATTTCTATTTATGTATTTGTTTGTTCGTTTGTTTGGAAGTGTTTCCTCCCCTCTCCTCCCACTCATGGTAACCAACAAAGAAAGTTTCCTTCCATATATGAACCTTTCCTTGACTTTTTACAGTAATGATCTAACACAATATTTGTCCTTCTGTGATTGATTTATTTCACTCAGCATAATGTCCTCCAAGTTCATTTATGCAGTATTTTGTAGATTCTGCATTATTCTTCAGTGTTGCATAATATTCCCTTGTGTGTATGTACCATAGTTTGCTTATCCATTCTTCTGTTGATGGGCACCTATGTTGTTTCCATATTTTTGCTATTGTAAATAGTGCTGTGATGAACATGGGTATACATGTATCTGTTCTTGTCCTGGCTCTCACTTCTCTAGGATACAAAACTAGTAATGGGATTGCTGGATCAAATGGTATTTCTAATTCCAACTTCTTAAGGAATCGCCATACTGCTTTCCATAGTGGTTGTATCATTTTACAGTCCCACCAACAGTATATGAGAGTCCCAATCTCCATGGGAGCTCTGGTGGCATAGTGCCTAAGGCATTTGACTGCTAACCAGAGGCGGGCAGTTCAAACCCACCAGCCACTCCTTGGAAGGAAGGTTGGACAATCTACTTCTGTAGTGATACTGCCTCAGAAACCCAAGGAGTGGTCATTATGAGTTGGATTCGACTCAATAGCAATTTTTTTTTTTTTTTTTCTCTCCACATCATAACCAGCATTTGTTATTTTCTGTCATGTTGAACTTTGCTATTAGTGCTGGGGCAAGATGGTGTCTCCTTGTTTTGATTTGCATCTCTTTAATGGCTAATGATAATGAACATTCCTTCTTGTGGTTTTGACCACCTGAATATCCTCTTTTGTGAAGTGTCTATTCATGCCTTCTGCCCATTTATGAATTGGATTGTTTGTCTTTTTGTTGTTGAGGTGCTGGAGTTTTCTATAAATTTTAGAGATAAGTCCCTTGTCAGATATGTCATTGATGAATATTTTATTCCCAATCTATAGCTTCTCTTTTGCAGAAGTCTTTGGAAGCACATAAAAATTTAATTTTTAGAAGGTGTCATTCATCTAGTTTATTTTCAGCTGTTTGTGCATTTTGGGTTATGCTTGACAGTCTATTTATGCCATAAATTAAACAAACAAAAAACAAACACACTGCTGTCAAATTGGACCCGACTCACAGCGACCCCTTCTTGGGTTTCTGAAGGGGTATCACTACGGAAGTAGATTGCCTAACCTTCCTTCCGAGGAGTGGCTTGTGGGTTTGACCCACCAGCTTTCTAGTTAGCAGTCAAATGCATTAGGTGCTATGCCACCAGAGCTCCCATGCATTTTTTTTTTTAATGCCATAACTTAGGGCCACTAAATTTGCCCCTACTTTTTCCTTGAGACTTTATAATTTTAGGTTTCACATTTAAGACTTTGATCCATCTGGAGTTAGTTTTTATGTACGATGTGATGTACGGATCTTGTTTCATTTTTCTGCAAATGGGTATCCAGTTTTGCCAGCACCATTTGTTAAAGAGGCTATCTCTTCCTATTTAATGGATTTCAGCCCTTTGTCAAAGATCAGCTGACCATAGGTCGATGGATCTGTTTCTGGGTTCTCAATTCTACTCCACTGGTCTATGTGTCTGTTGTACCAATACCAGGCAGTTTTGACTACTGTGGCTGTATAGTAGGTTTTGAGATCTGGGAGTGTGAGACCTCCCGCTTTGTTCTTCTTCTTCAATATTGCTTTGCTTATCTGAGGTCTCTTTCCTTTCCATATAAAGTTAGTGATGGTTTTGTCCATATCCTTAAAGAATATTGATGGGATCAGGCTTGGGATTGCATTGAACATATAGATTGCTTTGGGTAGTATTGATATTTTCACAATGTTTATTCTTCCTATCCACAATCATGGTATGTTCTTCCATTTATGTAGATCTCTTATGGTTTCTTAAGGTAGTTTTATGTAGTTTTCTTTGTACAGGTCTTTTGTTTCCCTGGTAAGATCTATTCTTATCAGGCATTTTTTTTTTTTTTTTGGTAGCTATTGTAAATGGTATTGATTTCCTTATTTCTTTTTCAGCAATCTTTTTGCTGATTTAGAGGAATGATTTTTGGATATTGATCTTGTATCCTGCCATGATGCTAAATTTCTCAATTAATTCCAGTAGATTTTTGACTGAGTCTCTTGGGTTTTCAAATATAAGATCATATCACCAGCAAATAGGGATAGTTTTACTTCTACCTTACCAATTTGAATGCCTTTGATTTCTGTTCCTTGCCTTATTGCCCTGGCTAGGACTTCAAATACAATGTTCAACAGAAGTGGTGATAGAGGATATCCTCGTTTGGTTCCCATTCTCAAGGGGAATGGTTTTAGTCACTCTCCATTGAGAATTGTTCTGGTTGCCTAGTGCTGCTCTGACAAGAATATGCCACAAATGGGATGGCCTTATCAAACAGGAGTTTATTCTCTCACAGTTTGGAGTCTTTAAGTCCAAGTTCAAAGTGCCAGGCTCTAGGGGCTATTTGAAAGCCCCTCAACCTTGGGCTTCATCTCTGCCTTTTTCTCCTGGCCCACTGAAGCTAGAGGCATCTCTTCACTCAGGCAGCTACTGGCTCCTCAGGCTAACAAGCCCAAGGTTGACAAATAACATGGCACAGTCCTGATGTTACCAAACCACATGGCAGGCCATTCATTCAAGTCCATTGTAAGTCTCAAGGTCAGCAGAGCGTGGCAGGCTGCTGAATGACATGGTACATGCAGGGTCCAAGCATGCCATAAGCTAGAGACCATTCCCAAAACTGCTACTTATATAAGGGAAGCAGACCACATACCCAAAGGCAGCTATTCAGCTGCTCACGGTAGATTCCACCATGGAGTTGATTACCAGTCTCATTGGGGGGAATACTATATCCAGTTACCCAGCCACTCAACCAGGCTCAACCAAGTTGACACACAAACTTAACCACCACAAGAATAATGTTGGTTGTTGATTTTGCATAGATGTCCTTTATTATATTGAAGAATTTTCCACCTATTCCTATTCTGTTGAGTTTTTAAAATCAGGAAGGGTGTTGGATTTTATCAAATGTCTTTTCTGCATCAATTAATATGATCATGTGCTACCATTCTTTTGTTTTATTTATGTGATATTGTTGTTGTTGTTATGTGCCATCAAGTTGTCTTCGACTCATAGCAACCCCTCCTTGGGTTTCTGAAGAAGTATCACTATGAAAGTAGATTGCCCAACCTTCCTTCTGAGGAGTGGCTAGTGGGTTTGAACTGCCAGCCTTCTGGTTAGCAATCAAGTGCCTTAGGCACTATGCCACCAGAGATCTCATTTATGTGATTTGTTGTTGTTGTTGTTATTTGCTGTTGAGTCGGCCCCGACTCATAGCAACCCCTCCTTGGGTTTCCGAGGCAGTATCACTACGGAAGTAGGATTGCCCAATCTTCCTTCTGAGGAGTGGCTCGTGGGTTTGAACTGCCAGCCTTCTGGTTAGCAGTCAAGTGCCTTAGCCACTATGCTACCAGAGATGACGTTAATTGTTTTTTGAACCATCCTTGCATACCTGGTATGAACCCCACTTGGTCATAATGTATTATTTTTTTATATATATATTATTGGAATCTACTGGCTAGGATTTTGTTGAAAATTTTTGCATCTATAGTCATGAGGGATATTGGTCTGCAGTTTTCCTTTTTAGTGTCTTTGCCTGGTTTTGGTATCAAGGTTATGCAGTCTGTGCTAGTTTATATAAGTAGTATGTTTCTAGAAATCTGACCATTTTTTCTAGATTTTCAAATTTGTTGGAGTATAGTTTGTCATAGTATCCTGATATTATCCTTTTTATTTCAGTTGGTTCTATTGTGATGTCACCCATTTTTTCCTTATTCATGTTATTTGTATTCTCTCCCTCTTTTCCTTCATTAAGTTAGTCAGTGGTTTGTCAATTTTATTAATCTCAAAAAACCACCTTCTAATCTTGTTGAATTTTTTCTATCATCTTTCTATTTTCTGTTTCATTGATTTTGGCTTGAATCTTTATTCTTTCTTTTTTTCTGGTGACTGTAGGCTTTTGTGCTGTTCTGTTTCTAATTGTTGGAGATGTTGGTTTAAGGTGTTGATTTTGGCTCTTCTTTTTTGGTGTGTGCATTTATTGCTACAAATTGTCCTCTGACTACTGCTTGGTCTATGTCTCAAAGATTTTGGTATGTTGTGTTTTCATTCTTGTTTGAGTCAAGGAATTTTTAAAATTTTATTTATTTATTTATTTACCCAGTCATTTTTAAGGAGGGTGTTATTCAGTTTCCATTGTTTGCTCTTTTTCCATTCACCTTGTTATTGTTGATTTCTAATTTTATAGCATTGTGATCTGAGAAGATTCTTTGCAATATTTCAGTTTTTTTAAATTTATTGAGACTTTCTTTGTGGTCTCACATAGGTCTATCCTAGAGAATGTTCCATGTGCACTGAAAAAGAATGTATATTGTGCTGTTGTTATGCTCTGTAGATGTCTATAAGGTCAAGTTGGTGGATTGTATTGTTTAGTTCCTCTGTGTCTTTGTTGAGTTTCTTTCAAGTTGTTCTGTCTGTGATTGAAAGTGGTGTATTAAGGTCTCCTACTATGATGGTGGAGTCATCTATTGCCTTTTCAATTCTGTTAAAGTCTGATTTATGTATTTTGGGGCTTTTTCTTTGGGTCCATAGATATTTATTATGGTTATATCTTCTTGTTCAATCAATTCGTTAATCATTATATAATGTCCTTTCTTGTCTCTTGTGGTGGATTTTGTCTTAAATTCAATTTAATCAGAAATTAATATTGCCACTCTTGCTCTTTTATGGTTGCCATTTGCTTAATATATCTTTTTCTAACCTTTGATTTTTAATCTATTTTTGTCTTTGTCTCTAAGGTGTGTCTCTTGTAAACAGCATATTAATGGGTTATGTTTTCTTATCCAGTCTGCAAGTCTCCATCTTTTGCATGGTGGATTTAATCTATTGACATTCAGTGTAATTTTTGACAAGTATGAATTTGTTGCTGTCATTTTGTTATGTGCTTTTTTGAGGTGTTGCTGATTTCTTTGTTCCATATAATTTTCTGTGCTGAGCTTGTTTTGAGTATGAATCATATTTTTACTTCCTTCATTGCTATTGTTTTATTATTTGGTAAATATTTGTGCTGGTCCTGTTTTTTATGGTGATGTGAATATTTATCATTTTTCTTTGAGGTTACCCTGTGATTTACCTGAGTTTAGAACAGCCCGCTCTATCTTGCAGTTGTCTTGATTTCCCTACCATTCAGAAGTTCTATAACTACACATTTTTCCCCTCTTTTTGGTTTGTAGTTGTCCCCATTTGCCCTTTGATATCTCTGGTTCCCTGTTTCCAGTCTGGTAGGCTTATTTACTTTGGATACTTCCATAATTGGGTTGGTTTCTGGGTTATGTCATCATGTGTGTTAATGGTTGGTTGTTGTTTGTTGTTGGTCTCTGCCCAAAGGGCTCCCTTTAGCATCTCTTGTAAAGTTAGTCTGGTTTTAACAAATTTCCTTAATTTCTGCTTATCTGGAAATCTCCTAATTTCACCATCATAGCTAAGGGAAAATTTTTGCTGGATATATAATTTTTGGTTGCAAATTTTTCTCTTTCAGTGTTTTATATATACCATCCCATTGTCTTCTTGCCTGCATGGTGTCTGCTGAGAAATCTGAGCTTAGTCTTATTGGTTGCCACTTGTAGGTAACTTTTTGTTTTTCCCATGCTGCTTTCAGGATTCTTTCTTTGTCTTTGGTTTGAGTGACTTTGATGATGATATATCTTGGTGATTTTCTTTAGGGGTCTATCCTGTTTGGGGTTTGTTGGACTTCTTGAATGGATATAGTCTTGTCTTTCGTATCAGGGTAATTCCCTTCTAACAAATCTTTGACAATTTTCTCTGTGGTTTTAATTGTCTTCCTTTTCTGGAATTCTGATTACACACAGGTTATTCCTCTTCATGGTATCCCACATGAATCTTAGGCTTTCTTCATTTTGTTTTGATCTTTTTTCTGATTGATCCCTTTCCAAAGAAGTATTGAGATATTTGTCTTCAATTTCACTAATTCTGTATTCCATTGAGTTGATTCTACTCCTTGGACCATTCAATGTGTTATCCATTTCTGAAAATTTAGTATTAATCTTCTGGATTTCTATGTATTGATTTTGTATCATTTCTAATTTTTCATTAATTTTGTTCTTGTATTGTCTTTCAAAATTGTTCTGGGATTTTGTCTGTGTTTTCCTTAATTTTATCTGTGTTTTCCTTGATCTATCTCTCAATCCATTGAAAGTACCTAAATATATATATGTTTAATTCCTTATCAGGGAGTTCCAATGCTGCTTCTTCCTCAGGGATGTGTTCTGGGTCTGTATCTTGGTCCCTTCTTTCTACTGCTTTATCTTGCTTCTTTATGTGGACTGTGATGGTCTTTTATCTCTGAGACATTGTGATGCTTTTGTATTTATATTTAATTGGTTATTGTATGTTGGAGTGATTCATCCAAGATTTTCCTTTTCTTTGTTTTGTTTGGATATATCTGAGTGTGGTAGTTAAAGTTGTATGTCAACTTGGTTGGTCCTGGCTGAGTGGCTGGGCAGCTAGTGGCAGTTATTCCCCATGATGAGACTGGTAATCAACTCCATGGTAGGACCTACCACAAGCTCTTTTCCATATGTGGTCTGCTTCCCATATATAAGAAGCAGCTTTGAGAATGGTCTCTAGCTTATGGCATGCTTGAACCCTGCATGTAGTCGTGTCATTGTTCAGCAGCTTGCCATGCTCTGCTGACCTTGGGACTTTCAATGGACTTCAATTAATGGCCTGTCAAGTGGTTTGGTAACATCGAGACTGTGCCATTATATTTTTCAACCTTGGGCTCGTTAGCCTCAGGAGCCAGTAGCTGCCTGAGTGAAGAGATGCCTCTAGCTTCAGTGGGCCAGGAGAAAGAGGCAGAGCTGAAGCCCAAGGTTGAGGGGCTTTCACACAACCTCTAGAGCCTGGCACTTTGAACTCAGACTTCTAGCCTCCCAAATTGTTAGAGAATAAACTCCTGTTTATTTAAGTCATCCCATTTGTGGTATATTCTTGTCAGAACGGCACTAGGTAACCAGAACAGAATATGGTATCGAGAGAATGGAATGCTGCTCTGACAGATACATGAAATGTGGAAGCAGGAGTGAGTACATCCTTAACCCGAGACCCTGGCAGAGAGACCCCAGCATGTAGTATGAGAGATGGCAGCTGCAGAGCCAAGAGACTGGCAGAGAGACACCAGCAGAGAGACCAGCATGAGGAACAGCAGTAGCAGAGCCCAGAAAACAGCATTAAACAGGCTTATGGCCCACAAAGGAGAAAGCTGGATGCCATTGGGTAGGGAGCTTACTGGTGGAGTGGGTTGCCTTCAGGCATTAATTAGTAGAAGAGAACAGCATGAGATGGAGTAGCAGGTTGGCCAACCCACGGAGTAAGAAAGCTAAATGTCCTTTGGGCAGGAAGATTTCCAGCGGAGTGGGTTGTCTTCGTGCCTTAATTGGCAGAAGCAGAGAAATTAAGGAAATGGAAGCAGAGCTGCCTCAGTATCAAGGGTAAGACCATGGCCTTTGGGGGTGGAACCACCACAGCTCCTTAGGTGTCAAAGAGCCATATCTTCACCAACTTGGTTCTGGAGTGTGGGGCTGCTTGTTCATGTGATCCAGTGGGATGGAGTCATAGCCGCTGCTCAAGAGAGAGGAGGCAGGGCTGCCATGTCCAAGAAGGAGAGGAATGGGGCCCACTAGGCCAAGGGGGTGAGGTCACCACTGAGGAACTAGGGGACTGAGGTCACCCAGTGAAGAGTTCTGTACAGATACCACCCATTGAAAATCTGTACAGGTGCCAAGTTGACAACGGGTGGAATTGTGGTAGTTAAAGTTGTATGTCAACTTGGTTGGGCTTGGCTGAGTGGCTGGGAAGCTGGTGATAGTTATTCCTTATGATGAGACTGGCAATATACTCCATGGTGGGATCTACCTCAAGCAGCTGAGTAGCTGCCTTTGGGTATGTGATCTGCTTCCTGTACATAAGAAGCAGCTTTGGGAATGTTCTCTAGCTTATGGCATGCTTGGTTCAAGAAAGTAGCTGCCTGAGTGAAGATATTCCAGTGGGCCAGGAGCAAGAGGCAGAGCTGAAGCTCAAAGTTGAGGGGTTTTCACATAGCCCCTAGAACCTGGCACTTTGAACTCAGACTTCTACCCTACTAAACTGTAAGAGAATAAACTCCTGTTTGTTTAAGCCATCCCATTTATGGTATATTCTTGTCAGAGCAGCACTAGTTTACCAGAACACTGAGTAGGCAAGGTGCTGTGCTCCTCTATTCACTCTTTGGCAGCACTTATGCACTCACCACCTGTCTCCTGTTGCGTGTGATAGAGAATGAGAGTGGGTGCACTGATCTCTCTTAGCTGTTTGTGAAGAGCAGTTAAGTGTGTAATGTAATGGCTGTTGTGTATCATTGGCTAGTTGGTGCAGGAGCAAGTGATGGCCCTCGCTTAGTAGGTGAGGCTGTAAGAGGTGTGGGTATGGTTGGGTTGTATGGGCATGTTTGCTGTCTCCCACTAGGTAGACAAAAACAATAGTAATAATAATAAAAATGCAAAAAGTAGCAACAAGGACAAAAACACATACCACATAAACACACAGAGGACCAATAACTAAAAAGGAGTAAGAAAGAAAAAAAGGGGGGGAAGGCAATAAATGTGACAAAGTATTTAAAGAAACACTTTAAAAAGACAAAAGAAATATAAATAGAAAAAGAAGAGAAAAAACAACCCACAATCTCTGCAGGAGGAGAGGATAAGAGAAAAAAGCTTGAGTAAGAGAACAATGAAGAAAAAAATGGGAAAAAAGAAAAAAGAAAAACAAGGGATGGGAAGAACCACAAGGAAAAAAAAAAAAAATGGAAACCAAGAAATAGGAAGAAGATAAAAACCAAAAAAACTGAACCTAGGAAGAGAAAAAGAAAGAACAAAAATGAAAAGGAAGCAAAAAAAAAAAATAATAAAAAATAATAATTTAAAAACAAACAGAAAAAACAGCAAATAAAAAACAAATCTGAGGGGGGTGGTTCAGGACACCCAGGGTTTGTCAGAACATGCAGAGTGGTATGGAATTCCTGCTGGCCCAGGAGGTGGGTGGAGGTGAGGGATAGTTGCACCTCCATTCACCGTGAGGGTATAAGGGTATAAGAGTAAAGGGGGGATATTTCACCTTTCCAGTTATCAGCCTCTGCAATGTCCATGCTGTGCTCACCAAGCAGAACCTATTCTTAGTTCCCTGGAATCTGAATGAGAACGTTGTCACTTTACTTATCCAAAATGACCACCACTTTTAAACATTCAAAATAGCTGCACCCCTCAGACAGCCAAAAGTCCACAGCTCAGTTTGTCTCCTTTGTTGTTTCTCTTTTTAGTCATCAGCCACCAGTGCAGTCATCCATGCATCCCTTGGAGAGCAGGGCTGATTTTTAGGTTAATTCTCAGGTCCTAACACCACTTGAGAGCTCTGGTGTCATAGTATCTGAGGCATTTGACTACTAACTAGAAGGCTGGTGGATTAAACCCACCACCCACTCCTCAGAAGGAAGACTGGACAATCTACTTCTGTAGAGATACCACCTTGGAAACCCAAGGAGGGGTCACTATGAGTGGGAACTGACTTGATGGTTGTTTTTTTTTTTTTTTTGGTTTAATACCATGTTCTGGTTACCTAGTGCTGCTCTGACAAGAATATGCCACAAATGGGATGGCCTTATCAAACAGGAGTTTAGTCTTACAATTTGGAGGCTTTAAGTCCAAGTTCAAAGTGCCAGGCTCTAGGGGCTGGGTGAAAGCCCCTCAGTCTTGGGGTCCAGCTCTGCCTCCTGCTCCTGGCCCACTGGAGCTAGAGGCATTTCTTCACTCAGATAGCTGCTGGCTGCTGAGGCTGAAAAACCGAAGGTTGACAAGTAAAAAGGCACAGTCCCGATGTTACCAAACCACATGGCAGGCCATTAATTCAAGTCCATTGTAAATCCCAAGTTTGGCAGAGCATGGCAGGCTGCTCAACAAAGACATGGCTACATGCAGGGTCCAAGCGTGCCATAACCTAGAGACCATTCTCAAAGCTTCTCCTTATATAGAAGAAGAAGACCACATCCCAAAGGCTGCTTGTGGTAGATCCCACCATGGAATTGATTGCCAGTCTCATCATGGGGGAATAACTACCACCAGCTGCCCAGTCATTCAACCAGGCCCAGCCAAGTTGACACACAAGCATAACTACCACACACCACAGGGAAATATTCAAACTGTCCAAGCCGTCAGGATAGCTGACAGTCCATAGCTCCATTTGTCTCCTATTTACTGTTTTCATTCAGGTTCTTCTACTAGTTGGTGTTTATAGTCCATTTCTGTATCCTTCCTTTCAAAGCTCGGGGCTCCAAGATTATCCTCTGTATCTCTGTCAATTGTTTTCTCCTTTTCATGGTTGAAGAGGGTCTGTGTAGCTTGTCTGTTTATTCTGCCATCTTACTGGAAGTCTATAATATTTTTTGTCAAGATCAATTACTCTTGCCAAAATAGTGATTCTTGTCTTCTTATTTCTGGGCACAAGAAACCCAAAGTACTCTAGTTACAATGGTACTTTGTTGTTCAAAATCCATGTTGTGTCTCCTGGAAATAATGTACCTTCTTTGGATATCAGATCTCTAACCATGCAAAGCCAAGAGTCTTAGGGATGGTAATCACTAAGCCCCCAGTGGATCACTGGGAGTGATGGTAGGTGAAGCCACATCTTTTGTTCTAGTATCCATGTATTCTACTACTGTAGAGAAACATATAGATGTCTCTGACTCAGTGCATATACTGCTTCCTGGAGAATGGTAACTCAGCTATCTGTGTAAGTGCCTTGGGGCTGGAAGCTGGAATTTCAACTGTGATCTCAGCAGGATGTTCCAACACTGTGAGGCTAACAGCTTCTGGATGATGCAATATGTGAAATGACCAGTGGATACCATGGTCATGAAACCACCCCACACCATCTTTGATATAATTTGGTGTTCTGGTCCTAATTTATGCTATGATGTGCGACAGTGCTTGTCTGGTAAAGTTGTTATCTGAGGGGAAGAAACCTCTTTTTCCCTGGCCTCACCCTGCTCATGAGAAAAATCCTTGTGAGTGAGTGATCCACCAGCAAGCAGCCCTAGGTGATTTGTGAACAAGCAGTGGTGTTCCACAGAGGTGGCTTGACAAACTAATTTAATAAGGTATCAATCACACAAGCTAACAAGGTGTCAATCACACAAGCATCCAAACTTTTATTGAAAGCTAGAGTATGTTTCTATGGGAGAAATGGATCTCTCCCTGTGAGCTGGAAGGGCCATTAAAAGGAATGCGTGTCTCCAGAAAGAGTGGAAAGAGTGGAGACACATTTTTCCTGAGGAATGGAAAGATGTCCAACTGCCTAACTTACTGTTTTTTTTTTTTTTTAATACTACCTGATAGGATCCTTCTTAAGGCAGGGCTGGGCCTCTTGAGTGACAAGACCCTGATTACTTAGCCAAATCTTACAGGCTGTTAGTTGCTGGTCTGTGGTTTTCCTTCTTAACCTTAATTGACCAAATCTCATAGGCAGTTGTGGGAAATTTACAGGTGTTAGCTCATCAGCACTCTCAAACATGCTGCTTCTCTCTCTTTTTCTCCTCCCTTTGGGGCTGCCCTCAGGCCAGCCTCCCTGCTCTGCCTTCCTGACTAACATTTCTCAGATAACAAAGGGACCCAGATAATCACCCCTGAAGCATCTGAGCACCTGGTTACCTTGTTACTGTCAGGCCATGGTTATTGTAATACCTGTACTTTTCTCATCACCTGTGGCAGCACTAAGAGGTACCCTAGGAAAAAACCTAAGTCCAGATATATTCTTTTTTGTAGCAAAACCTATTTCTTCATGATAATTAATTACTCCTGTCAATATAGTAACTCTTCCCTTTGTCTGCTGGTTCACTGGCATGAGGTACCTAAAGTGACTTGGTGGTAGTTGTAGGTTCAGGTTCTATGGACTCCACTCTTTATCTCCTGGTGCGAGTCTTCCTCTCCTGAGGATCAGAACTCCTAATCTCACAGGATCAATGGCTACAGGAATGATGGTGACAAGATGCACACTACTTCTACCCCTTGGTTCCTGGGGACATAATACAATATAAAGGCTGTTTCTGCAACTTACAGTGTAACTTGAAGGATATGGTATGATACTGGGGATATTTAAGGGTTGATAAAATGAGGTAAAACTTATCCCATCTTAGTTATAGGCAGCAAATACTAGAATCCTAGATAATGAGCAGCCAAAAGATGGGAAAGTTTGTATGGAAGGCTGCTGAGCTCAGGTGACCCCAGTCATTGTTAAGATTGAGTCTCTAGGAAAGGTACCTACCTGCCAGCAAGTCTAGGACTCATTCTGTCTCCAGAGTCTGGGCAGGTAGTCATTATATTCTTGAGGCCTTTCATTTCCTTCAGGAAGTGGTTCTCCAGAGAAACACAGAGGTGACGATGGTTTGCAAAGCCTGCAGCATGTGGTCCAGCAGCTATGGTTCAGATCTTTGTCCAAAGTTTACAGAATGTGACCCCGCTCATTCTAGAAAGAGGGCACAGTTACTCCACTGACTCAGCAACTTCAGGAGGCACTTGGAACTTTCTAATTTTCTTTGCCAGTTTCTGGAAAATGTAGCTCATTCCCTCTCAGGACACAGCCTCGTCATCAAAATAAATGCCCCAAAGAAGACTAGGTGGTTGACTTCATGTTCTGCTGTGGTGGAAACAATCCTGGTGTACATGGAAGCTTGTTGTTAGGGGTAGGGTGCTGGGTATATTATTTGGGTAAGGTGTTGGTCAAATATTTGGAGTAGGTCTAACATTGGAGTCTGCAGAAGCAAACTTTCAGATGAGAATTTGTTGAGTGATTATTAGAATGTAAAACTGTCAATTGGTTGAAAAGTAGTATAGGGAAGAGGAGGCAAAGCAAAGATATATCAAACAGAATCTTAGGGATGGTAACAATAGTTTAATTTGGCAGAGATCCTCTGGAGACAGTATTGATCATTTCACAGTTGTCTCAATCCAGAGCAGAGGAGTGGGAGTATTTATATCCTCTCACCCCTTCTGTCATTGGCTAAAATCTGTCACTTTGTTGTTGTTGTTGTTATGTGCCGTCGAGTCGGCCCCGACTCATAGAGACCCTTCCTTGGGTTTCCGAGGCAGTATCACTATGGAAGTAGATTGCCCAACTTTCCTTCCGAGGAGTGGCTGGAGGGTTTGACCCACCAGCCTTCCGGTTAGCAGTCAAGTGCCTTAGGAACTATGCTACCAGAGCTCCTAAAGTCTGTCACTGTTGTTGTTGTTGTTGTTATGTGCCATGGAGTCTGACCCGCCTCATAGAGACCCCATCTTCCTTCTGAGGAGTGGCTGGTGGGTTTGAACCGCCAGCCTTCTGGTTAGCAGTCAAGTGCCTTAGGCACTTTGCTACCAGAGCTCCCAAAGTCTGTCACTAGGAGGTTAAATTCCCAGGCTTTTTATGCTCTGTCAGCACAGCCAGGGCAGCTTCAAAAAAAAAAAAAAGACAGGTGCTAGCTATTGATAGTAAAATTCCTGAGAGATAGAGTGTACTAATGTCTCGCAGGCCCATAAAGAGAACACTGAGTTGAGAAAAGAGAAGTGCATTTATTGTGGGTGCACAAAGAAGAAACTTGGAGAACTCCATCTGAAATTGACTTCTCTGAACAGCAGGTTGCTTCCAATTTTATACACTCTGAAACAAAGAAGTCATGAATATACATTCAATGACCTGGAAAATATTTGCATTCTAAGAGCTAATTGGCATTAGTGGGGATGTAGTGGGAGCTCTGGTGGCATAGTGCCTAAGGCATTTGACTGCTAACCAGAAAGCTGGTGGTTCAACGCCCCCAGTCACTCCTCAGAAGGAAGATTGGGGAATCTGCTTCTGTAGAGATACGACTCAGTAACCCAAGGAGGGGTTGCTATGAGTTGGGATCTACTCGACAGCAGTGAGTTAGTGGGGGTGAAGTGTCATAGCTGCCAGGAGGTGTGTTCTTTAGCCCTGTGATGTCAAAAGTTCACTTTCAGATGAAAGTTTTCCACACAGTGCCAGGCATGGAAGAGCAGAGGCAGCTCTGGCTGCTTCTGGCTAATTCTATTTGGCTCTTATCTCTCTCTCTCTCTTTTTTTTTTTTTTTTAAATTTTTATTGTGTTTTGGGTGAAAGTTTACAGAACAAATTCACTTTCCATACAGCAGTTCACATACACTGCCCCATGACATTGACTGCAATTTTCCACAATGCAACAGCTCTTTTTCTATTTCCTCCCCATAGTTATGTCTTCCTTGTGTCCTTCCCTCCCATGCACTCCTGCCTCCTGAGCTGTCTCCCTGTGGTTACACAGCTCTTCTATTCTCCCATGACTGATATCTCCAAGGAATGTATCTATAGGAGTGGGTTCAATTCCAGACCTGAAGGTTAGCGAAGGGCCATAGTCTCAGTGGTTCCATCAGGCTCTATCAGACCAGCAAACCTGCCCCTGCCCCTTTTTAAATGATTTTGAGTTTTGTTTCACTTTGTTTTCTCACTCTATCCAGTATCTCCTATCAGGCACCATCTAGTTCTTCTGGTCTCATAGTGTATAGGCTGAGGATGGCATGGTGCACCAGTTACTTGGACTAATTGTTTTCATGCATCTTTGGTTTTCTTCATTCTTCTTTGCTCTGGATGAGGAGAGACCCATCATTGCATCTAGATGGCTGCTTGCAAGCTTTTAATATCCCATATTTGGCTCTTATCTTAAGATACCTTTTGCTGGTTTCTTGTTTATTTTTTTTCCCCAAGTTCCATAAGAGGGTGTGCATGGAATGCCTTAGGGGCAGGCTGCAGTAAGCCAGCCCAGGCGCAGCAGAAGATGGGTGTTTGTGTGTGTGGAGTGCCCCAGGGGCAGGCCGGGTAAGCAAGCAGGGCACAAAAGACCAGGAAATGATCAGAGCAGTTTGGAACAGCTAAGGGAGACAAACTAGTCTGTCAGTTTGTTGTACTGTGGTGGCTTGTGTGTTGCTGTGAGGCTGGAGGCTATGCCACCAATATTTCAAATGCCAGGAAGGTTACCCATGGTGGACAGGTTTCAGTGGAGCTTCCAGACTAAGACAGACTTAGAAGGAAGAGTCCATCCACTTCCCAAAGAATAGGGCAATGAAATCCTTATAAATAGCAGTGAAACACTGTCTGATATATTACTGGAAAACTTTATGAATAGCCTTTAAACATTGTCCAATATAGTGCCAGGAGATGAGCCCTTCAGGTCAGAAGGTACTCAAAATGCGACTAGAGAAGAGCTGCCTCCTCAGAGTAGAGCCAACCTTAATGATGTGGATGGAGTAAAGCTTTGAGGACCTCTATTTGTTGATGTGGCACGTCTCAAGATGAGAAGAAACAGTTGCAAACATCCATTAATAATTGGAACATGGAATGTACAAAGTATAAATGTAGGACAATTGGAAATTGTCAAAGATGAAATGGAACACTTAAAGATCAATATGCTAGGCATTAGTGAGCTGAAATGGACTGGTTTTTGCCATTTTAAATCAGACAATCATATGATCAACTATGCCAGGAAAGAAAAATTGAAGAAGAATGGTGTGGCATTCATCATCACAAAGAATGTATCAAGATATATCCTGAAATACAATGCTGTCAGTGATAGGATAATATCCATTTGCCTACAAGGAAGACCAGTTACTACTACTATTATTCAAATTTATACACCAACCACCAAAGCCAAAGATGAGGAAATTAAAGATTTTTACCAACTTTTGCAGTCTGAAATTGACTGAACATGCAATCAAGATGTGTTAATTATCATTGGGGATTGGAATACAAAAGTTGGAAACAAATAAAAGTCACTGGCAGTTGGAAAATATGGCCTTGGAGATAAAAATAATGCTGGAGATCACATTATAGAGTTTTGCAAGACCAACAATTTAATCATCACCAATACCTTTTTTCAACAACACAAATGGTGGCTATACATGTAGACTTCACTGAAGGAGTACCCAGGAATCAGATTGACTTCATCTGTGGCAAGAGTCAATGGAGAAGCTCAATATCTTCAGCCAGAACAAGGCCAGGAGATGACTGTGGAAAAGACCATCAACTGCTTGAGTGCAAGTTCAAGCTGAAGTTGAAGACAATTAATACAAGTCCATGAGAGCCAAAATGTGACAGTGATTATATCCCTCTTGAATTTAGAGACCATCTGAAGAATAGATTTGATGTGTTGAATACCAATGACTGAAAACCAGAAGAATTGTGGGATGACATCAAGAACATCATGCATGAAGAAAGCAAAAGGCCATTAAGAAGACAGGAAAGGAAGAAAAGACCAAAATGGATGTCAGAAGAGACTTTGAACTTACCTTTAAATGGAGAGTAGCTAAGCAAATGGAAGAAATGACAAGATAAAATAGCTGAACAGATTTCAAAGAGCAGCTTGAGAATATAACGTCAATTATTAAAATGAAATGTGTAAAGACTTGGAGTTAGAAAATCAGGAAAATTGGAGGTTGTCAGAGATGAAGTGGAACACATAAAGATCAATATGCTAGGCATTAGTGAGCTGAAATGGACTGGTTTGGGCCATTTTAAATCAGACGATCATATGATCTACTATTCTAGGAATGAAAAATTGAAGAAGAATGGTGTGGCATTCACCATTACAAAGAATGTGTCAAGATATATCCTGAAATACAATGCTGTCAGTGATAGGATAATATCCATATGCCTACAAGGAAGACCAGTTACTACTACTATTATTCAAATTTATACACCAAC
>NW_006921822.1:4568898-4570010 GCF_000298275.1 Orycteropus afer afer
TTCATTTACAACCAGTGATATGGTGATGACATAACTTTGCTTGCTGAAAGTGAGGATTACTTGAAGCACTTACTGATGAAGATTGAAGACTACAATCTGCAGTATGGATTACACCTCAGCATAAAGAAAACAAAAATCCTCACAACTCGACCAATAAGCAGCATCACAATAGATGGAGAAAAGATTGAAGTTGTCAAAGACTTCATATTACTTGGTTCTACAATCAACACCAATGAAAGGAGCAGTCAAGACATCAGAAGACGTATTGCATTGGGCAAATCTGCTGCAAAAGACCTCTTTCAAGTGCAAAGATATATCCTTGAAGACTAAGGTGCGCCTAACCCAAGCCATCGTATTTTCAATCATCTCATATGCATTTGAGAGCTGGACAGTGAATAAGGAAGACTGAAGAAGAGTTGATGCTTTTGAGTTGTGGTGTTGGTGAAGAATGCTGAGAGTACTGTGGACTCCTAAAAGAACTAATAAATTTGTTCTGGAAGAAGTGCAGCCAGAACTTCTTGGAAACGACTTTGTCTCTCCTTGACCAGCCTTTGTCTCACTTACTTTGGTCATGTTTTTAGAAGGGACCATTCTCTGGAGGATATCATGCTTGTTGAAATGGAGGGTCAATGAAAGAGGGGAAGGCCCTCAATGAAATGGATTGACATAGTGGCTACAACAATGGGCTTGGGTATAGCAGGAATCGTGAGGCTGGTACAGGGCTGGGCAGTGTTTTGTTCTGTTGTACTTAAAGTTGCTATGAGTCAGAGATGACTCAATGGCACCTTATATATAATCTTGAAGAATGTGGGAAGATACCTCAGGCTAGTCAGTACATAGTGGTGTGAGGAATGTACAGGCTCCCTCAATTGCCTCCTTTTGCTTGGCCATAGCTCATTCTTTTTTTAATCTTTGTTGTGATTTGGGTGAAAGTTTACAGAACAAATTCATTTTCCACACAGCAGTTCACATACACTTTGTTTCCTGATGTTGTTGTTGTTGTTGTTATGTGCCCTCGAGTCAAACCTGACTCATAGCGACCCCTCCTTGGGCTTCCGAGGCAGTATCACTACGGAAGTAGGATTGCCCAACCTTCCTTCCGAGGAGTGGCT
>NW_006921822.1:4570445-4575163 GCF_000298275.1 Orycteropus afer afer
CAATTTATTTATTTATTTATGATTTTGAGTTTTGTTCCACATTGTTCTCCCACTCTATCCAGGACCACCTACATTAGATCCCCTTCTGAGTGGTTGACAGTGGTAGCCAGGCAACATCTAGTTCTGGTCTCATAGTTGTATAGGCTGAGTATCTCATGGTGTGGAAGTCCCTTGGACTAATTGTTTCCATGCGTTTTTGGTTTTTTCATTCTTCTTTGCTCTGGCTGAGGAGAGACTGACCCATCGTTGCCTCTAGATGGCCACTTGCAAGCTTTTAAGATCCCAGTTGCTACTCACCCAAGTAGGAGGTGGAACAATGTTTTTGTGTATTATGTTATTGCCAATTGAACTTGATGTTCCCTGTGACCATGGTCCTGAGCCCATGGGTCCAACTATTTGCTCCCTCTGAGTAGCTGGCTGTGACCAAGAAGTGACTACAACCTTGTCTATTGTCAGCCATAACTCATTCTTGACCTTTGTATGTATTCTTACGGGGTATGTTTAGTTCCTGAAATATCTTGGCCATGTTACAAGGGGAAGGTATTAAAGGAGATGTTATTATAAGGTAGCTTGGAATTTTGGGGCGTTGGAAGCAGAAATACAGATGGGCAAGCACTGAATACAATAACATGTACAAAGTATTAGCACTAACACAGAGAGTATTATAACAGAGATTTTAGCCACCTGAGGTTGGGAAGCCAAGACATGAGCCAAGAAAAATCCAATCCAAAGGAGGGAGGGAGTTATTGCTCTGTGGTTGCTCAGTCTTGCTGCAACTTACAGATGGTTCAGTGTATAGCTTGTTGGTCCTATTCTATTTGCCCTGATGCATTAACCAATGAGCAATAGTTGACATTGAGATATATATATATATATATATATACAAACTCCTCCATGTGCTGCCAACATGAGATCTAAAGCAGCTTGATTTTGGAGCACCATGGATTGAATAGAGCTAATTTTAGTTTGGGGGCAGAAGTTAAATTGGAAGTAGAGTTTGCTATAGCTTCTAAGGAAACAGAAGCATTTTGAATAAATTGGTACAAAAGATGAAAATGCTAATTCTCCCTAACACACATCAGGAGTCATAGGATTCACTGGACATTCTCCCATGTGTTCCAAGTTAGTTCATGTGGACTATGGCATACAGGTAATTAATTTGGGTGATGTGTAATACTTCTTCTAAAGGGAGGAAATGCATACCTCCAGCCCATACACATCCCAGAGTGCAGGTTCCCTCATGATTAGTTAGCCAGGTCTTGAGGGGTCTGGGTTCACATAATCAGTACAGACCTGGATGCCAAAAGGAGTAAGTAGTAGGGGAAAACTGAAAAATAGGCTTTTCAGTGCTTTGGTCAGTAAAAGGAATCCCTTTATTTTTGGACATGACTTTAAGTGGGGCATCATATTCAATGATGGTTCCATCTTCTTCAATCCATATCTGATTCTGTATAGTGGAGGAACAGATCTGATTACAGTGGGCTTAGAATCCCACTGAAGCTGTGTAGCATGAAGGAGTCCAATGTATGCAGAGAGTGACCAAAGTTTGGGACCTTAACATATTATATTGGATTACAGTAACATATTATATTGGATTACAGTAGAGCACTTAATGTAATTAATTATATAGGCTCCCTAATTCCTGGCCCAATAGTCTAAATGTAATAGGACTAGAATAATGGGAAAACACAGTGCCTCATGTGAGGGAGAGAATACATCCATCAATTAGTCAATGGGGTGTGATTTAACAGGGTTTATTGGAGCTTAATAAGGGTATTATGAATATGGGAGAGGAGCCTAAAGAGAGGTGGACAGAGCACTGACAAACTGACAAAGTTTTCCAGAAGCTGGGTTTTCCCCTACTTTATTTTTTTCCAAATACTTAGATCAAGAGAGAGATCCATGAACTTTGAGAACACCAGGCCTCAAAACAACACTATTAGCTAAAGCTTATAACCTGAACTGGGATATTGGGGTAGTGATGCCACTAAAAAAAAGGGTTCTGCTTCTCAGACTCTGGTTAAGAATAACTCAGAGGAAGCAGATTGGAGTTTTCAGCATAGCTTTTATTATTTGCTAGCAAACAAGGAGATGGGGAATATTTTTCCAAAGCACTGTCCCTCCAAACAAAAGCACCTAGGGAAGTTTTAAAACTACAGGGAAGTGGGGAATTATACATATTCAAACTTTTCCAGGAGGTGTCATCCATTATTCACAGGGAGCAAGGCCATAGTCTAACACGAAAGTGGTTGATGGGCCTCTCTCTTCTAAAATGGGTTAGGTGCTCTGGTGGTGTAGTGCATAAGGCATTTGACTGCTAACCAGAAGGCTGGCGGTTCAAACCCACCAGCCACTCCTCGGAAGGAAGATTGGGCAATATACTTCTGTAGAGATAACTGCCTTGAAAACCCAAGGAGGGGTCACTATGAGTCGAATCCACTCAACAGTAGTGAGTTTTTGTTTTGTTTTGTTTAGCACAGATGACATAGTTCTGGTGATTTTTAGTTCCTTGACATAAGTCAGTGTTCCAGGGTCAGGAAAAATGTAGCGTTACTTTCTTTGTACACCCTTCTGAATCTGGCTTGAACCAGCTTTGAGTTAATGAGTACAATCTGGAGGGTCCACAAGAAATGGGGTGGAAGTGTTTCTTTCTAGCTGGCTAATTAGACATATCTTGTTGTTTATTTCCTGAGATATGTCTAATTAGCCAACTAGAAAGAAACACTCCCAAACCAAAGGGGGTCACTCTGAGTCGGAATCAACTTGATGGCAGTGAGTTTAGTTTGGTTTGGTTTATTGCCTGTGTTGCCCCTAGGTTCCATGCCTAGGAGTGATAAGAGGCTTTTTCTAGCTTAATTGGCATCAAGGATAAGAGGTTTTCTAAATTAGCTGGCTTCATCCCCCCTTGAGAGATTCACCCTCCTTGTGTTTGGTGGAAGTCTGTTCTTCTGAAGCTGCTTCCAGCTGGAGAAGGGCTTTGAGGACTACTGGTTAGAAGAATGGAAATTTCTAGCTGCCTGTGCTAAACTAGTATAAACTTCAGGTGAGGGCAGAGACTTAACCTTTTCAGTGTTATTCCCTTCCTCCAGAGGGATGGGTTAAAACCCCTGGGCAACCATGATCTGAAAGTGAATGCTTTGTAGCCTGGAAGAGACAAACTTGGTAAGGAGATTAAGAACACTTCACCCAACTATGAATAAGAACAAAATGGCCACTAAGGGTCTCAAGGGGGCAAAAAACAAGTGATAGTGGGTAGGACTGATTTTTATAATTTACCAGATTTCTTGCTATTAGGCCCAGAATCAGGGAAATTATGTAACCACTTAGCCTATATTTTGTATGTTAATTTCTACTTCTCCAGAATTAATATATATACAACAAGAAGTGTTGGCTACAGCACAAACCCCTCCTTGTTCTGCTAAAATGTAATCTAGGGCTAGAGAGTAGCCTAAGACCACCTTAGCCAAGGAGTCAAGGCTTCTTTGCTGGGCCTCTATAGACAGAGCTGTGGCTTCAATTGTCTGAGTTTGATTCTTCAAAATAGCCTTGTGAGAAGCAAACCCCGCTCCAAGGGCTTAGAAACCTTGTTGTGGTTCTAATACTAGCTAGGATGAGTCCAATAGCTTTCTTCTGTTTGCACCTAATAGAGGGCCCCCTAGCATGGAAGATGCTAAGGAAGTTGGAGCCAGGGATCAGGTGTTCCAACATGCACTCTCCCAATACAAAGTTGGGTTTAAGCATGAGAGTGCCCAGACCTCTGGAAAGGCCTTTGGAGTTGGGTTCAGGATTGTTGGCAGGGGAGTATTTTCATATAGCCAAGAATATACAGGGAAGGGTGAAAAGAGAGTAGCTGAGAGTTAGATTATGAAGGGTAAATTTTGCCTGGGCAAACCATGGTTCTTCAATGGCTTCCTTTTTCTTTTAGAGAAGGCCAAAGTTCTGAATGGTGTATGTGGGGATGTTAAGTGGTGTGACACCTGACTGACCAAAAACTCACAACAATTTTAGGGATTGAGGGCCTTCTTTGAAGGCCCTGGTGAGGAGTGGTTGTAAGCCCCACCAGGGCAGGCATTCCCCGTAGTACCTGATTATCTGGTGCATGTTTGTTGTTGTTGTTGTTGTTGTGTGCATGAGAGTAGTTTTATTGAATGCCCAGATACGCAAACAACACAAGGTGGTTATATTTGGTGTGCACTCCTTTGTGCTTAGTGAGTTATTGATTAGCTTTAATCCCCGTCTTTAGAGGGTGATGTGGTTATGACTGCCATCTCTATCTACTGGCTAGACCCTGGAACACATTTTGACGTGTTTTTCTCTAAAAGGGCTGGTGGCATTAAAATGTTCTGATACATTGAAAGCTGATTTGGTTGGGGAGGCAAGGGCAGCAGAGGTTGCTGGGTTAGTCCAAGTAGGCTGGGGACAGGAGTTCAAGACCTCAGAAAAGTTGGTTACTGGAACAGCTACCCAAGGTCTGGGTGGGGCCCTAGGTGCCTTGAGACAGATCCACGAGTTAGATAAAACTAAAAGCCCATGGACGAAAAACACACCATGTAATCACACAGGAACAGTAACCAAAAAAAGAAAAAAGAGGAAAAAACAAGAAAACCTGCGATATCTGGGGATAGGGCACTAAGGAAAAAAAAAGTAGAGAAGGAGAATAATAAATGAAAAAAAATATGGGAAAAATACAAAAAGAAAATCAAGGAACAGGGTTAACC
>NW_006921822.1:4576059-4576565 GCF_000298275.1 Orycteropus afer afer
GATTATCTTCTGTGTCTGTGTTAATTGGTTTCCCTTTTCATTGTTGAAGAGGGTCTATGTAGTCTTTCTACCTAGTTCGCCATCTTCCAGGTTCTTAAAAATACTAGGTCCCCTCGTTGATATCTGTAAAACTCCTCACTACTGGGCCTAGGGAGTACCTGGTTACCATACTCTTAGAAAGACTGGTGCACCTGCCCCAGCTGATGACATATGTTAACAATTGTTGAGTTTCTCGGAGTATTAAATCTCTGTTGTTGTTAGGTGCTTTTGAGTTAGCTCTGATTTATAGCAACTCTGTGTACAATAGAATAAAACACTGCCTGGTGTTGCATCATCCTCACAGTCCTTGTTATACTTAAATGACTAGTTTTTGTAAAAAGCCTTCCATAGATCAGTTCACATAGGCTTAACTTTGAAGTCCCTTTAGGGGTTACTCTTATTCTAGTTAATGCTATGGGCAACAGGCTGACCTAAGACTTCTGAGTCTTTTGGCATAATTTTACCAG
>NW_006921822.1:4580005-4585122 GCF_000298275.1 Orycteropus afer afer
ATTAAGGTTATGCTTGCTTCATAAAATGAGTTAGGGAGGATTCCATCCTTTTCTATGTTTTGGAATACTTTGAGTAGAATCGGTATCACTTCTTCTACCAGAGTTTTCTTGAGTGTTGGATTTGTCCTTTCAACTTTTGCTGAAGATTGGGGTCTCCATATTGAGTAGAGTTTGTATTTTATGCCTAAACATTGGGACAGGCTTTGAGTTATTTTAGCAGTAAAGGCAGGGCCATTATTGCTCTGCAAGGTCTAGGGCCATCTGAATCTAGGTACGATTTCCTTTAACAACCTCTTACAGACTTCTATTGCCTTTTCAGTCCTAGTGGGAAATGCTTCTACCTACCCTGTAAATGTGTCTTCAAAGACTAGAAGCTGTTTAAATCTCTTGCATGTAGGCATGACTATAAAATCTATTTACCTGTCTTCCCCTTGGGTAGGTTCCTCGTGTTACACAGATTTTACTAAAGTAGGAGACACTGGGCGACTGGGTTGTTTCTTAAGCATATTTCACAACTCCTACATATTGTTGTACAACTCTTTTCAATCCCCTCCTCTTAGACTGCCTTAACCAATCTTCATAGCTGGCCCCCAGGAATATATACCTTGTCATTTTTATCATTATCCACTGGCCTGTCTGTTAAATACTCTTATTTCTACATATTGAGTCTACTATTGGCTGTATTTTGGAGTGCATAAATGGATGTCTAAGAATAGAAGGAAAATTCTTTAATATAATAAAGGGCATATATGCAAAACCAAAAACTGACATTATTCTCAGTGGAGAGAGACTCCAACCACTTCCTTTGTGAATGGGAACCAGACAAAGATGCCCTCTATCACCACTTCTATTCAACATTTTACTGGAAATCCAAGCTAGGGCAATAAGGCAAGAAAGGGAAATAAAAGGCTCCCAAGTTGATAAACTCTAATCTCACTGCCATTGAGTTGGATCCAACTCATAGCAACCCCTCCTTGGTTTTCTGAGGCGGTATCACTACAGAAGTAGATTGCCCCATCTTCCTTCTGAGGAGTGGCTGGTGGGTTTGAACCGCCAGCCTTCTGGTTAGCATTCAACTATCCCTATTTGCAGATGGTATGATCCTGTATATAGAAAACCCAAGAGACTCAGCAAGAAAACTACTTGAACTAATTAAAAGATTTAGCATAGTGGCAGGATACAAGAACAACATACACAAATAGCTGAATTCCTCTACAAAAGCAAAGAGATCTCTGAAAAGAAAATAAGAAAGTCAATATCATTTACAGTATCTACTGAAAAAATAAGATACTTGGAAAAAATCTTACCAGGACACAAAAGACCTATACAAAGACAACTACAAAACACTACTTCAAGAAACTATAACAGATCTACCTAAATGGAAGAACATACCATGCTCATGAATACGAAGACTGAACATTGTGAAAATGTCAGTACTACCCAAAACAATCAGGCATTCAATGCAATTCTGATTCATATTCTGTCAACATTCTTTAAGGACATGGAAAAACTAATCACCAGTTTTATTTGGAAAGGAGAGCCCTTAGGTAAGAAAAGCACTGCCGAAGAAGAACAAAGTAGGAGGTCTCACACTCCTGTATTTCAAAACCTACTGTACAGCCACAGTAGTCAAAACAACCTGGTATTGGCACAGTAAAAGACACACAGACCAGTGAAATTGAATTGAGAAACCAGAAATAGATCTACCCACCAATAGTCAGCTGATCTTTGACAAAGGACCAAAATCCATTAAAAGGGGATGAGATAGTCTCTTTAACAAATGGTGCTGGCAAAACTGGATATTTACTTACACAAAAATGATATAAGATTCATGCCTCACACCATACACAAAAACTACAGATGGATCAAAGGCTTAAATGTGAAACCTAAAATTATAAAGTTCATCAAAGAAATAACAGGGGCAAACTCAGGTACCATAATTTATGGCGTGAATAGATTATCATGCAACCAAAATTCTCAAACAGCAGAAGATAAACTAGATAATTGGGACCTTCTAAAAATTAAATTCTTATGTGTGCCAAAAGACTTCTCCAAAAGAGTTGAAAGAGAACTTTATAGTGAATTGGGAAAAAAATATTCAGAAGCGACATATCTGGCAAGAGACTCATATCTAAAATGTATTAAAAAACCTCCAAATCACAACATCAAAAAGATAATCTAATTTAAAAATGGGCAAAAGACATGAACAGATACTTCACCAAAGAAGATATTCAGGCAGCCCACAAACACATGAAAAAAAGTTATGATCATTAGCCATTAGAGAGATGCAAATCAAAACAACAATGAGACACCATTTCACTCCAGCACTAATAGCAAAGTGCAACAAGATAAAATGACAAATGCTGGTGAGGATATGGAGAGACTGGGACTCTCATACACTGCTCATGGGACTGTCAAATGATACAACCATTGTGGAAATCAGTATAGAGATTCCTTAAAAAGTTGGAAATAGAAATACCATTTGATGCAGCCATCCCATTACTAGGTATATATCCTAGAGAAGTGAGAGCCAGGACATGAAAACACACCCATGCTCATCGCAGCACTATTTACAATAGCAAAGAGTTGGAAACAATCTAAATGCCCAGCAATGGCAGAATAGATAACATAACTATGCATAACATAGCTGCATAACAACTCTATGCAACACTAAAGAATAATGTAGAATCTGTGAAGCACTGCATAATTTGTATGAACTTGGAGGATATTATGCTGAGTGAAATAAGTCAATCATAGAAGGACAAATATTGTATTAGTCCAACTAGTCCACTATTGTAAAAGGTCAAGGAAAGGTTTATATACGGAAGGAAACTTTGTTGGTTACCAAGGATGGGAGGGGAAGGGAGAGAAAATTGCTAGATAGATAAGAGACAAGTATTGATTTGGGTGAAGGGAAAGGCAATATACCATAAGCAAGTGACCAATACGACAACACTAAGGAAAAGGAAGACACAGTTGCACAAGAGGTACAAACAACAAAGACAAATACTTTATAGATACTATACTGCATTATCAATAATAACAAACATTAATCTGTGGGTAGATAAATATATCGCTGTTGTCAGGTGCCGTCAAGCCTTCTCTGACTCATAGTGACCTTATGTATGATAGAACTTGCCAGCCTCACTATCCTTGCTATACCTGAGCCTATCATTGCAGCCACTGTGTCAGTCCATATCGTTGAGGGCCTTCCCATTCTTTGCTGACCCTCCAATTTATGAAGCACAATATCCTTCTCCAGAGATGACAACATGACCAAAGTAGATGAGACGAAGTCTGGACATTCTCTTTTCCCAGGAGCATTCTGGCTGCACTTCTTCCAGGACAGATTTATTAGTCCTTTTAGCAGACCATGACACTCTTAACATTCTTCTCCAACACCACAACTCAAAAGCATCAACTCTTCTTCAGTTTTCCTTATTCATTGTCCAGCTGTCACATGCATAAGAGATTGAAAATACCACGGTTTGGGTTAGGCACACCTTAGTTTACAAGGAGACATCTTTGCTCTTCATCACTTGAAAGAGGTCTTTTGCAGCAGATTTGCCCAAAGCAATATGTCATCTGATGTCCTGACTGCTCCTCCCATTGGTTTTGATTGTAGAACCAAGTAATATGAAGTCCTTGACAACTTCAATCTCTTCTCCATTTATTGTGAAGCTGTTTATTGGACCAGTTGTGAGGATTTTTCTTTTCTGTATATTGAGGTGTGATCCATTCTGCAGACTGTAGTATTTAATCTTCATTAGTAAGTGCTTTTCATTTTGAGTTGTGCCACATCAGCCAATAGAGGTTCCAAAAGCTTTATTCTATCCATACTGTTAAGGTCACTTTCAGCTAACAAAGTTGTGTCATCTGTGTATCTCAGGTTGTTAATGAGTCTTCCTCTAATCCTGATGTCATGTTCTTCTTCATATAATCCAGCTTCTCAGATTATTTGCCCAGGATACAAGTTAAATAAGTACGGTGAAAGCCTAGAACCTTGACACACTCCCTTCTTGATTTTGAACTATGCAGTATCCCCTTGTTCTGTTTGAATGACAGCCTCCTGGTCTATGTACAGGTTCCTCAAGAGTACAATGAAGTGTTCTGGAATTCCCATTCTTCTCAGTGTTACCCATAATTTGTTATGATCTACACAATGGAAATGCTTTTGCATAGTCAATAAAACATAAGTAAATATCTTTCTGGTATTCTTTCAGCCCAGATCCAGCTGACATCAGCAATGATATTCTTCGTGCCACATCCTCTTCTGAATTCAGCCTGCACTTTTGGAAGTTCTCTGTTAATATAGTGCTGCAACCATTTTTTAATTATCTTCAGTAGGATTTTACTTGCATGTGATATTAATGATATTGTTTGATAATTTCCACATTCTGTGGGATCACCTTTCTTTGGAATGGGTACAAATATGGATCTCTTCCAGTCATTTGGCCAGGTAGCTGTCTTCCAAATCTCTTGCATAACCAAGTGAGTACCTCCAATGTGCCATCTGTTTGTTCAAGCCTCTCAATAGGTATTCTGCCAATTCCTGGACCCTTGTTCTTCACCAATTCCTTCAGTGCAGCTTCAACTTCTTTGTTCAATACCATTGGTTCTTGATCATATGCCACCTCCTGAAATGGATGAATATTGACCAATTATTTTGGTACAGTGACTCTGTGTATTCCTTCCATCTTCTTTTGATGTTCCCTCCGTTGTTCAACATATTGCCCATGGAATCTTTCAATATTGCAATTCAAGGCTTAAATTTTTCCTCAGTTCTTTCAGCTTGAGAAATGCCAAGTGTGTTCTTCCCTTTTGGTTTTCCAACTCCAAATATTTGCACATTTCATTACAGTAATTGGCTTTGTCTTCTCAAGCTGCTCTTTGAAATCTTCTCTTCAGTTCTTTTATCTTGTCATTTCTTCCATTTGCTTTAGCTACTCTCTACTCAAGGTCAAGTTTCAGAGTCTTTTCTGACATCCATTTTGGTCTTTTCTTCCTTTTTTGCCTTTTTAATGACCTCTTGCTTTCTTCATGGATGATGCTCTTGATGTCATCCCACAATTCCTCTGGTTTTCGGTCATTGGTGTTCAATGCATCAAATCTATTCT
>NW_006921822.1:4585782-4626751 GCF_000298275.1 Orycteropus afer afer
TATAATCAAGGTCATCTTTTGGCTCTCATGGACTTGTTTTAATTGTCTTCAACTTCAAGTTGAACTTGCATATGAGCAGTTGATGGTCTGTTCCACAGTCAGCTCCTGGCCTTGTTTTGGCCAAATCCACGTGTATAGCCATCACTTATGTTGTTGAAAAAAGATATTTGCAATGAATAAGTCATTGGTCTTGCAAAATTCTATCATGTGATCTCCAATGTTATTTCTATCACCAACACCATATTTTCCAACTACTGGTAACTCTTCTTTGTTTCCAGCTTTTGCATTCCAGTCACCAGTGATAATCAACACATCTTGATTGCATGTTCATTCAATTTCAGACTGCTGAAGTTGGTAAATATCTTCAATTTCCTCATCTTTGGCTTTGGTAGTTGGTGCATAGATTTGAATAATAGTAGTATTAACTCTTCTTCCTTGTAGGCATATGGATATTATCCTATCACTGACAGTATTGCACTTCAGGACAGATCTTGAAACAGTCTTTGTGATGATAAATGCTACACCATTCCTCTTCAATTTATCATTCCCAGCATAGTAGATCATATGGTTGTTTGATTCAAAATGGCCAAGACCAGTCCCTTTCACCTCATTAATGCCTAGGATATCAATCTTTATGCGTTCCATTTCATTTTTGACAACTTCCAATTTTCCTAGATTCATATTTCATACATTCCATGTTCTAAATATTAATGGATATTTCCATCTGTTTCTTCTCATTTTGAGTTGTGACACACCAGCCAATGGAGGTTCCAAAAGCTTTACTCTATCCATACCGTTAAGGTCATCTCTACTCTGAGGAGGCAGCTCTTCCCCAGTCAAATTTTGAGTGCCTTCTGACCTGATGGGCTCATCTTCCAGCACTATATTGGACAATGTTTCAGGGCTATTCATAAAGTTTTCCAGTAATATATCAGACAGTGTTTCACTGCCAATCATAAGGTTTTCACTAGCCAATTGTTTGAGAAGTGAATGGCCTCTTCCTTCTTCCTAGTCTATCTTAGCCCTGAAGCTCCACTGAAACCTGTCCACCATGGGTAATGCTGCTGGCATTTTGCAATACCAGTGGCATAGCTTTCAGCCTCTAAACAACAAACATATAAGCCACCACAGGACAACAAACTGACAGACAAGTTCATCTCCCTTAGTTGTTCCTAACTACTCTGCACCTGCTCACCTGCGGCCTTAGCCTTAAAATAGAGCCACCCCCAAGTGAAAAGTAGTCCTGAGCCTCATGCCCACCTACCTTAGGCTCCAGCCTTAAAATAGAACTGGTCCTGAGTAAAAAGTAACCCCCAAGGCCCAAGCCCTGTGCCTACCTACCTCAGGCCCCTATCTTAAAATAGAGCACCACACCCCAAGCAAAAAGCAGCCCTGAGACCCAGGCCCATCTTCCTTGGTCCCAGGCCTTAAAATAGAGCCTCCCCCAAGCAAAAAGCATCCCCTGAGCCCCATGCCTGCCTGATAGGCAAAAGGGAACACACCCATGACCATATATATAAATTTGGCAGATGATATTTCTACACACATATTTTTATGTATTGTAAGAATGTCCATATAAACATAACTAACAGGTGGCATAGTTATAACAACTTCTTAACCTAACGGAGTGAGTTGGACCTGTCTGTGGCTCAGGACCATGATCATGGGGGACATCAAACTCAATTGGTGTAACATGCTACACAAAAACATTGTTCTGCATTCTACTTTGGCAAGTAGCGACTGAGGTCTTAATGGCTTGCAAGTGGCCATCTAGGTGTAATGATTAGTTTTTCCTCATCTGGGGCAAAGAACAATGAATGAAACCATGGACACATGGAAGCAGTAGGTCCAAGAGAATAGTGACCATGCAAACCTCAACCTCCATGGACATAAGATGAACTACATGAACTAGATGGACCACTGCCAATCCCTTGGAAAGGGATCAGTGCAGAGATCCTGGATAGAGTGGGAGAAAAATATGGAACAAAACTCAAAATCATAAAACATACCAGGCTTACTGGTCTGATATAGATTGGTAAAACTCCAGAGATTATGGTTTGTAGTCACCCTTTAGGCCTGGAATTGAACTCATTCCTGTGTCTTCCAGCCAAAAAATAGACAAGCATATAAGGTGAATACCAGGTAGGTACACTCTTTGGAACAATTAATCATGAGAGATCAGAAGGGCAGTATTTGCACAGAGACTTAGCTCAGAGGGTGGGAATGCATAGGAAAGAAGGGCACAGTGAAGAGGTGGGCACAGGGAAGAGATAACCACAGGGAAGATGTGGGAAGAAACATCTTATCTTACAGGGATTGCAATCAATGTCATGAAAAAAATGTGTATGATCTGCTGTATGGAAAATGGATTTGCTATGTAAATTTTCACTCAAATCAATAATAACAAAAAAAAAGGGAAAAATCAAAAAAGAAAGAAAGAAATTAGAAATCCCCAAAAGGAGCCACTCTCTTCAGAAGTGGAGAAGGAGGAAATATTGTATAGAAAAAGGATCAAATTGATTTGTCAAAAGTGATGTGACTTACAGAATTCAAATTGTATTTATTACCTGCTGCAACAGTTAGCGTAGATCTGGTAGTGTAGTGCCTAAAGGCACTTGACTGCTAACCAGAAGGCCAGTGGTTCAAACCCACCAGCCACTCCTTGGGAGGAAGATGGGGCAATCTACTTCCGTAGTGATACTGCCTCGGAAACCCAAGGAAGGGTTGCTATGAGTCGTGTCCGACTCAATGGCACATAACAACAACAACAACAGCAACAGTTAAATCCCAAATCTGACTGACTTGTTGTTTTTAGGTGTCATGGAGTCAGCTCCAACTCATAGTGATCCTATGTATGATAGAAGAAAAACACTGCCTAGCCGTGTGCAATCCCCACAATCCTTGCTATACATGAGTCCAATATTTCAGCCCCTGTGTGAATCCATCTCGTTGAGGGTCTGGCTTAACTCAATTGAAGTTTATTTCTCCCACAGTTTATTTTGTCCAAAACTGGTGTTCCTGAACAGTAGGCAGCTTTCTTCCAAGTGACATGTGGTGGTTCAGTTTGTGTGTCAAGTTGGCTGGGCCTGGTTGAGTGGCTGGGCAACTGGATATAATATTCCTCGTGATGAGACTGGTAATCAACTCCATAGTGAAATCTGTGAAGAGCTGAGTAGCTGCCTTAGGAATGTGGTCTGCTTTCTGTTTATAAGCAGAAGCCTTGGGGAACGTTCTCTAGCTTATGGCATGATGGAACCCTGCATGTAGCCGTGTTGTTGTTCAGCAGCCTGCCACCATGCTCTGCCAATCTTGGGACTTTCAATGGACTTGAATTAATGGCCTGCCAAGTGGTTTGGTAATATCAGGACTGTACCTAATTACTTTTCAACCTTGGGCTTGTCAGCCTCCACAGCCAGCAGCTGAGTGAAGAAAAGCCTCCAGCTTCAGTGGGCCGGGAGCAGGAGGCAGAGCTGAAGCCCAAAGTTGAGGGGCTTTCACCCAGCCCCTAGAGCCTGGCACTTTGAACTTGGACTTAAAGCCTCCAAACTGTAAGAGAATAAACTCCTGTTTCTTCAAGCCATCCCATTTGTGCTATTTTCTGTTACAGCAGCACAGAGGTAACCAAAACATGACAATTCAGGATCAGGGTCTTTCTGCCTTGTCGTCTCACCCACCTCAACACATGGCTTCTGTGATCATATGCTTATGTGTTCCAGGCTACCAATAAAGGGGAAGAGAATTGAGGATCATGCATGGGCAGGGGAATGTTGTGGGGTTAGGGACCTTGCTCCAGAAGCAGTGGAAATATTATTCCATTGGTAGAACTCAGTCACAAGGCCAAGCTAATTACAAGGAAAGCTGCATGCTCAGAGAGATGAAATGGGTGTAGTGAATGACCAGCCACTTTCTGTCATACACATAGAGGCTTACCTCCACAATCATGGTGAAGGTTGAGTAGACCTATCCTTATTGGTTAAATATTGAATGAGCCATCCTTGTAAAATGAATGTTCTGAATAGCTTTTGTCAAATGAAAATTACAAACTTATACTGGATCAACATATCTGTAATAAAAGAAGGTTTGAGTTTTTTTGTACAAGTTGAAAAAAAAAAAGGTCTACATTAGGAATGGGGAGCTCTGGCAGCATAGTGCCTAAGGCACTGACAGCTAACCAGAAGGCTGGTGGTTCAAACCCACCAGCTACTTCTAAGAAGGAGGGTTGGGCAATCTACTTCCGTAGTGATACCACCTCGGAAACCCAAGGAGGGGTTACTGTGAGTTGGGTCTGACTCGACGGCACATAACAACAACAGCAACAAGGTCAGGAATGAGAGCCAGACACATTGCAGGGCTCTCAGCTTTAGTGCTTTCTTAGCTATGCAGCAGCTTTGTTATTTCCTTGAATAATGAGGTTATCTCCTTTCTGATGTTTCCTACAATGTATGACTGCTGCTTCCTTAGGTTATTGTACAGCTTCCAACAGCTTTAGGATTGTTGTTGTTGTTGTTATTTGCCATTGAGTCAGCCCCGGCTCATAGCGACCCCTCCTTGGGTTTCCGAGGCAATATCACTACGGAAGTAGTATTGCCCAATCTTCCTTCCGAGGAGTGGCTGGTGGGTTTGAACCGCCAGCCTTCTGGTTAGCAGTCAAGTGCCTTAGGCACTATGCTACCAGAACTTTAGGATTAGGTCACTGTATTTGATGGGTGAATTGTTCACATTTAAATGTCTGCTTTCTCTCTTAGCCTCACATGTATGAATTATAGAATATGTGTATTTTGAACCTTTGTGTATATAAACTCATTCTTTGCTAGTTACAAGGTTCGGGCAAGTATGAAAATTTCAGTCTTCTGGGCTGAGGCTGGCAAAGCTTGAGCCTCAACCATATCATGCAGTCTTACTACAGTATAACCAGCCAGGTGAATACCTTGTTCCACAAATCTACTCCCATCAGTGAACCACTCCCTGAGACATTATCAAGTGACATGTCTTTTTCATAGGCCTGCTGGGGTACACCTCTTCTGTGGTCGTTGTAAAACCATGTGTTAATTCTTCTTGGAGGGAGGCAAAAATGAAGCAGGGTTAAGGGTCTGGCAGGTTTCTAAGGTTACCTCAGAGTGAGTCTAGTAAGATGGCTTGGTACCAGGTCATTCTTCCCCCATAAAGCCAATTCCTGCCTTTAGCCTCAAGTGCAGTTTGAACCTGGTATAGGGTGAATACTTCCATACGCTGTCCCAGACTGCATCTTGTAGGTCTATGACCATGAAGTGTGTGGTAGATGCTGACACCTGAGTGAGCAAAATATAGGGATTTGGGACAAGGGGATGGATAGTGAACACAGCTTCATTCACAACCTTTTAGGGTATTATGCTTACCAGGTATGGTATCTTTCTCTAGGGAATGGTACCTTCTAACAACAAGACGAAAGTAGGTGAGATGAAGTCTGGCCATTCTTCCTTCCAAGCAGCATTCCAGCTGCAACTTCTACCAGGATGGATTTGTTAACTTCTTTGGCAGGCCATGGTACTTTTGGTATTCTTTGCCAACACCACAACTCAAAAGTATCAACTCTTCTTTGGTCTTATTCATTGTCCAGCCTTCACATGTGTATGAGACGATTGAAAATATCATGGCATGGGGTAGGCACACCTTAGCATTCAAAGTAACATCTTCATTTTATAACACTTTAAAGAGGTCTTTTGCAGCAGATTTGCCCAGTACAATACAGCGACTGATTTCTTGTCTGCTGCTTCCATGGGTGTTGAATGTGGATGCAAGTAAAACGATATTTTTGACAACTTTTTCTCCATTTATTGTGATGCTGCTTATTGGCCCACTGGTGAAGGCTTTCATTTTCTTTTTGTTGAGGTGTAATCCATACTGCAGACTGTAGTCTAATCTTCATCAGTAAGTGCTTCAAGTGATCTTCACTTTCAGCGAGGAAGGTTGTGTTGTCTGTGTAATGCAGGTTGTTAATGAGTGAGTCTTCCTTCAATCCTAATGCCGTGTTCCTCTTTGTATAGTCCAGCTTCTCAGATTATTGGCACAGCATACAGATTGGGAGCTCTGGTAGCATAGTGGCTAAGGCACTTGACTGCTAACCAGAAGGCTGGCAGTTCAAACCCACCAGCCACTCCTCGGAAGGAAGGTTGGGCAATCCTACTTCCGTAGTGATACTGCCTCGGAAACCCAAGGAGGGGTTGCTATGAGTCGGGTCCGACTCAACGGCACATAACAACAACAACAACAACATACATACAGATTGAGTAAGTATGGTGAAAGTATACAACCCTGATACATACCCTTCCAGATTTTAAACCATATAGTATCCCCTTGCTCTATTTGAGCAACAGCTTTACTGATCTATGTGCATGTTCCTTCATGAGCACAATTAAGTGTTCTGGAATTCTCATTCTTTTCAATGTTATCCATAATTTTTTATGATCCACACAGTTGAATACTTTTGCATACTCAGTAAAATATAGGGAAACATCTTTCTGGTATTCTTTACTGTCAGCCAAGATCCATCTGACGTCAGCTATGATATCCCTCAATCCACATCCTCTTCTGAATCCAGCTTGCATTTCAGGAAGTTCTTTGTCAATATCTTGCTGCAGCCATTTTGTATTATGTTCAGCAAAATTTTACTTGTGTTTTTACTTGTGTGTATTAATGATATTGTTTGATAATTTCCACATTGTGTGGGATAGCTTTTCTTTGGAATGGGTACAAAAATGGATCTCTTCCAGTCAGTTGGCCAGGCAGCTGTCTTCCAAATTACTTGGCATAGACAAGAAAGTGCCTCCAGCACTGCATGCATTTGTTGAAACATCTCCATGGGTATTCCATCAATTTCTGGAGCCTTGTCCTTTGTCAGTTCCTTTAGTGCAGCTTTGACTTTTTCCTTGGTTCTTGATCATATACCACCTCCTGAAATAGGTGAACATCAACCAAATCTTTTTTGTACAGTGACTCTGTATTCTTTTCCTCTTCTTTTGATGCTTTCCTGCATCATTCAATATTTTGCCCATAGAATCCTTCAATATTACAACTCAAGGGTTGATTTTTTTCTTCAGTTCTTTCAGCTTGAGAAATGCCAATCATGTTCCTCCCTTTTGGTTTTCTAAATCTAGGTCTTTGCACATTTCATTATAATAATTGACTTTATCTTCTTGGGCTGCTCTTTGAAATCTATTCAGCTCTTTTATCTGGTCATTTCCTCCATTTCCTTTAGCTACTCTCTGTTCAAGAGTAAGTTTCAGAGTCTTTTCTGACATCCATTTTACCCTTTTCTTTGTCTTTTTAATGACCTTTTGCTTTCTTCATGTATGAAGTTCTTGATGTCATTGAACAATTCGTCTGGTTTTTGGTCATTGTTGTTCAACGCATTAAATTTATTCTTCAGATAGTCTCTAAATTAAGATGGGATGTATTTTGGCTCTTGTAGAGTTGTTTTAATTGTCTTTAGCTTCAAGTTGAACTTGCATATGAGCAGTTGATGGTCTATTCCACAGTCAGCTCCTGGCCTTGTTATGGCTGAAGATATTGAGCTTCTCCATTGCCTCTTTCCACAGATGTGGTCAATCTGATTCCTGTGTATTCCATCTGGTGAGGTCCATATGTATAGCCTCCATTTATGCTGTTAAAAAGAGGTATTTGGAATGAAACATCATTGGTTTTGCAAAATCAGGTTTCCTTAAGATGGAGTAAGCTGCTCCTGTATCAAGTAAAAATTCAATGTTTTTTACCTACCACGTCAAGTGTAACTTGAGGTTCTATGGAGGAAATGTTGATGGGATCATTCACAGGAGCTAGGCGGTTCCCTGGGCCTTGTCACTCAGAGAGCTGTGGTATTTCTGGCTTGTGATTTTTTCTTGGGCCTTGTCCTGACCATCCCTTTTGGAATTGATCTGGACATTCCTTTTCCTCAAAAGTAGGGTACAAGTTCCAAGGTGGAACCAAAATTGGAGTGGTAGGGGGTCCAGTTGAAGAGGTGACTAGTGAGACTGAAGGGCCACAATAAGAAGTAAGGGTAGGATGGGGCTGATGGTGGGGTTGAGGAGGATCAGGTGGTGGAAGAACAAATATGAGGAGTTAAAAGAGGGGCATATGCTGGGGGTGAGGATGTGGCTGCTGAAGTAGAAGTTCTTTCCTCTGAGTTTAGGACTAGATCTTCAGGAATATCTGGCCCTTCTTATTTATTTATTTTCTTTCTTTCTTTTTTTATTTAAAGAGTTTGTTTTACATTCAACGTTGTGTGTACATTTAGTTTCACTTCCCATTTACCACACCCAACCCTAACCCAGACTCCTCCCCTTGCTGCCCAGTAACCCTCCTCCTGTGCCCCTCATATTTATGCACTCCTTTTTGTCCTGCATTTCCTCAGTGTGAATGTTGCCCCTCTGGTGCCCCATGGTCTATTGCTCTAAGGGATATATTACCCTAGAGTATGTGGGTGCATCATCCTGAGTTGAATGGTCTGCATGTACATCTTGTTAGCTATTGGGCTGAGAGCCAGCCCTTGGGAGTGAGTTTTATGCCAGGCGCAGAACGTATTCCAGGGCCATAGTATTGGGGGTCTCACCAGACTCCATCTGACCAGTAATTCTGGTCATCATTGAGTTTTTGGATTTTGTTCCACATTTTTCCTCCCACTCTATCCAGGATCTCCAGATTTGATCCTTTCCTGAGTAGTTGGCTTTGGTAGCCAGGCACCAACTAGTTCTTCTGGTCTTGAGGGCCATTGTGTCCTAGTACTAGTCCCCCAGTACTATGGTCCTGAAATGGTAGATCTATTGGATCTCTCTCTCCCATAGTGTCTGGGTGTCTGTGAGGGATAACTCTGTGTCTGTCTTCTATTGTTTCTGTAATGATTGCAGGAATTTTGTATCACTGGTGTCTGTGCCTGATTAGCCTCAACTGAATTTATCCTTGGTCTAGTGTATACTCCTGTTCACTGATCCCATCTGATCCTCTCAGGTGTTCATGTGTTTATCTGTAGCCTGATATTTGGTGTTAATGGTAATTCAGTATTGTGGACCCATTGGTTGGTATTAGCATCTGTCGTCTATCTCTTATGTGTACAATTCAGTGTCCTCCCATTTCCTAATGTTATCATTGTGATCCCAGACTCTTTCTCTATATCCCTCCCCTTACCCACATTAGCCTGTGGGCCCCAACTAGCCCCAAATTAATCCCTCCCCTTCCCTGCCTGTCCTGGTAACCTACAAAGTGAGTTCCCTTTCTTAAGCAAACCCTTCTTTATCTTTTTACAGTAATGGGCTCATACAATACTTGTCTTTCTGTGATTGGCTTATTTCACTCAGCATAATGTCCTCCAGGTTCATCCACATTGTGAGATGATTCATGTATCTCTCATTGTTCCTTAATGTAGCATAGTATTCCATTGTGTGCATGTACCATAATTTGTTTATCCACTCATCCATTGATGGGCATTTAGGTTGTTTCCATTTCTTTGCTACAGTGAATTGTGCTGAGATGAACATAGGTGTGCATATCTCTCACTTCTTTAGGAGGTATTCCTAGTAATGGAATTGCTGGGTCAAATGGTTTCTATTTTTAGTTTTTTTTTTTTCTTAATTTTCTTTATTTTTAAAATTTTATTTTAATAGCTTGTTTTATATTCAACATAATGTGTACATTTAGTTTCATTCCCCATTCACCATGTCCAACACTAACCCAGTCTCCTCTCCTTCCTACCCTGTAACCCTCCTCCTGTGCCCCTCATATTTATGCACTCCTGTTTGTCCTGCATTTCCTCAGTTTGAATGGTGGTCTTCTGGTGTCCCATGTACTATTGCTCTAAGGGATGTATTACCAGAGAGTATGTGGGTGTGTCATCCTGGGTTGAGTGGTCTGTGTATACATATTGTTAACTATTGGGCTGACAGCCTGCCCCTGGGGGTGAGTTTTATTCCAGGCACAGAATGTATTCCAGGGCCATAGTATTGGGAGTCTCATCAGATTTCATCTGACCAGTAATTCTGGTCACTATTGAGGTTATGGATTTTGTTCCATGTTTTCCCTCCCACTCTATCCAGGATCTCCAGATTTTATCCTTTCCTGAGTGGTTGGCATTGGTAGCCAGGCACCATCTAGTTCTTCTGCTCTCGAGGGTCATCATGTTCTAGAGCTGATTGCTTCTGAACGCCTTTTTTTTGCATTCTCCTTCACTTCTGACGCTAGGAGACCATTAGCTGCATCTTAGATGGCTGCTTGAAAGCTTTTAAGACCCCAGTTGCTACTCACCAATGTAGGATGTGGAGCAATGGTTTTATGTATTTTGTTGTGCCAATTGAGTCTGATGTCTTCCAGTACTATGGTCCTGAGGCAGTAGATATATTGGATCTCTTTCCCATAGTGTCAGTTTTTTAAGGAAACATCATACCATATGCCACAATGGTTGTACCATTTTACAATCCCACCAGCAGTGCACAAGAGTTCCAATCTCTCCACAACCTTGCTAGCATTTGTTATTCTCTGGCCTGTTGAACTTTGCTATTATGAAACAAGACCCATACTTCACTCCATACACAAAAACAAACTCAAGCTGGATCAAAGACTTAAATATAAAACCCAAAACCATAAAATTCATCAAAGATAAAATAGGGGCAAATCTGGGAGCCCTAATTTATGGCATATATAGACTCAAGCATAACCCAGAATGTGCAGGAGGTAGAAGAGAAGCTAGATGACTGGTACCTTTTAAAAATTAAATTCTTCTTCTTCTTTTTTTTTTTTTAATTTTTTCCTGTGATTTGGGTGAAGATTTGCAGAGCAAATTCACTTTCCATATAGCAGTTCACAGACACTTTGTCTCATGACATTGACCACAGTTTACCACAATGCAACAGCTCCTCTCCCACTTCCTCCCCATAGTTACCTCTTCCCTGTGTCCTTCCCTCCATGCACTTCTGCCCCCTGAGCTGTCTCCCTGTGCATAAGCAGCCCTTCTTTCTCCCATGATTGTTCTCTCCAAGGAGTGTATCTACCTGAGGTAAATATTCAACTCACATGCCTGTCTTTTGTTTAGCTGGAAACCACAGGTGTAGGTTTAATTCCAGACCTGAAGTGCAGCTAGGGGCCATAGTCTCAGTGGTTCCACCAGGCTCTATCAGACCAGCAAACCTGGTCCCCCCCTTTAAAAGTTAAATTCTTATGCACATCGAAAGACTTCATCAAAAGAGTAAGAAGAGAACCTACAGATTGGGAGAAAATATTTGCCTATGACATATCTGATAAAAGACTTATCTCCAAAATCTATGGAAAAGTTCAACATCTCAACACCAAAAAGACAAATAACCCAATTCACAAATGGGCAAAGGACTTGAACAGACACTTCAGCAAAGAAGATATACTGGCGGTCAACAAACACATGAGAGATTCCTCGTGACCATTAGTCATTAGAGAGATGAAAAAGAATATCTGGCTCTTTTGAGATGGTCTTATCCTTCTCTTTTTCCTCCTTTCCCACCCTAGTTAACTTGTACTTAACTTGAAGTCCTTTATTCTGATAGAGAGTCATAAGGACCTGGACATACAGAATTTCACCCCATTTTCCCTCCGTTTTACAAAATAAGTTTAATTGGAGGATGGTGTTATGATTAAGTGACCCATTAGGAGGGCTCTTCTGGTCCCTTAAGGTATAGTGAAGCCAGGTGGTGTTACAGAAGATTAATTCCTTCCTTTTCAGTTGATCATTAGAGAAAAATAGGTAATTCTTAAGAATGCACCCTAGAGGCAAACTTTCTATTATGCTGGAATTATTTCCCATCTCTTCTTCTATAGGGTCCTAGTTTTTCTTTGTAATGTATCATGGAGATGATGGTTTGGTTTCTCTGGTTCCATTAGTAATTATTTTCTTGAAAATAATGATACCCAGTGTTTGTACAAAAATGTTCTGGAGCCTGAATATAAAAGCCTAACTTTTCAGGGCGTCCCCCATTCCTGTCCTTTCTTTCAAACAGAGAAATCTTGCAGTTTGAGAAGTGTGTTCTCTTTCCTGGTTGATTACTGTTTCCCACTGCAAATCTTCATGTAGTTTTCCAGTACCTGGTTCTAATAAAAGCTCCATTTCCTGTTTCCACTCTACCTCCATAAATCAGACCTGCCCAAAAGAATTTGAAATATCTGATTACCAGATGGAAAGGTTTCATTCTTCCAATCAGGAGCTGTTGGACGTGTCAAAGTTTGCTTCCCAGACCAGACACATGCTTAAGACACTTTTCCAAAAGTATTGTATTCTCCCCAAACAAGAACAGTTAGGGATGTTGTAAAGCCTACAGGGAAGTGGAGAGTCATATATATTCAAAGTTTTCCAAGAAGTGTTATACATTATTCATAGGGGGCAGAGCTATAGCCTAGCATGCAAGTGGCTGACAAAACCCTTGCTTCCGAAATGGGTCTATTTAATACAGATGATGTAGTTCCAGTGATTTTTAGTTCCTTGACATGAGTCTTAATATTCTGGGGTCAGCAAAAGGATAGAGTTGCTTTTTTTGTCCATGCTTCTGAATGGGGCTAGAACCAGCTTGGAGTTAATGACTGCAAATGGGAGGGTAGGCAGGAAAGAGAATGGGGGGTTACCTTCTAGTTGGCTAATTAGACATATTCTGTTGTTTGTTTATGCCTGTGGTTCCCCTAGTTTACATCCCTAGGAGTGATAAGAGGCTTTTTCTAGCTTAATTGGCCTCGAGGATAAGATTTTCAAAACTAGCTGGCTTCAGTAGGCTTATGTGGAATGAAGGCCAGGACATGAATAGCTCTGCTTATCCAATGCTGTCTAACAACACTGAGTATAAATTTTCTCAGTGGCTGCATCAGCCCCTCTGTAATTTCATTCTATGTACCAGGTCATAGTGTCCTTGCACTCGGATCCCTCAGGATGAGTGAAATAGCATAGATTCCATATGCTGGGATTCATGTTTCTCTTTTACTCCACCTGGTCTTATGTGGGAGTCTGGGGAGAATGCAGTGTTCCTGATAGGAGATTTGGGAAGAAATGAAGGTTAGTCTGAGGTAGATCCTGACGATGATGATGTCTCAGAGGGTGTTGGGTTCTCTTGTGTATGAGTTAGGACATGATCTATTACCCATCTGGAGTAAGCAGATAGCTTGGGAAGAGACACATACTCTTCTAAAATATTGTGGCCTCACAGCAGGGTCATGATGGTAGCAAAGGTGGCCTTTGTCCGAACTGTGTAGTGCTTACAGCACCCCCCAGCAGCAGCCTCCAGAAACCGTGATGGTGACCTCCATGGCTCTCTTTGGACCTCAAAAATGATTGCTTGAAAATGCACCTTATGCTGAGAGGGCCTTATGAATATAAAGAAAAACCCTATTTCCAGAGGGGATAACACCCACACTTCAGGGATGGGAGCTGTGTTAGGATTTAGGACATTTACAAAAGGCCAATCATAATGAAGTTTATAGACAAAAAGGGTAGGGCTGCAGGTTAGAGGAGAGGAAAGCAACCCTAGGCTGATCAACTTCTGGTTGACTCCAACCTGCTAAGTCTCATCCCAATACTGATATCAATTGATAATAGGCAACCAGGTAATCTTTGTCCTGGCTGTTGCCTCACCTACTCATTTGCACAAATCTGTAAGCCTAGTCTTGAGGTTGTAAAATCAGAAAATGTACCTTATCTTTCAGAAAGCAAGGGAAATTCTCTTAAAGTTATACCATTTTTGTCTTTCTTAAACACTGAATAAGCTTATTGTTGACAAATATCTTTGCCATAGAGGGGTTTGAAAACATTGAATCACTGTTAAACTGACCCTCGGGTTCCTTATCATTAACACACCTTAAAGTGGGAGTGGTGGTGGTGGTGGTAGACAAGTTAATAGTTTTACAGTTTTAGGGGTCAGGGTTTTACTGTAATTTTTTGCTTGCATGGGTAAAAAAAAAACTCCCTTAGAAATGAAATAAACCAAAACCAAACTCACTGCCATCAAGTTGATTCCAACTTATAGTGACATTTTTGGGTTTCTGAGGCAGCAAATCCTTATGGAAGTAGACTGCCCAGTCTTCATTCCATGAAGTTTGAACCACCAACCTTCTAGTTAGCAGTCAAATGCCTTAGGCACTACGCCACCAGAGCTCCTTTAGAAATGAAATAAGATGTCTATTATTCACTTTTCTTTCATAGAACCTACCTTAATGGATATTGAAATATCCATATATTCATGTCTCAAATATCCTTGAGAGAGGAGGGGTTAATCCTTCTTTTTGCCATACAACTCCTGAAGGAACACTCCTTCTAGAGAAACTGATCATCCTGGATCAGAATAGAATGCATAAATCCTAGGCTGTTTGTATCCCCAGGTGTCTATTTTCATTGAAGACAGTGCTGTAATAACAGAAATAACAAAAGTGAGTGGATTTAACAAATAGAAATATATTCTCTGACAGATTATGAGGCAAGGTTCTTGTCCATTTACAGCTTCTGGCCCTGGGCTCCTTTCTGGGTCAGGGGTGAGGTTCTCTACTGAAGGAGACCAGTGAGGTCAGCCATGATCTCTGGGAACCTGCCTTTTGTTCAGCATCAAACATTTCCTGAGATAGCTTGAGTTGGTGCACATAAAAAAAAAAGAAAAAAAAAAAAGCTGGTGAGTACCCCTCTTCTTCCACTGCTTCTGTCAACATCAAAGATTTTATGAACAAGAGTTTTTGAAAGCAAGCGCCACACCAATATGGAGAGAGGGAGAAGTGTGTGGGTGGGCAGAGAAAGAGGAAGGAATTTTGCTTTCATGGTAATAAAGTTCCAGTTTCATCCATTGTGGATTACACAGTCGCCCAGACACATGCCATCCTTAAAGAGGATGTACTATTATGTCAGGGTGGTATAGGCAGAGCTGAGTGAGGGACCCACCTGGTATGGCTCCCAAGTCAATAAAGAAAATACTGAGGAGAGTAAAGTGTATTTATTACAGATGCTTTTAAGCAAGAAACTAGGAGGACTCCACTTCAAATCAAGTTCCCCAAACAGGTTGCTTTTATTTTTATACCCTTTGAAACAAAGAAGTCATACATATACATTCAATTGCATGAAAAAAAAAAAATTAATTGTGATTTGGGTGAAAGTTTACAGAGCAAATTCACTTTCCATACAGAAGTTCACATACACTTTGTCTCATGACATTGACTGCAATTTACCACAATGCAACAGCTCCCTTCCCACTTCCTCCCCATAGTTACCTCTTCTCTGTGTCCATCCCTCCATGCACTCCTGCGCCCTGAGCTGTCTTCCTGTGCATACACAGCCCTTCTATTCTCCCATGACTGTTCTCTCCAAGGAGTATCTACCTAATGTAAATGTTCACCTCATATGCCTTTCTTTTGTTTGGGTGGAAGCCACAGGAGTGGGATCAATTCCAGACATGAAGGGCAGCTAGGGACCATAGTCTCAGGGGTTCCATAAGGTTCTATCTAGAGCAGAAAACCTTGTCCCTTTTCTTTTTCTAATGATTTTGAGTTTTGTTCCATGTTGTTCTCCCTCTCTATCCAGGATTTCCTACATAGATCCCCTTACGAATGGTTGACAGTGGTAGCCGGGCACCATGTGATTCTTCTGGATTCATAGTCCTATACACTGAGGATCACATGGTGTACCAGTTGCCTGGACTAATTGTTTCTGTGAATCTTTGTTTTTCTTCATTCTTGTTTGCTCCGGGTGAGGACATACCCATCGTTGCATCTAGATGGCCGTTTGCAAGCTTTTAATATCCCAGTCGCTACTCACCAAAGTAGGATCTGGAACAATGTTTTGTGTAGTGTCTTATTCCAATTGAGCTTGATGTCCCCTGCAACTATGGTCCCAAGCCCAAAGGCCCAAATACTTGCTCCCTATGGGTAGCTGTCTGTGACCAAGAAGTGACTACAATCTTGTCCCTTGTCAGCTCTACTATATACCTGGGAATTCTTACAGAACATAGAAATACACTTGTAGAAACATTGTCTTCCAACCTTGTACATGGTCTTGGGCACACTGCCCCCTGCATAGACATACCTAATAGTCCAGCCTGTGCACCGATCTATCCACCTGTATATCCATGTTTGCCTTGATGGCAATGCAGTAGTGTATGTGCAAAAGGATTCATCTTTGTTGTCTGTATCTCCCATGCACCTCTCTATGTCTTCCTCTTCCTCAATGCCACTGTGTTGATCACTCACGTTTGATACATTGCCCTTTTCTTCACCCAAATCAATACTCGTCTCTACCTATCTCCCTCCCCTTCCTTCCCACCTCTGGTAACAAACAGAGAAAATTTTCAATTGCATGGAAAATATTTTAATTCTAAGAGTTAATTAGTATTAACTAATTGGTAAGGGTAAGGGTGCGGTAGGAGCTCTGGTAGCATAGTGCCTAAGGCACTTGACTGCTCACCAGAAGGCTGGCGGTTCAAACCCACCAGCCACTCCTCGGAAGGAAGGTTGGGCAGTCCTACTTCCGTAGTGATACTGCCTCGGAAACCCAAGGAGGGGTCGCTATGAGTCAGGGCTGACTTGACGGCAAACAACAACAACAACAACAAGGGTGTGGTGGGTGTGCAGGTGTCATGACCACCAAACCATAAAAACCAAACTCACAGCCATCAAATTAATTCCAGCTCATAGTGACCCCCATTGAGTTTCTGAGGTGGTAAATCTTTACTGAAGTAGATTGTCCCATCTTCCTTCCACAGAGCAACTGATAGGTTTGAACCACCAGCCTTCTGGTTAGCAATCAAATGCCTTAGGCACTGTGCCACCGGAGTTCCTTCTCCTGGCTATCAGGGAATGTACTTTTTGGTCTGTGACATAAAACGTTTACTTTCGGGTGAAGGTTTTCCACACTGTGCCTACGTGGTTAAGCAGAGACAGCTCTAGCCGCTTGTGGTCAGTTCTACCTGGCTTTTATCAGATACCTTCTTCTGGCTTCTTTTTTCCCAATGGTCCATAAGAAGATCTTCAGGAATGTGGGAAGAAACTTCAGATTGGTTGGTGCCAAGTAATGTGAGGAATGTATAGTCTGCCTAAATTCTCTCCTTTTGTATTTATGTGTTCAATCTCGAGTCCATCAAAATTTCTGAGCCTGCTTTTGGGCTGGAAGGCATGTTGTATACTGTTCTAGGTCCTGGTTGCTAAGTGAAGCAACTGTAATGCTGATGACAGATAAGTGGCTGGAAATAACTTTAGCAAGATAAGTATACATAGCAAAAACTTATACAGAATATGTACAAAAATTATAGGAGAAATGAGGGGCCTTAACAAACTGATGCTCAGGAATAAGGAAACTAGCCAATCCCACCAACTCCCTGAGTTGAAAAAGGAGCTCTGGAGTCCAAGATGATGGGGCCAGTTGGCAACTTGATCAGTTTCTTTACAATGACTTTAGTCTCACTGCTGATATTAATCCAGACACAACATGAGGTGTTGCCACTGCACAAACTCCACTTTCTTTGGTTAGGATGTAATCTAAAACCAAATGGTTGTCTAAAATGATACCTGACAAGAAGGTAAATGACTTTCATTGTGCCTTTCTAGCTTTCCTAGCTGCCTTTGGTAAAATATGATGGTATGTGGCAGTTAAGTTTGTGTCAACTTGGCTGGGCCTGGTTGAATAGCTGGGTAGCTGGATGTAGTTATTCTCCATGGTGAGATCAGTAATTAGCTCCATGGTAGAATCTATTAGAGTGGCTGAGTAGCTGTTTTAGGGATGTAGTCTGCTTCCAGTATATAAGAAGCAACTTTGAGGAAGGTCTCCAGCTGATGGCATGCTTGAACCTTGCATGTAGCTGAGTCATTGTTCAGCAGCCTGACATGTTGCCCTGCCAATCTTGGGACTTTTTTAGGACTTGAATCAATGGCCTGCCATGTGGTTTGGTTCTATTGGAACTGTGTCATTTTATTTGTCCACCTTAGGATTGTCAACCTCAGCAACCAGCAACTGTCTGAATGAAGAAAAGCCTCCAGCTTCAGTGAGCCGGGAGCAGGAGGCAGAGCTGAAACCCAAGTTTAAGGCGCTTTCACCCAGCCCCTAGAGCCTGGCACTTTGAACTGGGACTTCTAGCCTCCCCAACTGTAAAAGAATAAACTTCTGTTTGTTAAAGCCATTCCACTGTGGTATATTCCTGTCAGAGAGGCACTAGGTAACCAAACAATGGTATCTGGTAATTTGAGTACCACACCTGTGAGATGCTAAACTGGGAGAAAACAATAAGTGTCTTAAGTATGAACTATTCTGTGCCAGTTTCTGTAATAGAGTGGAAGCTTCTGCCTATTAAATCTCATTCCTCATCTATTCCTTGTATTGATCTTCTTTTACAAGTAGCAGAGCTAGAGTTAGAGGGAGCCATGAGTCTGGTAAAATTCTATGGATTGGTAATGACCATTTATTCTGGTTAGCTAGTACCAATCTGACAAGAATATACCACAAATGGGATGACTTGAACAAACAGGAGTTTATTCTTATAATTTGAAGGATTTAAGTCCAAGTTCAAAGTGCCAGGCTGTAGGCAGTGGGTGAAAGCCCAGCCTTGGGGTTCAGCTCTGCCTCCTGCTCCCAGCCCACTGAAGCTAGAAGCTTTTCTTCAGTCAGACAGCTGCTGGTCACTGACACTGACAAACCTAAAGCTGACAAGTAAAAAGGCACTGTCTGATGTTACTAAACCACATGGCAGGCCATTAATTTAAGTCCATTGAAAGTCCCAAGGTCAGCAGAGCATGGCAGGCTGCTGAACAATGACATGGCTACATGCAGGGTTCAAGCGTGCTGTAACCTAGAGACCATTCCCAAAGCTGCTGCTTATGTAAGGGAAGCAGACCACACCCCTAAGACAGCTACGCAGCTGCTTGTGGTAGATCCCGCTGGTTGATTGCAAGTCTCATCATGGGGAATAACTACCACCAGCTGTCCAGCCACTCCACCAGGCCCAACCAAGTTGACATACAACTTTAACTACTGCACCATTGGAAAGGAAATTTTTGGCTGAAGTCACCTGTAAGCTTGAGTGTATTGGGTTTTCATGATATTATATCCCACAAAAAGAAATAGCCAGGTGGTGTATAAATAATTTGCCCAGGAAAACTAACATTTTATAATTCTGGGATATTGAACCAGGTCCCCCAAAGATCTGGTTTCATTTTGTTGTAATCAGTGTATGTGTTAAGATGATGTTTGTTACTTCTAATTTGACTAAGGACTGTTAGGAAACTTGCATAGTCTTTCAAGACACAAGGCTAGTGTAAATGTTGTCTACTATTGTTACATGAATTTTCCAAGGAGGTTAAAACTTCATCTTGAGTAGGTAGTGAAAGTCTGAAAAATTTACCAGGGGGGTTAGTCAGAGACATGAACATTTATTCAAAAGAGAAATAAAAAGAATATATAGAGAGAGGACTAAAAAGATAAAGAAAGCAGGCTCACAAACATTGCTAGCAATTCAGTGCCTAATGGCGGCTGGCTGGAATGAATCCAAGATGACCGCTAACCCCCTTCCAGTTTTCAGGGACACTTATACCTGAGTTTGAGGAATTGGGGATGGGGGCTATGCAACTGGGTACGGAATGCTATGTGACTGGTTTCAGACTTGGTGGTGCTGGGTCCCAATTAGGAGGGGGCCCCAGGCAGTGCCCTATGACCACCACCTGTGTATGCTCTGATAAGATACTGCCATTAGCAAGCCTTGTGGATTAAAACCATTCTAAGGATGGGTTAATATGTTACAGGGAAGGTAGTTAATACATGACAGGGGGAGCAGGGGAATATGTGACATGGGAAGATAGGGGAAATGGCTTGTAGTTCTTACAAGCTTGGCTAAACAAGATGGAGTCTGGAAGCCATTTTGGGGGATTGCAGTTACTGACCATGCAAATGTGTTTGTCCAATAGCAAAGATTCTCAGTGTCAAAACATGGTGGACATTTAGCAAACTGGATGCAGACCTTGAAACCTTGTAAATCACCCATCTTGTTTGTGCTAGGTTGAGGGAGATCTTTAAAGATGATCAAGGGGAATTAGGGATATTTAGGGATGTCTAATAGAGGAGGTTGTTGCTGGGAGGGCTGGCAAATCCAATAATTTTTAAACCATCCTTCTCTAGCTGCAGATCTAGTAAGTTTAAGGAACAGGTTTTCATTCCAAATTCATGGTGTTGGGAATGACAAAACTAAAAAGGGATTAACCTAAAAATCTTCATTATAAACAATCCTGGTCTGTTTTAAATGCTATTAAGCATAATCAAAGCAAAGAGGAGCATGATCATGGCAATCAGGGAATACTAATAAGGGCTCTTACTCATTTGACTTATGTTTCTTAAACAGTAATTTTAAGTCCTCTACTGGTTCACTGTCCCACTTGTCTCTTAGTGAGCACTGTGTTCTTAGTGATTAGGGGGTACTGTCTGCACTCAGGAGTGGTGGATCTATGGTCTGGTTCCTTCAAGCTTGATAGCTGAGTGGGTGCTGAGTGGAATGAGTAACGTCCTTCCAATTTTGGCTGCAGGGTTCACCTCTCCACCTCCTAAGTAGCACTTGGTCAGGAGGTCAGAGTGGGCTCTCAGGTGGGTAGACTTGTCTGGCAAGAGCATACCTGTGAAGAGAGGATGGGACAGCAGAGAGAGACTTCAAGTATCTTTTTATATGTACTTCATCAATTACATACAATTGGTTCTCATTGTCAGATTAGAGTCTTTTAGAAGGGGACTAACTAAATTCAAATGACTAAATTTGAGTCTGCTTCTAGGTGCAATTATCACTCTTAACAGGACCATGGGTAAACTTGAGTCAGTGTAAGATTAGTTCCCTGACATAACTTACTGATTTGTCTCTTCAGGATCCGATTAATTATTTACAAATTGGCACTTGACTAGTCTCCAAGCATCATGTAGATTCCATCTGATATTTAAAGCTTTTGCCTAGTTTCTGACTGACTTCTGTAATAAAATGGGGTCCATTGCCATTTCAAATGGAGTTAGGTATTCTGAATCTTGGAATGATTTCATTTAACAACAATTTTATTACTTTTTAAAAAAATTAATAATAATTATGAGTTGCATGATAGTTTATAGAGCAAATTCATTTTCCATTCAACAGTTCCATTTCACTACCTCTCTTGCTTTCTCAGCTCTGCAAGGGAAGGCTTCAGTCCCATTAATAAATGTGTCATCAAACACAAGGATATACTTGTAGACTCCAGTGGTTTGGGACATTTCAGTAATGTCCATCTGCCAGTCTTCTCCTGGCACTATGTGCTTTGTGCTTGAAATCCCAGAGATGGAGCGGAATTATTGGGGTTGGTGGCAGCACAGATGGCACAGTTTTGGGTTACTTGTGATATAGTTTCAAAGACCAACACCCAGTGTGTGTCTTGAGACCCATTCAAATATTTGTTCCTTCACAATGTGGGTGGAGAGATGAGCTTGTTTTAATGCAGGATAGAAAATGTTCTGTGGGACTAGTCTGCTTTGTGCTGCTTTTCCATGTGTTGTGATTCTCTGTCACTCCCCACTCTTCTTCTCATTTTAAGTCTGTATCTTCATAGCATTGGGTCCAGGGAGGATGGTGAAACTGGGGTATCAGGGCTCCTTCTATTGGAAGGAGATTAGGAAGACATGAAGAGTCTGCATAATTCCATGGTGAGGGGCCTGGGACTTGCTGAGCAGCTTTGTTGGCCACTGCATCATCCTTCCTGTTGTTCTGGGTAGTCTTAGAATGACTTTGTTGATCTCCTTTGCATTATATAATGGCACTCTCTCTGGGCAGAGTGACAATGGTCAAAAGTTATATGGCAGTAGGATGTTTAATCAGCTTTCCTCATGAAGACAGCAGCTCTATTGCCTTCCAAATAACCCCATGGGCATGAAAAATTCTAAAGATATATTTTGAGTCCATGTAGAGGTTGACCCAGAGCCCTGATGAGTGCAAAGAGCTCAGCCTTATGAGCTTTTGTATTGGGAAGAAGTGGTTCAGCCTCCACCACTGTGTGTGTGTCTACTCTGACATATCCAGCTCTGCATTGTACATATTGAATAAAATTGCTTTGGCCAATGAAGTATTCATCATCAGGGTTATCCAGTAGCAAGTCTCTTATGTCTATCCTGCTGAAGTGTCTCCTATAACCTGAATACAATTGTATGCAAGCTGTCTTTCTGAGGAGGAGGGCAGTAGAGTTGCTGGGTTGATATTGAAAATTGTCTTTAATGTCACCCAGAAATTGTAAAGCAGAGAGTACTGGTAATTAGCTATTCTTTCTACGGTCAGCCATGACCCTCCTTTTTGTTCAAGAATGATGAGAACTGAGTGAGGCATGCAGACAATGATGGGCAGCTTGTCCTAAGGTAAACTCTGCTTGTTTGAGGAGACAGGTGGTGGCCGTGGCTTGAATACAATGGGGTCATGCAATAGCCAGGATGTGAATACCTTGGGAGTTGTAGGCAACTGGCTACTTCCAGGGTTCTAATTGTTGAGTTAGGACTCTTAAAGCCAGGCCCTGCCTCTCCTGAACAAAAAGTTCAAAGTCTTTAGTTAAATAAGGAAGGCCAAGATCCAGGGCAGACATGAGGTGATGCTTTAGTTCCAGGAAGACATTCACATTCAGAGGTCTATTCTAAAGTGTCAAAGTCTTTCCCATAGAGGGCTTCACACAGAGGTCTGGCTATCAGTTCAATATTGGGGATCCAGATGTGACAAAACTAAGCCATGTCCATGGAGCCTCTTAACTCCTTTTTGGCCTTAGTAGTGATCTGATAAATGGTTCTCTTTCAGTCTAGCAGCAGTTCTCTTTGTCCCCATGAAACTGCAAATCTGAGATATTCTATTTTTGTCTAAGTAATCTGGCCTTTGGCTGTGGAAACCTGATTTGTAACCTGGCCAACATATTCAGGGTCTTGAAGGTATTCTGGTCTGAATGCTGTGTGATTTCCTGGCTTTTAGTAAGTCATCAAAATACTGGAACAGTATGCCAATGTTAAGCTGCAAGCCTTTCATGTCCTTTGCTAATGTCATGCCAAAAACTGTCAGGAAATTTTCAAACTGCTGCAGAGGTCATGGCCAGCAAAATTGCCTTTTTACTCCAGTGTTTGGGGACTCCCATTCAAAGGTGAATATTTCTTGACTCTTTTATTGTAGGACAATGCAAAAGAAAGCATCTTCCAAGTCTAGCATGGGAAGGTGATTGCTAGTAGATTGGAATTGACACTACAGGGTAGATGGTCTGTACCACTGGGCTTATGGCCCAGAGGTCTTGCACAAACTTTTATCCTGTCTTTGGCTTGCAGACTGGCAAAATGGGGCTGTTAAATGGAGAGCAGCAGATTCAGAGGGGTCTGTGTTCTAAGAATCTATTAATGATTGGCTATAGCCGTTTCCTAGCCTCCAACCACAAAGGGTATTGTTTTACTTTGGGTGGCTGTATTTTAGGCAAAAGCTGGACTTTTACCAGATGAGCTAATTTGGCTAGCCTTAGCTTTTCTCCCATCTAGACCAAGGGGACCGACCACTGGCTAGTTAATGTGGTCTGCATAGTTGTTGGATGGGTTGGGGTTGCTCTTAGTAGGGCAGCTTACATGCTCCATACCTGATCAGGGGTACTGATGGTAACTTTGTTTTGATCAAACATAATTTGGGCATTGAGTTTGGCTAAGAGGTCAAGCCTCAGCAAAGGAATTGGACATTCTGGCATGTACAAGAAGCTGTGTTCTCCAGGGTGCAATTCACTGAATAAACTTTTCTACAGGCTTCCTGGTTCCTCCAATAATTTGTGTTTTAGTCGTAGACAAGAGCCCACTTAAATGGGTGAAAACTGGGTATGTGGCTCTTGTATTAGGCAAAAAAGTGTATGAGTTCTACTCCCATTTAAATTTTAACCAAGGGCTCTTTGGGGAAGGTAATGATGTCAGTGCTGGCCTCTAGTTCCCTATGATTTGATGGGGTGGACCTTCAGGTCACAATTGGCATCTCAGTCAATTGTTTCCAAACACCAAGCACACTGATTCTGTGTTAAAGGAGGCCATCCCTGCCTGCCTTTCTTTCCATCGCACTTACTTTGTTCTCATAGCTCTAAGGCTCTAAGGCCTTAGACTGCTGCCTGTACTCTAGCCTTTCTGCAAACCTTCTTTTCCTGTTCAGCTTCTCTGACTGTATGTACTTTAAAATCACTCTCTACTAGCTGGGAAATTCCCACTCCCATACTACCTTCTACTTTTTGGAGGTTCTTCCTAAAATCCAAAACTCTCTGTCCTATGACAATCATATTAAGCACTCTCACATTCTCAGTTGCCTCAGGATCAACATCAGTGTACTGCCTAAGTTGAAAATAACCTCCCTACAAAGCTGGAGGGCTTGTTACTTAATCCCTGCTTAACCTCATAAAATTTATTGAAATCCCTCTGTTTAGGAACTCCAGTTTTCAAACCCATAAGCAAGCAGTCTCAATAATGAGCAGTCAAGCTAACTCCTGGGTCATTCGGATTCCACTGTGGATCCTCCTCTGGGGTGGACTGGTCAGCTGGCCTCTGGATAATATTTTGTCCAGGGTGGGCTAATCTACCATCCTCCTCCTTAGCCTTGCTCAGCACCATCCTTCTTTAGTTAAAAGAATGTTTAACAATGTTTGACTGTATGCCTAGTTGGGACTGTGCATAAGGAAAATTGAGTCAAACAGGTCATACATTTTCTTAGGGTTCTCTCAGTAGGACAGGGTGTTATTTTTCCAGTTGAAAATATCTGAGATAGAGAAAGGGAAGTGGACCCAGACCAAATGGGGCCCATATATGCCATCTCCTGTAGGGAGCTACCTGAGAGAGAATAGCCCTGAAGAGGGAGCTTCTGCCTGGCTGAAAAGAGTGCCACTATGACTGTGCAATGAGACAAATCCTTCTGTAGGTGACACCTGGGGTAAAAGGTTTTGGGGAGCCAAATTTGGTACATGGGGTGTAACCAAAGAGGCTGACAATGGGGATTTCACAGCAGGGACAGAGCGATTTACAACCAGAATGGATGTTTGGATTGCACCCTCTTTGTCCCTGTTGGGATGAGGGAAATTCATTCCCAGAGGAGGTAAATTCGAAACAAGTAGAATTTCTTCTTCTACCATAGGTGGAAGATTAGACACTTTCTTTTATATGGGCCTGTTGGTACACTGAACCCTAATCTTACATTGCTTCTGAAGCCTCGTATTTTGCCATAAGGACATAAAAGCTTCAGCATACATCTTCTCATCCCACTTTCCCTCTCTAGTACAATGCAAATCTAACTGCAGTATAGTGTTGTAATTTAAACACCTGTTCTCAGGCCAATTTTCACTATCTCCTAATTGATACTGTGACTAAGCAATATTTCAGAAAATTTAATTTTATATTTCCTCATTGGATCATATCCCAAATAAGACTAATTCCTAAAACTGCATTTTAGAAGCATACACCCTGTGGTAGTTCAGTATGTGTGTCAACTTGGCTGGCCCTGGTTGAGTGGCTGGGCAGCTAGATGTAGTATACCCCATGATGAGACTGGTAATCAACTCCATGGTGGAATCTACTGTGAGCAGCTGAGTAGCTGCCTTAGGGAATGTGGTCTACTTCCTGTATTTAAGCAGAAGCCTTGGGAAATGGTCTCTAGCCTATGGCACGCTTGGACCCTGCATGTAGCCGTGTCATTGCTCAGCAGCCTGCTATACTCTGCCGAACTTGGAACTTAAATAGACTTAAGTTAATGGCCTGCCATGTGGTTTGGTACCATTGCGACTGTTCCTTTTTACTTGTCAACACTGGGGCTTCTCAGCCTCAGTAGCCAGCAGCTGTCTGAGTGAAGAGATGTCTCTAGCTCCAGTGGGCCAGGAGCAGGAGGCAGAGCTGGACCCCAAGGTTGAGGGACTTTCACCCAGTCCCTAGAGCCTGGCAGTTTGAATTTGGACTTCTAGCCTCCTGAACTGTAGAAAATAAACTCCTATTTGTTATGGCCATCCTGTTTGTGATATATTCTTGCCAGAGCAGCACTAGGTAACTAGAACACACCCTAAAGTACTTTGACTGTTAACCAACCAACATGTACTGACATATACTTTAGCAAAGATTGTTTCTTTTCCCCTATCCTCACCCATTGTGCACTACTGGGTTGTGGATGCCACTAGTCTACTAGGGAGATAGGAGGTAAACTGTGGACCAGGGAGCCATCCTCCTAATCCTGTGGAACTCCAGATGCTATTCACCTCATTGAATAGTCTGCCACCATTAGGAATGGGACTGATGCTGGCCATTGGGCTGAGGGCACCACTCCTGGAACAAAAGGGTCTGATATTGCCTAAAGATGATGTCATCTCTTTCAGTCATGTCTCAATTCTTGGAACTGGGTGTCAGTTTTGGTCTCTTTGTGGGCACAAGAGAATCTGTTGCAGTCATGAAGTGCAAAGGATCCTGGCTGGAGTCAAGTCAATAGGACAACACTAAGATGAGGAGAGAGTGGTGTGTTTGCCTGTGCAGGTACACAAGCAAGGAACTCAGAGGACTCCACCTAAAATCAAGTTTACTGAACTGTAAGTTGCTTCTATTTTTATACACTTTGAAACAAAGAAGTCATGTATATACATTTAATGACATGGAAAATAAATGTCCATTCTAACAGCTAATTAGCATTACTGGGGGTGCAGTGTCATGGCCACCAGGGGGTATTTTTTTTTTTTTTTTTTGCCTGTGATGGCAAAGGTTCACTTTCAGATGAGGGACTTCCACACTTCATCTTCATGCCTAAGCACTTCTGACTAGTTCTACCTGGCTCTTTTTCACATACCTTCTGCTTGGTTCTTGTTTGTTTTTTCCATATTCCATAAGAAGATGTTGAAGAATGTGGGAAGAGACCATAGGCTTGTCGATATCTAGTGCCGTAAGGAATGTGTAAGCTTCTTCAAAGACAGTCTTGTTCCAGTAGCTGTCAATCTGAACTGCGACAAGCTCTTTAAGGTCCCCAATGTTGTCATTCCTGTCATATTTCACCTTCTTTAGAAGGTCATTTCAGACAACCTCAATCATTCTGGCTACAGCTCTGTCATTACCAGGGCCTTTTGAAGCCAAGGCCCTTAAATGATATGTATTTGGAGAGAGTAGCTAAGGATGAAGGACATCGGATGATGGTGTGACCTGTGGGGTCATAGAGAATATTCTGTGCTCCATATGAGATCTTGGCAACTCCCCGGCATAGAGAAAGAAACTGGGCCTCATTTATTGTTGAAATAATAAAGGATGCATGATAATAGGAAAAATAAAAAAAAATAAAAAAACCAATTGAGATGGTCAAATTCTCTTTATTTTTATCATTTTATCTAAAATATTAATATTTTAGAAATAGGTGAGGTGGGAGGTCATATAAAAGAATCAAGGTATATTACTAAGTTTTTGACACCATACTTAACATTTCATAGAATGACTTACTTCAAGTGAGTCAAGAGTACCACTGAACACCCACACGCTCACATATACCCACACCCACACGCTCACATATACCCACACCCACTTATGTACTTACGCAACCCCCATATACATAACACTTAGAGAAAATACCCATGACTGCTGCCACCAAAATACAAAAGAGAATGACAGTTTCCATAAAATGAACCTCATCTCTTATCTGAATAGGCAAACTATGGATTTTTGCAAGGATTTTAGCCTGACAAATTGATTATTATTCATGGGAGTCATGATCATTCAGTTTTCAATTCCTCTGTAACATCCTTATTTAATTCCTGATTCATTGTGTATAGCTGTTCAGGTCATGTAGAATATGGAAAGCTCTACTTCAGCCCATCTTAATGCAATATGAAATAGAAAAACTTTGCACCTGCCCTGGGTCATGCATCCCTAGCATCCAGGGACCAAATTCTCAGTTAAGAGGACAATCAATGCTCCTTGGTTCAATAGAAGATGTGTCAACAGTCCTAAGTCATCTATTCCTGATGCAATTTGACTATAGACCATGTCTGCACCACATGTTTCCTCTGGGTTTACAGGTACTTTCCAAGGTGAGAAAGCCAAGCAAAATACAAGCCAAAGTTGTAAAAAGTTAGGCCTCAGTTATTAAAATATGATGTAAAGGGGGACTTTATGAGTCTTAGCTCTTCCTGGGAATTCATTTGAACAGGTAGTGGAGAGGAGAGAGAAAGTGATGGACTCCTTTCAGGTCAGAGATAACAAAATAAGGTATCACCTACATTGTGAAAGGTACTAGAGACAAAAGAAATAAAGGATGAAATTGAAAGGTTAAACGCCTCTTCTTATAACTACCACAGAATGGAGGCAGGTAAACTCCATTTATTCTTTCATGTGAACCCCTTGAAAACTATCCAATCTACTATGGGGCCTCCTAGGTGTTGAGCCATGAAAATCTCCTCTCCTAACCACAAAGGCCAAGTCTATGAAAAAATGATTGGCAGATTTAAATTTTTTTTTTTTTATTGTGATTTGGGTGAAAATTTACAGAGCAAATTCATTTTCCATATATCAGTTCACATACACTTTGTCTCATAACATTGATTGCAATTTCCCACAATGCAACATCTCTCTTCCCACTTCCTCCCCATAGTTACCTACCTCTTCCCTATGTCCTTCCCTCCCATGCACTTCTGCCCTGAGCTGTCTCCGTGCACATACACAGCTCTTCTGTTCTCCCATGATTGATCTCTCCAAGGAGTATATCTACCTAATGTAAATGTTCAGCTCATATGCCTGCCTTTTCTTTGGCTGGAAGCCACAGGAGTGGGATCAATTCCAGACATGAAGGGCAGCTAGGGACCATAATTTCAGGGGTTCCACCAGGTTCCATCAGACCAGCAAACCTGGTCCCTTTTATTTTATTTTATTTTTTTATGATTTTGAGTTTTGTTCCACATTGTTCTTCCACTCTATCCAGGATCTTCTATATAGATCCCCTCCGAGTAGTTGACAGTGGTAGCTGGGCACCATCTAGTTCTCTAGTCCCGTAGTCATATAGGCTGAGGATCACATGATGTACCAGTTACTTAGACTAATTGTTTCCATGTGTCTTTGGTTTTCTTCATTCTTCTTTGCTTTTGATGAGGAGATACCCATTGTTGCATCTAGATGGTCGCTTGCAAGCTTTTAAGATCCTAGTCACTACTTGCCAAAGTAGGATGTGGAGCAATGTTTTTGTGTAGTTTGTTATGCCAATTGAGCTTGATGTTCTCTGCAACCATGGTCTTGAGCCCACAGCTTCAACTACTTACTTGCTCCTTCTGGGTTGTGGCCAAGAAGTGACTACAACCTTGTCTCTTGTCAGCTCTACTATGTACCTGGGAATTCTTACAGAACATACAAATACACTTGTAGAAACATTGTCTGCCAACCCTATACAAGGTCATGGGCACATTTCTCCCTGCATAGACATACCTAATTGTTTATCCTGTCCACCCATCTATCTACCCATAGATCAATGTTTGCAATCACTGACAACACAATACCATATGTGCAAAAGGGTTCATCTTTGTTGTCTGTATCTCCTATGTACCTCTCTATGTCTTCCTCTTCCTCAATGCCACCATGTTGATCACACATATTTGTTACATTGCTGTGGTGTAGTAAATTACATAGTGTGGCTTTTCTAGCCATAAGTCTTTGTAAAATCCTTAGTAGAATTTGCCGTGAGCAACTGAGTAGTTCCTGATTGCCAAAGTTATCCACCTGGGGTATTTCTGTTGAACCAGCATGAAGCTATCTTCTGGGAAGTTCACTCTCTCTCAGGTGTATAGAATTCTGATGTTGGGATTGGTTAGGGGTCACTCTGCCAGGCTCAAAAGGTGCACTTCTAGAGGCAGAAGAAGCCTTTCTGACTACTGGGTAAGAAAGATATAATGCTGAGAGAAACATGCTCCTGAGAGACACACACTGCTGAAAGAAAGAGATGCGAGAGATATGCACTGCTGAGAGAGACTGAGAGAGACTGTCAGCTGAGAGATGGTGGGCTGCAAAAGACTGAGTGCATTTCTGAACTTGAGTTGTAGCCCATTGCTTACCTAATAAACCCCATAACCTGTGAGTTCTGTGTGGCTACTGCAGCAAATTATTGAATTCAGCAGAGAGGTGGCAGGTGCGGCAGGAGAAACAGATGGTGTCAGGATTGTTGAAAGGGCTGGAGGGAGGCAGCATATCTGGCCTTGCAGGAATAGGCCTTGGGCTACTGATGGTAATTCTGTCTTCCTTTTGTGGGCTTAGAGGAGGTCAGAAGATGCGACCTCCCTGCCCCTTTGGCAATTGCCCTTCTCTTCACTAAAATCAATACTTGTCTCTATCTATCTAGCAGTGTTCCTTTCCCTCCCCTCTCACCTTTGGTAACTAACCAAGAAAATTTCCTTCCATATATAAACCTTTTCTTGACTTTTTACAATAATGGACTAATAGAATATTTGTCCTTCTGTGATTGACTTATTTCACTCAGCATAATGTCCTCCAAGTTCATCCACATTATGCGGTGTTTTGCAGATTCTATGCAGGAAGCAGCAGCCAGGGCCAACAGCCAGAACAGGTAAGAGGGAGAGAGAGCCGAGGCAGGAAGAAGCAGTCAGCTGAAGGCTGTAACAAGTAAGAGGGAGAGCCCCCAGGTAGGAAGCTAAGGGAGATGAACTTGTCTGTCAGTTTGTCATACTGTGATGGCTTGCATGTTGATGTGAGGTTGGAGGCTGTGCCATTGGTGTTTCAAACACCAGTAGGGTTGGCCATGGTAGATGAGTTTCAGTGGAACTTCCAGACTGAGACAGACTTGGAAAAAGGAAGAGGCCATATACTTCTCAAATAATTGGGCAGTGAAAATCTTATGAATATCAGTGAAGCACTTTATGAATAGCCTTGAAACATTGTCTGATACAGTGCCGGAAGATGAGCCCAACATTGGAAGTCACTAAAGATATGACTGGGAAAGAGCTGCCTCATCAGAGTAGAGCCTACTTTAGTGATATGGATAAAGTAGAGCTTTTGGCACCTCCATTTCCTGTTGTGGCACAACTCAAAAGGAAAAGAAACAGCTGCAAACATCCATTAAAAATTGGAACATGGAATGTACAAAGTATGAATCTAGGAAAATTGGAAGTTGTCAAAAAATGAAACAGAATGCATAAAGATTGATATCCTAGCATTAGTGAGCTGAAATGGATTGTTTTTGACCATTTTGAATCAGACAAATATGATCTACTATGCCGGAATGACAAATTGAAGAGGAATGGCATGGGATTTATCATCACAAAGAATGTTTTAAGATCCAATGCTTTAAGATCCAATGATTTAATGTTTTAAAATACAATCCATTTAAGTACAATGCTGTCAGTGATAGGACTATATCTATGGGTAATATATTGAATGATGCAGGAAAGATGGAAGGAATACACAGAGTCACCGTACCAAAAAGAACTGGTCGATCTTCATGCATTTCAGGAGGCGGCATATGATCAAGAATCAATGGTGCTGAAGGAAGAAGTCAAAGCTGCACTGGCGATAAACAAGGTTCCAGGAATTGATGGAATACCCACTGAGATGTTTCAAGAAATGGAAGCTGCACTGGAGCCACTCACTCAGCTATGGCAAGAGATTTGGAGGGCAGCTACCTGGCCAACTGATTAGAAAAGACCCATATTTGTATCCATTCCAAAGAAAGGTGATCCCACAGAATGTAGAAATTATCAAACAATATCATTAATATCGTGTGCAAGTAGAACCTTACTGAAGACACTTCAAAAAGATTTGCAGCAGTATATTGACAGAATTGCCAGAGATGCAGGCTGTATTCAGAAGAGGATGTGGAACAAGAGATATCCTTGCTGATGTCAGATGGATCTTGGCTCAAAGCAAAGAATACCAGAAGGATGTTACTTGTGTTATATTGACAACGCAAAAGCATTTGATTGTGTGGATCATAACAAATTGTGGATAACATTGAGAAGAATGGAAATTCCCATTCTTTGTGGAGCGATTTGTCTGGTTAATTCCAATATGTATGTGAGAGCTGGACAATGAATGAGGAAGAAAGAAGAATAATTGATGCTTTTGAGTTGTGCTGGTGAAGAATGCTGAAAGTACCATAAACTGCTAAAAGAACTAACACATCTATCCTAGAGGAAGTGCAGCTGGAATGTTCCTTAGAAAGGAGAATGACCAGGCTTCGTTTCACCTACTTTGGTCATGTCAGAAGGGACCATTCCCTGGAGAAGGATGTCATGCTTGGTAAGGTGGAGGGTTGATGAAAGAAAGGAAGGCCCTCGATGAGATGGATATTGACACAGTGGCTGTGGCGATGGGCTCAAGTATAGTAAGGATTGTGGAGCTGGCGCAGGATCTGGTGGTATTTCCTTCTGCTGTGCATAGAGTTGCTATGAGTCAGACATGACTCGATGGCACCTACCAACAACCACAACCCTTCTGATTTGGCTAAACATCGTTAGGAAACTTGTTCTACACTAACGAGACTAGTGTAAGGGTTGTCAGTTATGTTTGTCCAATAGAAAAGATTCTCAGTGTCAAAACATGGAGGACCTTGTGATTACCTATCTTGTTTCTGCTGGGTTAGGTACATCTTTAAGATGGTCAAGGGAATGGAGTATGCCCAGTGATGCCTCAAGGAGAAGGCTGTTATTGGGAAGGGCTGATAAATTCAACAGTTTTTCAGCCATCCTCTTCTAGCTATGGATCTAATATGTTTAAAGAAAAGGTTTATATTCTATATTTCTGATGTTTCAATTGTATTTATGGCCATTGGGAAAGAGTAAAAGGGATTAACCTAAAAATCTTCATTATAAACAATTCTGGTCTGTTTTAAAATGCTATAAAGCACAATCAAAGCAAGGAAGAGTATGATCATGGCAATCAGGATATACAAGTAAGGGGTCTTATTCATTTATATTCTTATATTTTAAGTCCTCTACTGGTTTACAGTTCCACTTGTCTTCTATTGTTAGAGCATTGGCTCTTAGTGGTTAGGGAGCACTGTCTTCCCTTGGGAGTAATGGATCTATGGCTTGACTCCTTCAAGCTTGATGGCCATGTGGGTGCTGAGGAGAATGGAGTAAAGTCCTTCCCACTTTGACTGTAGGATTCTCCTCTCTAACTCCTAAGCAGCACTTGCTCAATAGGCTAGAATGGAAGCCATGGCCTCTCAGGTGGGTGGTCTTGTCTGGCAAGAGCTTACCAATAAAGAGAGGAAAGGATAGGAGAGAGAGACTGCAAACATCTTTTTATATGTTGTTGTTATGTGCCCTCGAGTCGGACCCAACTCATAGTGACCCCTCCTTGGGTTTCCGAGGCATTATCACTACGGAAGTAGATTGCCCAACCTTCTTTCTGAGGAGTGGCTGGTGGGTTTGAACTGCCAGCCTTCTGGTTAGCAGTCAAATGCCTTAGGCACTACTCTACCAGAGCTCCTTTCTTTTTATATGTACATTACCAATTGCATACAATTTGTTCCTGTTAGTCAGCTCAGTGTCTCTTAGAAAGGGTCTCCTATAAAATAATTCAAAGGGACTCAATTTGAGTCTGCTTCTAGGCATAACCATCACTTGACACAGTTATAGGTAAAACTTGAACTGATGTAAGATGACTTCCTGTTGTAACTTAGTGATTCGTCTCTTCAGGGCCTGATTCATTCTTTATACCTTGATACTTCACTGAGGTCTCTAAGCATCATGCAGTTTCCACCTGATATTTTAATCTTGTGCTAGTTTCTGACCAATTTCTGCAATAAAACAGGGACCCTTGTCACTCCCAATGGAGGTAGGTAGTCTGAATTTTGTTATGATTTAATTTAATGCCATTTCAACACTTGTGTTTTTTTTAAAAAATTATGTTTTGAATGAAAGTTTACAGAGCAAGTTTTTTTTCCCATTCAAAAGTTCCATTTCACCATCTCCCTTGCCTTCTCAGTTCTTCAAGCAAAGATTTCCATCCAGTTAGTAAATGTGTCCACAAATACAAGGTCATACTTGTACCCTGACCATTTGGGCATTTCAGTAATGTCCAACTATTAGTCTTCTCCAGGCACTGTACCCTGCACCTGGACTCCTGGAACTGGGAAGCTGAATTTTGGGGGTTGTTGGCAGCACAGATGGAATAGTTTTGGGTTACTTGGATTATAGTTTTTTGAAGACCAATATTCACCAATATCCATAGTGGGTGGAATCATGTGCTTGTTTTAGTACAGAATAGAAAATATTCTGTTTGACCAGTATTTGTCTGCTTGGTGTCTCTTTCAACCTGTTGCAATCCTCTATTTCTCTGCATACTTCTGCTCTTTTAAAGTCTCTATGTTGTGTGGGGTCAAGAGAGGAAGGGGAAACTGGGGTATTGGGGCTTCTTTATTAGAAAGAGACTAGGAAGACATTAATAGTCTGCATAAGTTCCATGGTGAGAAGCCAGGGACTTCTCAAGCAGTTTTCCTGGTTGCTACATCAGCCCTCCTATTGCCATGGGTGATCTTGGGAATGACCTTGTTGATGTTCTTTACACTGTACAATGGTAATTTCTCTGGGCAGAATGAAGGCACTTAGAGTAGTATGGCAGCAGCAATTGGCTTTCTTTGTGAGGACAGCAACCCCCTCTCCTTTCAAGTACCCCATGGGCATGGAAAATTCCAAAGGCATATTATGCTTCCATGTAGACTTTGACTCAGTGGCCAATAGCCAAACATACAGCCCTAAAGACAGGAAAGAGCTTGCCCTTTTGAGCTGATGTATTGGTAGGAACTGTGAATGTTCACTACAGCACATCTAGCTCTGCATCATGTGATTTCAACAGAGCTGCTTCCATTGATGAAGTTCTTTGAGGGCTGGTCTCTTAAGTTTATCTGCTGGAGTAAATTTATCTATAACCTGAACACAACTGAGTTCAAGTTGTTCATCCAAGGAGAAGGGCAGTACAGTTGCTGGACTGATATTAGAAGTTATCTTTATTGTCACCTAGGGATTGTCCAGTAGAGTTCCCTGGTATTCCCTGGTATTTGGCCATATTTCTATGGTCAGTCATAGCCCTCCTTTTTGTTCAAGAATGGTGAGAACAGAGTGAGGTGTTTAGACAATGATTGGCTGTCCTAGGGTAAACTTCTCTGCTTGTTTGAGAAGGGTCTGGTGGCGGCCATGGCTTGAAGACAATGTGACCACCCCTTAGCCATAATGTCAATGCTTTAGAGATGTAGGCAACTGGCCACTTCCAGGGATCTAATTGTTGAGGAGGACTCCTATGGTTAGGCCCTTTGAATGAAAAGTTCAAAATCTTTAGTTAAATCTGGAAGATCCAGTGAGGGTGACATCATGAGGCACCATGGATGACCAAATCACATTCAGGAGTCTATTCTAAAGGGTCAGACTCTTTCCCATGGAGGGTCTCATACAGAGGTTTGGCTATCAGTTTGAAATTTGGGACCCAGATGTGGCAAATCATGACATGCTTATGAAGTCCCTTAACTCTTTTTTGGCCTTAGGAAAAGATTTTGACAATTGGCTTCCTTTTGGTCTAGCAGCAGTTCCCTTTATCCCTATGAAACTCAAGCCTGAGATACTCTACTTTGACTGAGTAATCTGGCTTTGGCCTTGGAAACCTGACACCCAACTTGGGCTAAAAAATTTAAGATCTTCATGGTATTCTGGTCTGAATCCTGATCTGTTTTGCTGGCTTTGAGTAAGTAATCAACATACTGGAGCAGTAAGCCAGTGGTAAGCTGCAAGCCTCTCATGTCCTTTGCTAAGGCCGTGTCAAAAACTTTCGGGGAAATTTGAAACCTTCAGAGAAACCATGACCAACATTCAAACTGAGAAAATTCAGGACAAACAGGAGTGCATAATTATGAGGGGCACAGGGGGAGGGTTGCAGGGTAGGGAGGATAGGAGACTGGGTTAGGGTTAGACATGGCAAATGAGGAATGAAACTAAATGTATGCGTGATGTTGAATATAAAACAAGCTCTTAAAATAAAATAAAAAAACTTGCTGGGAAATATGAAACCTTCACAGAAACCATGTCCAGAAAATTTGTCCTTTTACCCTGTGTTTGGGGACTATCATTCATAGACAAATATTTCCTGACTCATTTCTGGTAGGGTGATCTGCTTCTCTAGTGCTGCTGTAACACACATACCACAAGTGGATGGCTTTAACAGGGATTTATTCTCTTACAGTTTAGGAGGCTAGAAGTCCAAGTTCACAGTGCCAGCTCTAGGGGCTGGGTGACGGTCCTTTGATCTTGGCCTTCAGCTTTGCCTCTTCCTCCTGCCCCACTGGAGCTGGAGGCATCTCTTAACTCAGGCAGCTACAGGCTGTGAAGGCTGACAAACCTAATAAATAAATAAATTGGCACAGTCCCAAGATTATCAAGCAACACAGCAGGCTGCTAATTTAAGTCAGTTAATTTTAATTTTAATTTAATTTAATAAGTTTAAGTTTAATTTAAGTGAGGCTTAGAAGACAACATGGCAGGCTGCCGAATAAAGACTCAGCTGTATGCAAGGTCCAAGTGTGACAAACAGCTCAAGAACTTTCTCAAAGTGTCTTATATACTGAAGCTGATCACATCCCTAAGGCAGATATGCAGCTGCTCATAGCAGATTCCACCATGGAGTTGATTACTGGTCTCATCATGGGGAATAATTACATCCAGCTGCCCAACCACTCAAAACCAGGGCCAGCCAAGTTGACCCATAACCTTAATTATGCCATAAACAACAAAACAAAACAAAACAAAAATCCCACTGCCATTGAATTGATTCCGACTCATAGCAACCCCTGTTGGGTTTCTGAAATGGTAAATTTTCATGGAAGTAGATTGTCTAGATTCCTTCCATGGAGTGGCTGGTGGGTTTGAACCTCCAGCCTTCTGGTTAGTAGTCAAATGCCTTAGTCACTGCACCACCAGAGCTTCTGAACTACCACTTAAAGCTATGCAAAAGAAATCATCTTTCAAGTCCAATGTGGTAAAGTGAATACTAGTGAGGTGTGTGGTTTTGGCACTGCAGGGTGGATGGTCTGCACCACTCTGTTAATGACCTGGCTGTTGTTGTTAGGTGCCATTGAGTCATTTCCAACTCATAGTGACCCCATGCACAGCAGAACGAAACACCGCCCTATCCTGCGCCAGCTCCACGATCCTTGCTATACTTCAGCCCATTGTTACAGCCATCGTGTCAATCCATCTCATTGAAGGTCTTCCCCTCCTTCTTCGACCCTCCACCTTACCAAACATGATATCCTTCTCCAGAGGGGAATGGTCCCCTCTGACAACATGACCAAAGTAGGTGAGACGAAATCTAGCCATCCTCGCTTCCAAGGAGCATCTCGGTTGCACTTCCTCCAGGACAGATCTGTTAGTTCTTTTAGCAGTCCATGGTACTTTCAGCATTCTCCTCCAGCACCACATCTCAAAAGCATCAACTCTTCTTTGGTCTTCCTTATTCATTGTCCAGCTCTCACATGCTTACCAGGTGATTGGAAATATCATGGCTTGTGTCAGGTGCACCTTAGTCCTCAAGGAGACATCCTTGCTCCTCAGCACTTGAAATAGCTCCTTCACAGCCAGCCTGCCCAGTGCTACATGTCGTCTAATGTCCTGACTGCTGCTTCCATTGGCCTTGATTATAGAACCAAGCAATGTGAATTCTTTGACAACCTCAATCTTTTCTCCATTTATCATGATGCTGCTTATTGGTCCAGTTGTGAAGATCTTTGTCTTCTTTATATTGAGATGTAATCCATACTGCAGACTGTGTTCCTCAATCTTCATCAATAAGTGCCTCAAGTCATCCTCACTTTCAGCAAGCAAAGTTGTATCATCAGCATATCTCAGGTTATTAATGATTCTTCCTCCAATCCTGATGCCACATTTTTCTTCATATACTCCAGCTTCTCAAATTATTTGCTCAGCATATAGATTGAATAAGTATGGGGAAAGGATACAACCCTGATGCACTCCCTTCCTGATTTTAAACCATGCAGTGTCCCCTTGTTCTGTTCGAATGACAGCCTCCTTGCCAATGTACAGTTTCCTCATGAGTACAATCAAGTGTTCGGGAATTCCCATTCTTCTCAATGTTATCCATAATTTGTCATGATCCACACAATCAAATGCCTTTGCATAGTTAATAAAGCACAAGTAAACATCTTTCTGGTATTCTTTGCCTTGAGCCAAGATCCATCTGACAGCAGCTATGATATCCCTTGTTCCACGTCCTCTTCTGAATCCAGTTTACACCTCTGGAAGTTCTCTATCAATATACTGCTGCAACCACTTTTGAATTATTTTCAGTAAGATCTTACTTATGTGCGATATTAGTGATATTGTTCAATAATTTCCACATTCTGTGGGATCGCCTTTCTTTGGAATGGGTACCAATATGGATCTCTTTCAGTCAGTTGGCCAGGTAGTTGTCTTCCCAATCCCTTGGCATAACCAAGTGAGTGCCTCCAGTGTGGCATCCATTTGTTGAAATATCTCAATGGGTATTCCATCAATTCCCAGATCCTTGTTCTTCGCCAATTCCTTCATTGCAGCTTCAACTTCCTCCTTCAGTACCATTGGTTCTAGATCATATGCCACTTCCTGAAATGGATGAAGATCGAACAGTTCTTTTCGGTACAGTGACTCTGTGTATTCCTTCATCTTTTGATGTTCCCTGCATCATTCAATGTTTTGCCCTTAGAATCTTTCAATATTGCAACTCAAGCCTTAAATTTTTTCTTCAATTTTTTTCAACTTGAGCAATGCCGAGCGTGTCCTTCCTTTTGGTTTTCTAACTCCAGGTCTTTGCACATTTCATTATAATAATTGGCTTTGTCTTCTCGAGCTGCCCTTTGAAATCTCCAGTTCAAGCAAGAGTGATACTGGAGACTGGGGGCCAGTGTTGACATCACTGTCTCCCCTGAAGAGACCTTGGTTTAACTTAAAGTGTGAGGAGAACTGACTTTTTGTTTGATATGGGAGCTACTTATTCAGCTTTCACCAATTTAAAGGGAATGTTGTCTAAGATGAAAATACAAGTTATTTGAGGAACCAGGAAGCCTGTAGAAAAGAAATTTATTCAGCCAATGAGCTGCACCTTAGGGGACAAGCAGCTGGAACACAACTTCTTGGACCTGCCAAAATGTCATTCCTGTGCTACTTGCCACAGTAGAAGGTGGAACAATGTTTTGTGTAGTATGTTATGCCAATTGAGCTTAATGTCCTCAGCAACTATGGTCCTGAGCCCACAGGTTCAACTACTCAGTCCCTCTGGATAGCTGGCTATGACCAAGCAGTGACTACAACCTTGCCCTTTGTTAGCACCATTATACACCTGGGAATTCAGATCACATACATAAAGTTATTGGACCACTGTCTGCCAACCCTATATATGTGCACTCCCCACTTGATATACATACCTAATATTTCAGCCTGTCCACCCATCTATCCACCCATATACTCGTGTTTGCCTTCAATGACCACGCTGTAATATATGCGCAAAAGTGTTCATCTTTGTTGTCTGTACTTCCCACGAACCTCTCTATGTCTTTCTCTTCATCGATGTCAGTATAATGATCACTCACATTTGGTACATTGCCCTTCTCTTCACCCAAATCAATACTTATCTCTATCTATCTAACAGTATTCCCTAACCTCTTCTCCCACCCCTGGTAACCAAGAAAGAAAATGTCCTTCCATGGATAAGCGTTTCCTTGACTTTTACAATAATGGGCTAATAAAGTATTTGTCCTTTTGTGATTGACTTATTTCACTCAGCATAATGTTCTCCAAGTTCATCCACATTATGCGGTGTTTTGCAGATTCTATATTATTCTTTAGCATTGCATAGTATTCCATTGTGTGTATGTACTATAGTTTGGATATCCATTCCTCAGTTGATAGACACCTAGATTGTTTCCATCTTTTGGCTATTGTAAATAGTGCTGCAATGAACATGGGTGTGCATATGTCTGTTCTTGTCACGGCTTTCACTTCTTTCGGATATATACTTAGTAATGGAATAGCTGGGTCAAATGGTATTTCTAGTTCCAACTTTTGAAGGAACCACCATATTGCTTTCCACAATGATTGTATCATTTTACAGTCCCACCAGCAGTGTAGGAGAGTCCCAATCTCTCCACATCCTCGCCAGCATTTGTTATTTTCTGTCTAGTTGAACTTTGCTACTAGTGCTGGAGCAAAATGGTATCTCATTGTTTTGATTTGCATCTCTCTAATAGCCAATGATCATGAGCATTTCTTTATGTTTGTTGGCTGCTTGAATATTGTCCTTGGTGAAGTGTCTATTTATGTCTTCTGCCCATTTTTTAATTGGACTATTTGTCTTTTTGTTATTGAGGTGTTGGAGTTTTCTATAAATTCTAGAGATAAGTCCCTTGTCAATATGTTATTACCAAATATTTTTTTCCCAATCTGTAGGTTCTCTTTTGATTCCTTTGGAGAAGTCTTTGGAAGCACATAAAAATTTAATTTTTAGAAGGTCCCAGTCATCTGGTTCCTCTTCTGCTGTTTGCGCATTTTGAGTTATGCTTGATAGTCTATTTATGCCATATATTAGGGCCCCTAAATTTGCCCCTAAATTTTCCTTGAGGAACTCTATAGTTTTGGGTTTCATATTTAAGTCTTTGATCCATCTGGAGTTCATTTTTGTATACGGCGTGAAGTACAAATCTTGTTTTATTTTTCTGGAAATGGATCTCCAGTTTTGCCAGCACCATTTATTAAACAAACATTCTCTTCCCCATTTAATGGATTTTGGCACTTTGCCAAAGATCAGCTGATGATGGACCAATGGATCTATTTCTGGGTTCTTAATTCTATTCCATTAGTCTATGTATCTGTCATTAAACCAATACCAGGTAGTTTTGACTACTGTGGCTGTATAGTAGATTTTGAGATCTGGCAGTGTGAGACCTCCTACTTTCTTCTTCTTCTTCAATAGTGCTTTGCTTATCTGAGGTCTCTTTCCTTTCCATATAAAGTTAAT